>NW_023600993.1:60717109-60744153 GCF_014898055.3 Talpa occidentalis
TGTCCTATCTGTAAGTATCTAATTAAATTTTCTTCTGGAAAATATTCTCAATATGTCGGGTATTTGGTAGAACTTCCTCTTGGGCTCTCCTCCATAATATTTGCATTATCTAATAGAATATACTTATCTGTAACATAACTATATCCTAATGAAGTATAATGTTAGCATAAGAACTTAATATTATCATAGCTTGGCAAACTCTTCTTTATTTGCAATAATATAAGCCTAAGTTGCTTGAATTTCTCAAGCTCAGAATTTGTGCTAACTGGATGAGAGCTGAGCTTACTTTTAACCAGCACACATTATAAGAAAAAGATACGTTTCTAGCAATGAACCAGTAACACGAAACTGAAGGATATTGGCCCATAGAGGAGAACAATTTCACCTTTTAGACACAGCCCCTCACACATGGGTCATGCAGAAGTAAGTCTCTAGGATCTCTTTTTAAGCCTTTTTGGAATTACTGAATGCAGATAGTAAATTACTTAACCTGATGAAACAAATCAATATTGAAAAAAAAAAAAAGACTTCTCCAAAGAACACTGCTGTGTTTTCTCACCTTCTGCTCTCACTTAGGACATTTAATTTTTCTGAGACGCTGGAGAATGAAAAAGGTGAAGTAGAAGAAGCAGCTTTGTTTCTAAGCATCCACCTTTCATTATGGTCCTGAGAGTGCAACAGGCCTTGGAGGGACTCTATGGCCAGAGACCTTTCCTCATAGAACCATGGGTTCTGGAAACTCCCCTTCCCCTGCCTTGGGAGCCTCTAGTCCCATGGACCTACTGCCCTGAGGGTGGAGCTCAGCACCTGAAGGTGCATGGCACAGGGTGCCAGTCAGACCCTCGATCATGGATTTGTAGCTTGTGCTAAATGTCAGGCCAAGCACTTGGCCTTGGCTCATTTCCATCTACCTGTTCCCAGCATGTGTATCACCTCATCTAACAGCAGTCCACCTGTGGCCCATCCTCTGGTGATTGGACCCTCTTCCCTGATGTGAGCTCTTGGGAGATGGGGTGATGTAGTACCTGGGCTCAGCTAGGGCCACAGAACAGCCATGGTGCAGCCAGGGCTCAGCATATAAAACTGTGTGCCTTCAATCTGAGCTCCATTTCCCATCTGTAGAGGGGAGACGAGAACAGCAGTTTTAACTGTGAAATGATGATAGTTCCCTCCCTGTATTCCTGAAAGGGTGAATTACGGTACAGAAAATGCAAGATAAAAGGTACAGTATTTCGCTTGTGCTGGAGGAAGGAGGTGACAGTGACAGGCTGTGATGAGTGGCTATAGGTGCAAAATTGCCTGTTCACATAGGTTTTGCTCCCCTATCTATGACCTGTGCAGGAATCTGTAAGAACAGCTGGTTAAAGGTAGTCATGTATGGCCCAGGGCTGAGGAGAAGGCACAGACTAGCCGGCTCAGGACAGCCATCACATTGACCTCGTTAGCTGCAATCCCCTGTCGGTGAGGGCCAGCATCTTGTGTCCTCTCTGACTCAGATGTCAGGCTGGGAACTGGCTGTCCTGGGCAGCAACCGGCTGATGTAATTCCCGGCTATTGGATTTAAAGGCTGAGGTTTTCTGCAGGGCATGGACCACGAGGCCCTGCTGTTCCCTGAGTGCCAGGGCTGGCTGCCTACCAGACCAAGGCGGTGACAGCCAGTGCGTGGCACTTGGCATTTGCAGCCAGGGACCCAGCTCAGGCTATCCTGCTGTCCTGTAGCTCCCTCAGCCCCAGGTCTGGGAGCTGTGGGAAGAGCTAGATTTGTGATGTCTTTAGTGCCAAACATGGGAGTTGTTTGGGGTTGGCTGAGGGAGCAGACGTGTGTGAATGCCAAAAACCTTCCATTTGCTGCCAATGTTTATACATGTGAACTTAATTTTGACAATTATAGTGGTTACTGCTGACGCTGTTACTAACCAGCAATGCCTGCACAGTTAAGTGAGTGCCTGTGACCACTCTCCCTTCTCTAACTCCATTCACTTGACTGTCACCGAGAGTTAGCATTCCTCAACTCCAAACAAGTGTGTTCTGAGATCTTAGCTGACTGTTATAAAATATAAGAATATAGTACTAGAATAAGCCATTAAAATAATTCAGAGATGCTATTTACCAAAGAGTGCACATTAGGGCCTCCCCGGTGGCGCAGCGGTTGAGCGCTGGGTTGTGAAGCTGCCCGCAGCCTCTGCAGCACCGGTTCGATCCCCGGCTGCTCCCCGGCCACCAGAGGAGGGTCCACATGGCGCGCAGACCTCTCCTGCCGCCCGCTTCTCCCCTCAGCAGTGTACTTCGGTCCTTCTGCCTGCTCTGCTCCCCGCTCTGGCTCTGGTGAATTCTCTCACCCTCCCGCACTTCTGACTGTACCCAGTGCTTGTATAAACAAAAAAACAAAAACAAAACAAAACAGAGTGCACATTAGAAGATGATTTTTTCCAAAAATGCTTTAGGAAAGGCATTTTTTTGTTAGTTTCTTCTAGCTTAATTCATCTGAGAGGCTGCTTAATTCATCTGTCCCTTGGATGGAGCAATGGAATTTCTTGGTGGGTTTTATTAAGAAGACAAAGAGACACAGAAAGCAGATAGTTGAAAGAGACAGGAAGGGGGTGTGAAAGTGGGAAGTAGAGGAAGGGGGTTCTGGGAGTGTGGAAGGTGAAGCACGCAGGCAGGACCCCTGTTGCTTCTAGGATGGCAGTGTGGGTGAGGGGCTGCAACATGAGAGGGCATGGGGCCTGGCTGCTACCACCCGTGGGACCTGCATAGGAAATGGCACTGGTAGCAGGAGGTGACCCCTTCTCCCTTGATGGGGCTGACCGCAGTGCAGGGTGGATCTCATCCTGTGGCATGCAACTCCATGCTCTGGCCTGCCCATCTGTTCACCCAACCCTCTGCCTGTTATCTGGAACCAAACTCAGACACTGGTGTCTGTCGAACTAAAAAGAAACCCTAATAGGAAATGAAGCTCCCTTACTAGCATTCTGGAAGCACCCCAAACAAATGTATTGAAAGTTCAAACTTGTTTTGTGATATTATGTCTTTTTATAAGTGAATGTAGAGCTTCTTCTTTTTTTTTTTTAAGATTTATTTATGTATGCATACAAGAACTTGTGTACAGGCCAGAGGTGTGGGAGGGGTGTGAGAGGATTCACCAGAGACAGAGTGGGGAGCAGAACAGGTAGATCTACTGAAATCACTACAGAGGGGAGCAGCGGGTGAGACAGGAGAGGTCTGCTGCGCCATTTGGATAGCTCCCTAGCAGGGGATCAAATTCATACTGCAGTGGCTGCGGATAGCTTCAAAGGTTCCATCTTAACCCCTTGCTCCACCAGGGAGGCCCTCAATGTAGAATTTCTATCTGACCACAGCATATCTAAGCAACAGGGGTTGTCCATTTTTTTCCTAGGATAAGCCTCTTTTCCCTGGCTTGCTGCCCCATCATACGGGGTTCTGCAGACACCAGTGAGACCAGTTCTCATGAGGTGATGAAGCAGGCACTCTTCACCAGGTATAAAACTGGGTTCTAGTTGCCAGATCTCACACAGGACAGTGGACACTATGTGGCCATAATGCCAGTCTGTGGAATACATTGGATCTTGATCAAATGAGGGCTTTAATCCCTTCAATCCTGAAAATCAAACTGAATCAAGGTTTCAAAATGCCTCTTAGGTATTTTGTCAGCAGAGCTGAGAGTTGCTCATCATATATTGGTAGCACACACCATGTGTGGACAGTAAGCATCATGTGTGAGTAACATCATCATGTGTGAGTAACAAGTATAATGTGCAACATTAATCATGTATGATTAACATTCATTATATATGGGTAACACTTGTATTGTCTATGGGCAACACATCATGTATGGGTGTCATGTAGGAATCATGTATGATTAGTACTCATTGTGTAAGAGTAGTGTGTGTCATGTATGAGTAATACACATTCCATGTGTGACCATGAAAAAAACAAACCGTGAATTTTTCAGCAGGTGTGGATGTACTGAGCAGGTGGTGACTAACTCCTACAAGTGTTCCCTGACTCAGTGGTTCCAAGAGCAGTGTCCTTATCTAGAAGGAAAGACTCTGAAATCCTGTAATCTCCATGCTTATGTAGTATATGATCAGTTAACTACCCAGGGTTGAGATGGAGATGATCACACAGATTCCTCACTAACTCTGTGCTAACTTGTATCAGGCGCAATATGTTCCCTCATTTTACCCCTTAAGTTGCTGGTGCTACTTTTTTCTCCATTTACTCATGAGAAGGAGCTTGGAGTCAGTAGGTAAGGCCACATGACTGCTGATTGTGGGTGGCAGGAATTGAACCAAATATATCCAAACTGAGAAAGTACATTTAAAGAAGGGACCATTTTGGACCTCCCGGGTGGCTTGGTGGGTTGAGTGTAGAACTGTGAAGCTGTCTGTAGCCTCTGCAGCGTGGGTTCGAGTTCCAGCTGTCCAGGGAGATACCCACATGGCACGGCAGACCTCTCCTGTCTTGCCCGCTGCTCCCCTTAGCAATGTTTTTGGTTCATCTGCCTGTTCTGCTCCCTGCTCTGTCTCTGGTGAATTCTCTCACCCTCCAATGCCTCTGGCCTATACCCGAGTTCTTGTATAAAAATAAAATGAATCCTTAAAAAAAAAAAAAGGGACCATTTTACCTCCCAAATAAGACATGGTCTCTTCCTGCAAGTCTCTAACAGCATGGTTGGGAAGAAAACACTGTATCCAGGGGCCTCCCCTGGTGGCCCAGGCAGTTGAGCCCCATGCTGTGAAGCTGTCCACAGCCTCTGCAGCGCTGGTTCGATTCTGGCTGGCCAGTGAGGGTCTCACATGGTGGTGTAGACCTCTCCTGTCATGCCTGCTGCTCCCCTCAGCAGTGTATTTCATTGGTCTGCCTGTTCTGTTCCCACTCTGTCTCTGGTGAATCTTCTCACCCTCTTGTACATCTGGCCTGTACCCTGGTTCTGGTATAAATAAATAAATAAATCTTAAAAAAAAAAAAAAGAAAACACTGTATCCACAAAGGAGCTGAGGATAATCTCTGAAATTCTGAGAGTATAAAATAAAGGATTTAGGTCACACAGGGCTGGAGTGAGTCAGATCAAGGTGTTGTGGAGTGTCTACACAACCTTCCTCCAGTGTTTCTCATGGGAAAGACTTCATATGAGTGAGTCAAGAGAATCAAGAGGAAATTCCAGGTGGGGGAGCACATGTGCAGGTAAGTTAACTAGAAGCAGATGGGGGTAGCCTGGTGGGTTGAGTTTGTTGGTCCATTGGAGTCAGGCTGAGCAGAAGCAGGAGCCTTAAAAGTCAAGGGCACAACTGTTTCCATTTCCCCTCACTTTCCATGTACATGTTGAATGTCTGGTGTGTACCACACACTGTGGGGACACAGCACACAACCTCTGTCCTCAGTTTTGTGGCCTTCAGAGGAAAGGAGCCCTACTAGGAATCCAGAACACGGGTCAACAAATGCTATTGATGGACTATGTGCAAGGACTCTGGAATTGGATGAGCCCAACTGTTACCCCCAAATGATGAAGGCATCTGTTTGAGAACTCACAAGTTTCATCTGAACTCTAGGTAACCAAGAGAACCTGTGGCTGCACATCGATGCTGCCTATGCGGGCAGTGCCTTCATCTGCCCTGAGTTCCGGCATCTTCTAAATGGAGTGGAGGTGGGTGTGTTCTTTGCTCTTTTTTTGTTGTTGTTTAAAGATTTATTTATTTATGCATACAAGAACTGGGGTACAGGCAAGAGGTGCAGGGGGTGAGAGGATTCACCAGAGACAGAGTGGGGAACAGAACAGGCAGATTGACTGAAATACACTGCTGAGGGGAGCAGCAGGTGAGGCAGGAGAGGTCTGATGCACCATGTGGATAACTCATGCTGCAGAGGCTGCAGATAGCTTCACAGGGATGTACTTAGCTCCTTGTGCCACCAGGGAGGCCCGCTCTTTGCTCTTTTATACAATCTTTTTTTTTTTAAAGTGTCATGTTATCAGTGACTTCTTATAAAGATGTGACATTAAATTCACTGTTGTGTTTGTTTCAGAAGTTATTTTCAAACCAGTCCCAGTGATGATTGGAACTTGCATTTCTTATAACATGTTGAGAGCCTTCCCTGGTCATACAGCCTGTCTTCTTGATACTTGCAACTATTTTTTTATTTAATTTAATTAATCTATTTTATAAATCTATTTATTTATTTTTTCTTACAATGTTTGCTTTCTTTTCTCAGCTGTAGTCCCCATAGAATTTCCACCATCATCTCACCTGTGCACCATCACCATAGTCCCTTGTGCTCTTCCTGCCCTAATTTTGATCCCTTTCCCTCCTCTTCCCCTGCAGAATGTCTCTGATTTATAGTTGACTGTTTATTTTGTTTATTTTGTTGCAGGTTTTTTTTGGTTATTATTTTTCCCTTGATCCCCTATATTCCTACTGTAAGTGAAACCATCCAGTATTTTTCTTTTTCTTTCTGACTTATTTCACTGATCATAATCCTTTCAAGCTCCATCCATGTTGCTACAAATGGCATTAGTTTATCTTTTTTGATTGCTGAATAGTATTCCATTGTGTATAGATACCACATCTTGGTGATCCAGTCGCCTATTTTTGGGCATTTGGATTGATTCCAAGTCTTACCTATTGTAAATAGTGTGCCTACAACTATTTTTAATGTATTCAAATCTTAGGCATAACTGGATATGGTATATTTTAGCATATGAAACTGTAGGAACATATGTAGGAATAAGATAAGATCTTAATGCATTTCAGATCAAGGGTAACTTAAAATTCCTTGTCTTTTTTTAAAGATTTATTTATTTATTTATACAATCACTGGGTACAGTCAGAAGCGCGGGAGGATGAGAGAATTCACCAGAGCCAGGGCAGGGAGCAGAACACGTAGGACCGAAGTACACTGCTGAGGGGAGCAGCGGGCGGTAGGAGAGGTCTGCGCGCTATGTGGGACCCTCGCCCGGCAGCCGGGGATGGAACCGGTGCTGCTGAGGCTGCGGGCAGCTTTGCAACCCAGTGCTCAACCGCTGAGCCACTGCGGAGGCCCTAACTTAAAATTCTGACTTGCAATTCTATCTAGCCGGGCTCAATATAATAATCATGTTTTGACCATGTAAGCAAACTTGATATTCACTGCTATCGATATTAAACGAGCAGCTACCAATGCATTTTAATGTCCTATGTCATGTCCAGAATTTGTTAAATATGGCCTGCAATGCCAACTAAAACACTTCCTTCTTTGAGAGAGAGCAATTAAAACTATTGACCAATGCTCTGTCTGCCTAAGTTAAGTCTAGCATAGACTTAACACAGCCATGTCCTGAGGAATGTGCTCTGATGGGCCATTTTGGACTCCAGCATGGTTTTGTTGGAGCAGCTCAAGGGGCAGGAGTTCCTATTTGCCAGAAATTCAGATGTAAATGCAATAAAGGATTGGAGAGGCAGACTTGGGCAGTGAGAAGGAGACAGTAAGTCAGTGAAGCTGTGACTCTGGGTTGTCTGCTCAGAGGCAGAGGTCTCCTGAGACCCCTCTCATATGCGGGTGGGAAGTGAAAGCATGGCTATGGCATTTGACTGCCTGTTTGAAACCCAATTTTACCCTAGGACTGGTTCTATCCCACTGGGGAGGTTAAGTTTCCTCTCTACACCTCACAAATGAAATCTAGTAATGGTTCCTCCTTTGAGGGACTGTTGAAAGAATCGAAGAAGTTAATAATATTTAAAAGCCTTAAAAAAATAATATCTCCCACACAGCATGCACTGTGCATACATTACGTGCTATTATTAATTTTTCACCATGTCCTGGAGAAACTGTCTCCCAGAATCTCTCTCTGATATCATGTCACGCTTGCCAATCAGCTTTCTAATTACCAGTTTGAATTCTCATAATTCCACAATACCAGGAAAGTGGGCATCAGCGGGATAGAATGCAAATATTTCCATCTTTCTTTGAACAGAATAATCTAGTTTTACTAATGTATAAAGAGCTTTCTGGTTTATATCTCCATTGAATTCATTCACTTACTCAATTTTTCATTCAATAATTATTCTGGAGCTCTGAATAGATCAATCTCCAGGTAAATGGTGCTTCAGGAGGCTTCAATAAATATTGGGGAGACAGGTATGGTAGGGAGAAGTCCTGAAAATTGAGTGCTAGCATCCAATCTCTAGATCTGGTGGTTAGTCATGAAGTGTTTGGTGTGAAGAATGAAGAATAAATCTCCATACCATTGTCTGAGAACAAAAGAAATCACCTTGAACATCCCTTAGCCCTCTTAGGGGAGGATATAGACAAGAATAGAAGCTTTTCCTAGGCTTCAGAACCCTCACTGCTCTCAAGGCACAGCAATCTGTGTACCTTAAGCAATGGTAATAAAACTCCTGAGGCTCACAAAGCCTGGATTGACCTCCAGGTCCCATACCAAGGGGTCAAGAGAGCAACTCTTGCCTACAGAGAAAAGTCTATCTGATCCTTTTGGGGAGGTGAAGCCCACACACCATATACTTTCTGTTATGGAGATGCTACACATTGCTGGAAATGTCTTTCCCTGAAGACTCCAGGGAAGAGAGACAAGATACCCATTCCAACTCTATCAGGTTCAGAATTTCAGGGTCTTTTCCTATTACCACTTCCCCTCCCTTTCACATGACATGACATACCGAGGTTTCATCTTTCATGGGGGTGGAGAGAGAGGCCTCACCCTCAGTCCTCCTAGGCAGGCACTGCAGGAGATTCTATCAGCTGCAGTCAGGATTTCATGCCCAACAGTGAGTCATTCCCATTTCCCCTCTATTATTACAGATTCTCTCCTTGCCTTGCTACTCAATGGGTCAGATAAGAGAACTGCAATATCCTGTTGTAGCCTTACCCTAGAGATAAAGAAGCTTTCTCTCTGTCTGCAGGAGGAAAATATCACAGTTGGGTAATGAAAGAAATTTAAACAGATCAGCCAGCCCCCTAGGAGGGAACTAATAAATTCCTAGCAAACAAAGTGCTTCTTTAACCTTTTGTTCTCTTTTATCAACAAATAAAATCCATTCTCATTGTAATTCCCTGTCTGCTTCTCAAAATTACTTTTATTAAAAAAGGTAAGGAAATGAATCTTCAGCCCCCAAGTGGGTTGACATGAGGTAGCATCAGCTGACCAAATGCTGTCTCCTGCCCCCATCGTCACACTGTCATTCATCTGGCCCAGGCCCCTCCTTTCCTCCTCAGACCTCAAATCTAAAGCCAGAGTAAATAGAGGAGTCACAGGTCTTAGGATGATATCAAGGCTTCCTTTAGATTCAACCAGACTGGGGCCCTATCTTTATTTCTGCTTCAATTGTGGATTTAGTGCTGGGGTCTTCAGGGAACTCAGGTCCTGTCCAGCAGTCAAGATAAACCAGGCACATGTTTGGAAATCCTAAGATTTCTAAATCCGAAGAATGCACCACTCTGATAGCTCAGTGAAAATGCAAGGTGCCCTCCTTGGCCACTTTTGTTAGTTGAAATGAAATCTTTTATTTTCTGCTGGAAAATAGGGTGGTACCAAGAATTGATGTGTGAAGTTGGAGCCAGTTGTTTACGTTTGTTATCCATTGGCTTCCAACAATATGTTAGAAATATAATGAAGATTGTCTTTAAAATATTCAGATAACAGGAAGAATTGTTGATCTTTTACATCGATGTTGGTAATCAAATGAAAAATGGGTTATTTCTGATTACTGTAGATTAATTATGAAATTTTCACTTTGCTATCATTTATAAAGATGCATGTATTCTGAGAACTTTGCTAGTTCATGAAGTTGAAGAAACCATGATAGGCATAAACTATTTCATAGGCTAAATCAGTACAATTTCCTAATGTGGTATATATGAAATAAAATTCCCATTATTACTAATATTCAAATAGTAGTTTGAAAGAGAATGTGGATACATTTCATGTGACTTTAGTCTTTGCAGAACTAGAATATCTTTAATATCTTTTAACAGATATTAAAATATAGACACAAATTTTAATATCTCATTTTACGAGGAAAAGTAGAGCTATTAATTTTCCCAAATAAAAATGAATTGAGACACAATTTCAAAGTGGGAGAGTCCATGGAACTGTGAAGTGGCTTATGTTGCCACCAAGGAGTCAATATCACCTCATGGATTAACACAGAAATAACTCCCTATGTCCTTCTTCAGTCTCTCTTTGTTATACTTTGAGTTTCTGCATATTTTGATTTTATCAAATGTCTTCAAGGTGCAGCCCTTGATTCAATTGTGGTAAGTGCTACACCAAATAAGTTTCACACCAAAATAACAGTAAGTGTTAATTGGACGGCTCTGGGTATTATTATCTTGTTCTAACCCCTCATTTATATATACTTTTATTTTTCATTGAGGTAGCATGGATTTATAGCACAGTATATGATTGTGGGGTATAGTTTCACATTTTAGATGTATGGTGTGTTAATTGGGAAAAAAATCTTAATGATACTTAGACATAGAGTTTATTAGATAATCAAAGTGAATATTCTAACCCAGGAAACAGTCTGACAGATTTTGCTCTGTGAGAGCTGCTTTAATAAACACAAGTTTGAATTTAGTTTATGTAAGTAGGAACAGTCAGTTGGTGATGTTAAGAATGTATTCTTGGTAGGATTTCTAGTTCTAAATGTGTCCCAACCTAAAGATATGCTGATCTAGAAGCAGGCAAATCAGGATTTAATCTCTTCCTTCCAGAAGAATGCACTGCAGATGTAGTGGGGAGAAACATGGGGTGGACTGGGGTAGGAGGGGTGGAGAGTTGAGACTGGAGGCACAGGGTTGAAAGAATTCACCAAAGACAATGGAGAACAGAAAAGGCTGACTTATTCAAATACCCTGTAAGAGAGCAAGGGGTGCACACAAAGGAGAATTTGAAGTTCTGTTTTGAGGGCTTTCTTACATGGGATGCGAGTTTGCACCATTTATCTGCTGGGATATCTGATCTCAAATGCTGACCTTTGACAATGTGTCCTGGCCTCTGCTTCTGCATTCCTGGAGCCGGGCTGGTTTTTCTGGTCATGGTGGTTGGTCTATCATCTCCATGGTTGGTCCTCATCTCCAATTCCCTGATCTATTCAAGCCTCCCAAACCTGCCTGCTGGGCAAGAAGTGGGGGCTTAGTTTTAAATATTATTAAATGGTACCCTTACAGGAGAGATGGGTACTCAGGATTAAATCTTCATCTGACTCCTTGGTTTTGGTGGGTGTGAAAAGACTGATTTTACAAAGTTCAAGCAGAAGATTGATTCCCTCAGTCTGTCCTGTTCTGAGAAGATAACTTTGCTCTCTTGCTTGCTAGATAGGAGATGCAGGTGGGGGTAATGTGTTAGTTTTGGTGCCCCAGAAAATTTCACAAATACCTTCACAGTTACCACACCACACCCAACACCAAAATGTTCATAATCCTCCGCCATAGTTAATTGGACCCCCTCTGCCCTTTTTTATCACCCTTCACTCTTCCTCTCTGGTAGCCTCAAATCTAGAGTCAGATTTCTAGAGTTTGTTTTGCTTAGCTTTTTTTCTGTCCCTTTGTTTTGTTCATCTATATTTTACCTGAGTGAAAATCATCTTTCTGCCTCTGACTTATTTTGCTTAGTATAGTCCCCTCAGTTCCATCCAGTTCCATCTTGTTGCGTATGGCAAAAGCTCATCTTTTTCTAGACCTGATTATACTGTGCATATTTACCACATATTCTTAATCTACTCATCTGTCATTGCCAACCCTTCATTTATAAATCTCTGTAGAATCACTGTACCAATGGCCCTCAAATAGAGCATGAAGAACTGAGGCCACAGTCAGGGACTCTTACTCCAAATCCCCTGGTCTTTCCATCACATAAAGAATGAGATTCTTCATTACTCTTCTCCCAAAAACACTCTCTGGACATCTCTGGGTGCCTGGCACTGCATCCTGAGCACAGTGAACCCGGAACATTAGAAATTGTACCGATGATCTTCATAGCCAGTGGACCCTAAGCCTTGTCCCAGAGGATGCCCCTCTGCAGGACACCTGGCACATATCAGCCCAACTCAGCAAGCCTTTCACTTCCTGCAGGGAGCCTAGTTTAGGGCCACCTGAAGCTTCTGTCCATGTCGTATTATAATAGGTCTTATCAAACCACCCCACTCACACTGGAGTAGGAAGACAGTACTGTAATCTCATCCCTACGTTCCACAAGGCCACCTCCTGACTGACTTAGCAACCACAAATCATCAATAGTTGCTGTGTTTGTACTGAGGAGTTGCTTCATTCAAGAGCTGGGGATTCATGACTGTAATTTCATGACTTCTCCACAAAGCGTATCTCCCCATTCTTGTCTTCAAGGAGTAAGCAGTTGAGAAATTACAAACCCTAATTATCTGAGCTCGCTCTCTCTCTTTGTGCTCCAGCTTCATGTTTCATATGGGATGAGGCATTGTTATTCCCATTTTTAAATGAATACAAAAAGGCTCAGACAGGTCAGGGGCTGTCCTAGTGAGTTCCAGGATCCAGACCTTCTCAAATGGCCTCAGTCAGCATCATCCCCAAGTCCTACACCTGTTATTCCCTTTCCTTTGTCAGAGCACAAAACAAAAATCATCCTGTATACCTCTGAGTCCTTCTCAAGCAGAGCAAGGAATCAAAATAGCATCAGACATAAGATGGGTTAACAAAGGGAAAAATAAACAATTTAATAATATGCATATGAGGAATCCTCATTGTTGTAAATTTTAATTGATAACGGGGGCCAGGAATATTGTGTTTGGGGGCTTGGCGCATCAAGGATAGAGAGGGGGGAGACTTTACATGACAGACAAGAAGGGGATGATCTGATTCTTACTCTGAGAGTAAAAGTGAGATTCTTAGGTAGACAGAATATGTTTAATGATAAATTTCAAACTTGTTGAGGTCCCCAAACTTTATTTTCCTGGGTCATAAAAGATAGAGTAATGATTGCTTCTTTGATTGGGGAAGGGGTGCTAGTTAAGGACATATAGATCTCTTCTGCAGTTAGAAAAGGGTAATTAGGCAAGAACAGAAAATTTTCCTACCCTCCTTTCGGGCCCTCACTTTTCTCAAGCAAAACAATCTGCATTTTTTTAAGTAATGGTAATAAAACTGCTAAGGTTTACAGGACCTTGGTTGACCTCTAATTTTCATTCCAAGTTTACAAGAGGTCTGTTCTGGGCCTATTGAGAAAAGTTTATGTGACCCTTTTGAGCAGATTGACCCACATCTTCTTAAGGACTCGTGTTGCATGTGAGAAAGCACACTGTTCTTTATTGTGAATGGGATCTTGTGTTATAACCAAACACTAACAACTATTTTATTTTGTTGTTATTATTCCTTGGCAGTTTGCAGATTCATTTAACTTTAACCCCCACAAATGGCTTTTGGTGAATTTTGACTGCTCTGCCATGTGGTAAGTTTCCCTTTCACCATCTACTCTATATTCACCAATCTTTGAATAATGACTTCAATGAAAGAAACTCCACGGATGAAGGTACCAGTGCCATAGGAGCACATGCACCTCTCACTCACTGCTTACTTCCACTTCTGAACTATGGATGGAATTTTTGCTAAGTCTTACCCTGGTTTTGTACTGTTACCTAGAATATATTAATGCAACATAGTGATACAGGAAAAGAGGAAGCTAATAAAGAAAAAATTCATTTGATTTATGCAGAATAACACAAATCAAGTGCAAGGAAATTTCATCACATATTTCTAATTCAGTTGCTTCTGTGTTTTTATTCTTGGATGCATAATGAATCTCACTCAAATGCTTAAAAACATTTGCTAACAAAAAATGAAAGTCATCCTATTTCCTAAGAAGTTACCTGGGAAAATATTAATAGTAGTGCCATAATCATGTTAGTTCTACTTAGAGCAAGAAAAAGAACTTAATAATTGAAGTGGATAATTTTACATCACATTGATGTTTAAAAAATAATGATGACTAGGAGGAGGAGGGGAATACCAGTTTATAACTAATTTGATTTTTTGTTAATTTGTTTGAATTGTTGTTAAAATGGGGCAACTCAACTGGAATGCAACAGGCAACTGGAAACCCAAGATGTGTTGTAGATTTGCTTACAGTCTCACTACCCAGGCCAGGGCTTGCAGATGCAGCATTTAACAGCAATAGGGGTAACATATTAATAACTAGAAGTGAGAAAAAACAGAGAATTTCCTATCTCACCGGATACAGGTGGAGAATGTATACACATATATCTAAAGCAATACTCATTTTACAAACACACACACAAATAAAAGGACACATATAGAACATGTGGGAATTGTTCCAGTTGGATGCAAAAAGAAAATGGAGCATTATGCTGTTTTTTGGTCTGAATGAAGCAAATTCAGGTACAGATCCTATTTCCACTTTCATTCAAGCTGTCACTGATTACACTTTTTCTCTAACTGCTAAGAATACTCCTGGATTTTTAACCATGTAAGTACAGCCTAAAAAGCCAAAGATGAATAGCTGGACTGCATCATCCCTCCTGTTTGCAAGGCAGCTGCTCCCTGCTATGGGTGTGCTATGCACTTGTGGTCCAGTATGGACAGTCAGTGTGTCTGCGGAGGATGCAAGACAGGAAGAGCTGTGTAACATGGTGACAGGGAGTGGGAGAAAGCGGGGAATCTACTTAGAGGTTGTTTAGCCCTGTCCTGTGTATTTGTAGAATCCAAAGTATATATTTTGCTATGAGATTATTGCAGTAATATGAACAATCCCAACACAATTGCATACAAATAAAAGGACTGGTATAAGAACCAGTTTTAGAAATGGATAATCATCCCTTTACTCTTAAGATTTGAAAACAAGCAAACAAATAATCTTAAGTGATGAATATTTTATAGATATGTTTAAAGATTTTGGTAATACAACAAAGAAGTCTCATGGACATTTTTGTATTCCTTAAAATAAGAAGGCTCTCTCTTTTGTTTAATGAAATTTTACCAATGGTTAGTTCATAATTTAAAGTAAACACATTGGTTATATTCTCCAAATATCAAAATGGACAAGATAATTGAAGTTTCTAAAACTTGCAATCATCATAAGCATAGTAAATACATTTCATAATGATTTCATTATTCTGTTCATAAGTCATTTATTATTCATTTGGTTTTTTTGAGTCTTTTATATAAAAATAAGTATCATTCTGCTCAGATCTGAATGTCTCTTTGCTATCAAATATTTTCCAAAGAGAGCTTCAAATTCCACACACTAAGATCATATTTTATCTATATTGCAAAAAAAGAAGTTTGATTTAAGAAAATAGAATGTCCTCACAATGGTCTTATAGCTTTTGTGCATCTCTCTTACACTGGGGATTTTTAAAAATTCGATTTCTTTGAAAGATTTTTTTTCTAAATTTCCTTTTTTTATTTATTAAATTGTTTTTCTTACATCATTGTAGTCCCCATAGTTCTCCTCCACCATAACACCCATTAACATTCACCATATTCCTTTGTGTTCTTTCCTATCCTGTTTTGACTTCTACCCACTTTGCTGTATGCCTCAGTTCTATGGTCGTGCTAGTTTTGACTTTTTCTTGATCTTTTGTTTGATTTCTCTAGATTCCACATATAAGTGAGACCATCAGTTTTTATCTTTTTCTTTCTTATTTATTTCTGCTAGCATAATCCCTTCCAGCTCCATCCGTATTGCCACAAATGGCATGAGTTTTTCTTTTTTTTAAAAAAACTTGGTTTATTTTTAAAGATTTATTTATTTTATACAAGAATTGGGGTACAGGCCAGAGATGGGGGCGGTGAGAGGATTCACCAGAGACAGAGCAGGGAACAGAACAGGCAGATGGACCGAAGTACACTGCTGAGGAGAGCAGCGGGCAAGACAGGAGTGGTCTGTCCTTCCATGTGGGTTTCTCCCTGGCCAGCCGGGAATCAAACTTGTGCTACAGTGCTGCGGACTGCTTCATAGGTTGCGTCTTAACCCCTGCGCCACCAGGGAGGCCCGAGTTAGTCTTTTTTAATCACTGAATAATACTCCATTGTTTAAATATACCACAAGTTTTGGTCATTTCATCTATTTGGGGGCATTTGGGTTGTTTCCATGTGTTGGCTATTGTAAATAGTTGTAAATAGTGCTGCAATAACCACAGGAGGGCAGATTTCCTATTGAATTAGTGTTTTTGTGTCCTTGGGGTAGATTCCTAGAAGTGGAATCACTGGATCATATGGTAGTTCCATTTTTAGTGTTCTGAGTAAACTTCACACAGCTTTTCATAGTGACTGGACAAATTTACATTCCTACCAGCAGTGTAAGAGGGTTTCCTTTTTCTCCACACACTCATCAGCATTTGTTTCAGGTTTTTTAATGTGGCACATTCTTATTGGAGTAAGGGGTATCTCATTGTGGTTTTGATTTGCAGTTCCCTGGCAATTAGTGATATTGAACATTTTTTCATATGCATTTTGGTCATTTGCATTTCTTCTTTAGTGAAGTATCTTTTTAGTTCTTCTACCCATTTTATGACTGGGTTGTTTGCTTTGGTTAATTTGGAAGATTTTTAATAACTCTAGTTATGGAAAGATTTGAGTCTAGAACTTGTTTTAGAACCAAGAGTGCACAATTTTTTTTATTTTATATCTATATGTGTATATATTTTACATCATTGTTCATTTTTGTACAATGTTTGATTCCTCCTCTCAGATGTAATCCCCATAAAATTTCCATTACTATTTCACCCAAGAACTCTCACCTAGTCTCTTTTTTTATTTTTTATTATTATTTTTTTAATTTTATACATCATTTTATACATCATTTTTCATTTTTGCACAATATATGTATTTTCATCTTGGTTATAGTCCCCATACAATTCCCACCCCCCTTGTTTTCATCCTACTCCCTCCTCCCGCCCCCATAGTGTGTCTCTGGTTTATAGTTTCTTGTTGATTTTGATTTTTACATGCAATTTGCAGTAACACGGATGGAACTGGAAGGGATCATGCTCAGTGAAATAAGCCAGAAAGAAAAAAAAAATACCAGATGGCCTCACTCATAGCAGGAATTTAGAAAACCCAAATAAGGGACCAGGAAAAAGACTAATTACAATAAAGTAAAAATCAAAATCACCTAGTCTCTTGTGCTCTGCCCTCCCCTGTTTTGATCTGTCTCCCTCCCCTCTCCTGCTGTATGTCTCCGATTTATAGTTTGCCTGCTAGTTTTGTTTTGTTTTTTTCTGACTTTGTTTGGTTTCCCATGTTCCTCCTATAAGTAAAGCAAATTTGTGTGTCATCCTTGTGCAGGGGCCCTGCTAATCTTCTCTTTATTGTTCCAATGTTAACGTCTGTGCTACTGAAGCAAACAGAAGAGGATACAAATTTTGTGTATCATTTTGGTTTCTTTGCCCCCATGCCCTTTAGCAGTTGGAATTTGTTCCAGCTGTTGCTATTACCAAGAAGTGGTCTGGCCCTCATGCAGTTGGCCAGATGCAGTGTTGTAGATTTTAAAGACAAACTTAAGAAGCTGTACTTTCAATATAACATAGAATTCTTCTTCCTCTCTTCCCTTAAAGTCATCCTCAGTAATGTGTCTGGTGACAAGGAGAGACCTTCCTCACCTTGGGTCCCATTCCATGAAAGAGCTCCTGATGCCTACAAAAGATGTTTCTCTGTGTGTGTGTTTGTGTGTGTATGCAGGTGCACCTGCACATATGCAACTATCTGCTTGCTTGTTTAAATTATAATTTATAATAACATTAAAATTTACCCAAAAAAGCAAAGACAGGACCTAAATATTGAGGAGCAGACCACCACATCACAGACCCACAGGACACACAGACAATGAATAAAGTACAATAAGAAATTGCAAATACAAAGAATTCACTGAATGTAAACTGCAGCAAGACTTATGCTTACAGCTACACTTGGAGACATAATAGAAAAGTGCAACTCAAGAAAATAATGAGCTAACAGCCCAAATTAAGCTAGAAAACAGCAGCAGATTAATTGTCAAGAACTAGAAGGGGAAATAATAAAGATTTAAAAATATTAAGAAGAAATAGAAAATAAGGGTAGAGTAAAGCAATGAAGTCACATGTTGGTCCCTGACCCACCTGAAAACATAGATGATCAGTGGGAAAATGGATCAAAAATAGAAGAGACACAGATGAATTTTATTGGAAATTGAAGGACTTAATCACAGATGCAGACATTTTTTTAAATAGTAAGTAGGGGAATACTATGAATAACATTTTGCCCCAAATTGGGATTAATAACATTTGCCCCTATAATTCATATTCAATATTCTACATGTTCAACACATATTCAATAACTACAAAGTATATTACCAAAACTGACTCAAGGATAAATAGAAAAACTGAAAGATCTTGTAGCTATTAAAGATGACGTGCCAGTAGTTAAATTCATACAACAGAAATATCCAATACTCCTAATAGTAAGTTCTATCAAACTTTCAAGGTATGTATCAGTCCAATGGTAACATGGTTTGACCACCACATGTTTTTTGATTTCAAAAAAAAAAAATTGCTGCTAGTCATTGCTAGTAGTCTATGGGAAGAGAAATGTGAATTTCATTTACAAAAGCCAGTTTTTTACCCCATTCTTTTTGTTCCCCCTCTCTTTAAAGTTAGGCTCAGAGCTCTCCCAGTACGGAGAATCCCAAGGAAATTCCTCCATTGGTTCCTCATATAATACCAATGATACATCAAAATGCACCAAAATGACTGTACATTCACACAATCAATGGCACCCACTAAGAAGTGGAAGAACCACAAGTCATAAGTAGCACCCATTAGACTGCTTACTGCCACTCACTGACATGGTCTGTCTTTTAACCCTTTGAAGAAATAACAATTGCCTTGCATAAAAAAAAAAATAACACTTTCTCTCTCTCTCCTCATTTGTAAGTCACATATTGACCTCCTTATTTTATGCTTGCTGGCATTGATCTGCAAGGACTCTCATATTATATTTGATTTCAAACCTAAGCTACAATCACATTGACCTTTCTTCTCTAGTTTGCCCCAAGAACACTCTATTTGGTACAAATTATGTTGAGATGATGTCTATGCTGCCAGTTGAGGCAGAGAAGCAAGTGCTAGACCTTCAAGTCCCAGTCCAAAGGAGAATTTGGAGCTTAGCTGGCAGTAACACCCTTCGTGTTCTGTGGGACAAGTAGGTGGGAAAGACCTGGGCTCTGAGGGCAGCATGCCCAGCACCAGGCACAGCTCCTCAGTGCGTCCTCTCAATTTTCACTAGTGTTGCCTGCCACAGCCAGGCACCTTGTAGTCCTGGAAGGATAGGCGGGTAAACACTACCCTACTAGTTGTCTCCTCCAACATCAACGCAATAGCTCTAGATACCACTAGGCATCCCATAACTCAGTTCAATTCTGACACTCCCCAGAGTCAGCACAGACCTCAGAAGTTTAAAGGCCTCAGTCCCACAGACTGACTGCAGGTCAGAAACCAATCAAAAATAGTGCATCCCAGATTACCCAAACTTCTGTCCAACTTGACCACAAATACAGTCATTCCCACAACCCCTGCTCTTTCAGGTTTGATAATTCACTAGAACAACTCACAGAACTCAGGAAGCACTTCACTCACATTTACTTGTTTATAATAAAGGGTGCAAATGAACAGTCAGATGGCAGAGATGCATAGGGCAAGGTGTGGAACTTGGTGGGGGGGCACAGAGCTCCCTGTCCTTTGGGGTGCATCATGATGTGTCCAGCACAGAAGCCTCTCTGAACTCTACAATTTAAGGGGGTTATGGCAGTTTTAATTCCATAGGTATAATTTATTAACTCATTGGTCATTGGTAATTAATTCAATCTCCAACTATCTCACTTTCGCAGAGATTGGGGATGGGGGGAGGCAAATTCCCACCCCTCTGATTATGCTCAGAAGAAAAAAATAATACTGGATCATTTTGCTTATAGGAGGAATATAGGGAAACCAAAGAAAGGGTCAAAAAAAAAAAAAGAGACAAAACTTGCAGGCAAACTGTAGATCTGAGGCATACAGCAGGGGAGAGGGAGGGAGAGGGATCAAAATGGGGGGGAAGAGCACAAGGGACCATGGTAACTGTTGACAGGGGGTGTAGTGGTGGAAGACTTATGGGAACTACACCTGAGGGGAAAAATCAAAAAAAGAATAACGATGAATGAAAATAAAAATGTTTAATAAAAAATAAATTAATTAAAAAAAAACAAAGCAAATTTCCACCCCTCTACGACTGGATTTTCCTGATGTCAACTCCCTCTTAATGCTATCAGGGCCAGCACCTGTTATGTCATAAATATATGAGAGATATGTATCATGGCACCCAAGGGCTTAAGAGACGTATGCCAGTAAGCTGAGACAAATACCAAATATTTGTCTTTATTATACTCCCACCAGTACTTGAAGGTCTGCTGGTGACTGCTGTGCTACAGTGAGGTGGGGCGATGAATTTGTGCAGACTGGGGCCTGCAGCGGAGTCCCCAAGCTAGTGTGCTGAACTGAGCAAGGATGAAGAGGGGATAGGAGGAGCAAAGCTGTCGATGTCCATCTCAGGCACATCCTTATTGAGTGTCATTCTCTCTTCTCTAAAACCAGGGTGAAAAGAGAACAGACCTAACTGGAGCCTTCAAACTGGACCCTCTCTACCTGAAGCACAGTCACCAGGATTCAGGTAAGCCCTGGCCTTCTTTTCTATTGTCTCTGTCCAGTTTTGTTGTCATCAGAGCTATACCAAAGTGCCAGGGAGCCAGAAAGGAATCCTGTTCACAGAGATCTCCCTGAGGGGGCAGGGGTGAGGCTTTGGACTTGTTGGCACCCCCACTCCAGAATTGCTCAGCACAGGAGCAGCAAGGGGAGATGATTGGCAGCACACATGGCTATCAATCCTGATGGACACCTCCAACAGAGAAACCTAAGATCATGACTGCCTGGTATCTCTCTGAAAGAGCTTACTTCCACTTATTATCAATTCCAGTGGGGCCAGGGGAGGTGGGGAGGTGATGGTGGCAGGGGAAGATTGTTGAGTTGCAAGATGAAGAGTATAAAAAGTGAAGGGTAATAGAATGAGGCTTCAATATGGACACCTGCAAAGTCTGGTGGGGAAGCAATGGGCAGGTAGCCTGAGAGCAGCTACAAACATCTCCAGAGACATTTCTCCAGAGGTTACTCAGGACTTCTTCATGCATCTCAGTTCCTCCAAAACGCAAACTAGTGCATCTAAGGCTGTCTTTTCCTGTGAGATTCCGCAGTGCCTACTTCCTCCCTGTTAAAATAGTACAGATTCCTTAAAAAAAAAGGCTATTAAGAAAAAATACATGTGGTCCTGATGAAATAAAACGCATAGGGGCAGCCCACAAATGTTTGGGGGGAAGAATCGGTGTGTAGGTTGGAGGCGCAGGGGTGAAAAAAGACAGCATGGAGAATAGAAAAGGGGGATTTATTGAAATGCTTTGCTGAGAGGAGAAGGGGGCAAGACAAAAAGGGCTATCATCACAGACAGAGAGGAACCCCAGGCTTTATTTACACTCCAGGTATTGCTGATTGGTTAAGGTGACTGGTTTTGGTGTGTCCTGACTACTGATCTGAATTAGCAAAATAAACCATCAGTTTAAAAGCCCAGTTCCCATGGCAGTCCTGTCCACTCCTTTTATGCATTCAAGCCTCCCAAATTTGCTTTCTGGGCAAGGAGTCAGGGGTTAATTTTAAAATTTAGCAGTGAATCCCTATGTTTATTGCAGCACAATTTACAATAGCTAAGATATGGAAACAATCCAAATGCCCCAAAACAGATGACTGGATCAAGAAGGCGTGATACATAAACACAGTGGAATATTACTCAGCAATCAAAAAAGATAAACCCATGCCATTCCTAGCAACATGGATGGAGCTAGAAGGGATCACGCTCAGTGAAATAAGCCAGAAGGAAAAAGAAAAATATCAGATGGTTTCACTTATATGAGGAATATAAAGGAGCCAAATAAGAGAGCAGGAAAAAATAATTATAATAATAAAAAAACAATTTAGCAGGCAAGTATAAATCAGAGACATTCTGCAGGGGAGAGGGAGGGAAAGGGATAAAAATGGTGGCAGGGTAGCGGGGAGAAGGACTATGGTGATGGTGCATAGGTGAATTGGTGACTACAATTTACGGGGACTACACCTGGGAGGAATAAGCAAACCTTGTACAAAAATGAACAATGATGTAATAAATATATATATAATGTATATATATAATAAATTTAATGTGAGAAAAAAATAAAATTTAGCAGTGATACCACCATGACGAGAAGGAAGCTTTCCACTGCCACAGTGATTGGCTTACTTTCATCCATTTGCTAGGCAGCTCCTCCCACAAGGAGCTCCTGAGAACCTATACCTGAATCACTCGCAAGCTCTCTGCCGCCAGAACTGTGCCCACTTGGCTCACTGGGGCACAGCGCAGCCCCTGGAGGGAAAGGCAGGCTGAGTTGTGAAAGTTCTGTCATCTTCACTTTGTTTTCTTAGATAAAATGGATACTTGGGGATCCTGGGGGGCCATGGAATGGAGAATATTTGACCCACCCTCCTAATTTATTGATGAGGAATCCTGTGGAAAATAATGTGGAAAATAATGTCATTTTGACCCCTGTGGAAAATAATGTCATTTTGAAGACGATGGCAGAAATGGAAGCGGCAGCGACTAAAGTAGAAGCGCAGCCACTGTCTCCTCACAACCAGACACAATGTAAACATAGAAACAAGATTCTATTCTGCTCAGAACCTAAAACTGCCTTGGCAAATAAGTCTAGTCTAAAAAATATGGAAATGGCATAAAATAATGCAAAATTATGAACCAGAACTGTCAAAGTTCTCATATTTTTCAAAATACATTTCATGTTTGAATAATTACAATCTCAGTTATCATCATGGCAGTTTAAAACCAAAATGTCCCTTCTGACCATTTATCTACTAGCACTGGTTTTGACAAAATTAAGTGAAGATGCTTTGTTTGATATATTGAACAGAACATGTTTTGACAATGTACCTTTCCAAAAATCCCATTGAACGTGTGCTAGAAAGTTATTGATTCATTAATTAATCTTTTTTTAATGGGGGTGGAGGGGTGGAGTGGGAGGGGGAGCTAGGGTCCAGAGATGAAGCAAATAAAATATGTGGCCTATGTTGTATTAATCAATGGCAGATAAGAAAATCCATTTAACCAGGCACTTCAGTTTGTTAAAGTTTTATAATTTTTTTAAAAGATTTATTTTTTATGTGTAGAAGTGGGGTATAGGCCAGAGGTGTGGGGGATGAGAGGATTCACCAGAAACAAAGTGGGGAACAGAACAGGCAGACTGATGAAATACACTGCTGAGGAGAGCAGCGGGTGAGTCAGGAGAGGTCTGCTGCGCCATGTGGATAGCTCCCTGGCTGGGGATCTAACTCATGCTGCAGTGGCTGCAGATAACTTCATAGGTTGCGTCTTAACCCCTTGCACCACCAGGGAGGCCCAAAGTTTTATAATTTTGAGGTGAACTTTTTTTAAAATCCGAATAGACTTGGAGATCTCTTTATGAACTAAAACCATTATTCATTGTGCTAGTCTCAAATGCATTTGCTCTAACTTGCAGAAGATTGATTTATGCAAATTATATGTCTAAATTTCCTTAACCTGGTTACTTTGACTTATTGGGAGGGATTTAGAATATCTCTAAGGCATCATCTCCAACATAGGCTGTGTGTTTTCTGTGGTTCCAGGTTTTATACAGTCACTTCCCCCTATTTTATTTTATTTTTATATATTTTTTAAGATTTATTTATTTATTTATGCATACAAGAGCTGGGGCACAGGCCAGAGATGCGGTGGGGGTGGGGGGTGGCGGTGAGAGGATTCACCAGCAACAGAATGGGGAACAGAACAGGCAGATTGACCGAAGTACACTGCTGAGGGAGCAGCGGGTGAGACAGGAGAGGTCTGCTGTGCCATGTGGGTTTCTCCCTGGCCGACTGCGGATCGAACTTGTACTTCAGTGGCTGCGGATAGTTTCATAGAGTGGTATTTAACCCTTTGAGCCACCAGGGAGGTGCTATTTTATTTTATTTTATTTTAAGATCTATTTATTTATGCATACAAGAACTGGGGTACAGGCCAGAGGTGTGGGGAGTGAGAGGATTCACCAGAGACAGAGTGAGGAAAAGAACAGGCAGACTGACTGAAGACACTGCTGAGGGGAGCAGCAGGCGAGACAGGAGAGGTCTGCTGCGCCATGTGGGTTTCTCTCTGGCCTGGGAAGGAACTCATGCTGCAAAGGCTGTGGATAGCTTCTGTGCTTAACCCCTTGTGCCACCTGGGAGGCCCCACTATTTTAGCTCCCATAGGGCAGTCCTTCCCCTGCAGTTTCAGTTCTCACTGATGGCTCCAATTCAACACCACCTCTGTCAACACCACCTTCTCTTCTGATTCTATGCCTGCCCTAGGGGTTGTAGAAGTTTCCTGCTTTGCTAATTTTCAATTGCTTCCTTATCTCTTTGTCCTTTCCTTCTCCTCTTGATAGGAAAGTAGACTCTCCAGAAGGTATGGCCACTGCCTTGTCTCACATCTCCTTAGATGGTGGAACAGGAAGACAGAGGAGCCACCAGGGAGGCCCTGCAACAGGAGTTTGATCCTGAGCCAGCCAGGGAGCAACCCACAATGCGCAGCAGATCTCTCCTGTCTGGCACAATGCTCCCCTCAGCAGTGTATTTCAGTACATCTGCCTGTTAATGCTCCCTGGTCTCTCTGCTAAATCCTCTCATCCCCCTCACCTCTGGCTTACATCCCAGTTCTTGCATGCATTAATAAATAAATCTTTAAAAATAAAACAAATTATACAAAGTGAATAAGAATTCAACAAGCAAGTTTTGGAAGAAGCTGGAATAGTGCAATTCTTCCCTTTATCTCCTTATTGCTCTCTAGTTTTTGAATTAGTTGTCTTTTCTTGCTCTGATCCACATGGCAGATAATATAGCTAACAGTATTTTATATTAGATATTTTACATTAAATATCTATTGTTACTAAAGAAAGATTAACCTTACTCTCTTGGTCCTAAAAGCAAAATGGTAGGAAGAACTTGTTGGCCCAGTTTGGTACAAATGACTGCCCTTACACCAATCAACCATAAATAGATAGGCAAAGTTAAATATGAATGTGTAATCTCCAGCAGGAACCATGTGAATAGAATTGGACAAGAGGCAGTCCTACACAAAAGGGACAAAACAGACAAAACATTAGATGTCTCTTGCAAAGACTGACTTGGGATGGTGGTACCTGAATTAGAGATAAGAGGGATTCATAGACTTAATGGTGAAAATCATGTACATACAGTTTTTGTTATAATGATGTACTTCTGAAACCTATATGTGTTATAGTCCAATGTTACTTCAAAAAAAAATTTTTTTAAACAAGGATTCAAGGAATAATTAGGGGAAAATCTACAGGTGATTTTCTTGGGGGAAGGATTGGTGAAAGAAAAGAAGTTAAGAGTGACTTTGAGGTTTCTGATTTCCTGTCAAAAAGGGAAAAAATGGTATTTAAATCAAATCAAATTATCTTAAACAGAAAAAATAGCAAAAAAGCAAAATGTTGTTCAAGAACAATGAAGGAATTCTCAGAATGGATTTAAGCCAAGGACATCTGATTAAACTTTATTGGGCTCAGAATTAAAAAAACAACAAACAAAAATCCCACACAGTATTTCTTTTATTTTATCCCACTTTTATAGAAAAGCTGTTTCCTATCAAAATATTTGCTATGGCTATTTGAGGCCAAAAAAAAAAAAATCTGCTTTTGCATTTTCCCTAAAAATTCTATTAATCAACACAAGCAATGACCCATTTTGTTTTTCTAAGCAGATCACCAAAAATTAACTTAACATTTTATTTTTTTTGACATTAAAAATATTTTATTGGAAAGTTTCAGTTTCAGAGAATGGAAGCAAAATTTGATCAAGGACATCATATATTAATAATGAACTATGTAGACTGTTTCATAGTAAAAAGTTTCTTAAAAACTGAACATACTAGAAATAAGCATTATTATGAAGGTGCACATTTTTAAAAATGAAAATTTTAAATAATATATTAAAGTTATAGAATATAAATTATTATGCTTATTAATGAAAAGATTTTATATTTTATGACAGAGCTGCCTTGAAAGAGTTGTTATATTTCATTAGTGTCTTTTTTTTTTATGTTGGATAGAATTGACAGATGGGAAATATAATTCCAGAGTGTCTGCCAAATTATGACCATGAATTACTTAAATTTGTCAGAAAAAGATTGACTGCTGGCAGATATGCATTAAAAGCAAATCTTTATGTAACAAAAAAAAAAAAAAACATGTTTTCAACTAGATGAAAGTACTCAAGCAAGGAACGGATGCTTTGAATATGATAGTTGGTGGCATTATTAGTAAAATCACCCTGCCCAGCAGACTTACACTATATTCCTGGTGGAAAAATTCCACATATATTTTTATTTTATTTAAATTTTTTTTAAAGATTTATTTATTTTATTTATATAAGCACTGAGTACAGTCAGAAGCGCGGGAGGGTGAGAGAATTCACCAGGGCCAGAGCGGGGAGCAAAGCAGGCAGAAGGACCGAAGTACACTGCTGAGGGGAGAGCGGATGGCAGGAGAGGTCTGCGCACCATGTGGGACCCTCCTCCAGTGGCCGGGGAGCAGCTGGGGATTGAACAGGTGTCGCAGAGGCCGCGGGCAGCTTCGCAAACCAGCGCTCAACCACTGCGCCACCGGGAGGTCCATATATTTTTAAATATGTGAGAAGTAATAGTATCTAGAGCAATTAAAGTAGGCTTTCTCAAGAAATTTGTATTTTGTGTCCTGAATTGTGCAATTCCATTCCTAAGTATTTACCCAAAGGACACAGAATCATTATTCAAAAGGGTACCTGCACCCCTATGTTTATAGCAACTTTACATTTTAATAGTTATCCACTGGGTACATAAGTATATATTTTGTTCTGGATGGATTTCATTCTAGTGCTATTAAA
>NW_023600993.1:60744253-61079253 GCF_014898055.3 Talpa occidentalis
TATGGGGAATATAAAAATAAAATTTATAATAAAAAATAAATAAATAAATAAATAATTTTGAAATAGTAAATACCTCTTCTTACATGTGATAGTCACTTGATACTTACAATTTTTATTTTAATAAAGTTAAGGAATTCGACTAGGTTAAAAAAAATCAACTCTAGGGCCTCCCCGGTGGCGCAGCGGTTGAGCGCTGGGTTGCGAAGCTGCCCGCGGCCTCTGTGGTGCCGGTTCGATCCCCGGCCACCGGAGGAGGATCCCACATGGTGCGCAGACCTCTCCTGCCACCCGCTGCTCCCCTCAGCAGTGTACTTCAGTCCTTCTGCCTGCTCTGCTCCCCGCTCTGGCTCTGGTGAATTCTCTCACCCTCCCGCGCTTCTGACTGTACCCAGTGCATGTATAAACAAAACAAACAAATATAATAAATAAATAAATAAAAACATGCCTCTATAAAAAAAAAAAAATCAACTCTATGTATGTACATGGATTAAAGTCATCAATAAAAAGACACAGAGAAGCAGCCTGGATTAAAAGACAAAATCCAAGCTTCTGCTGTCTCCTTGAAACACATTTAACCATAAAAGATAAACAAAACGAAAAGTAAAAGGTTGGAAAACAATCCTACAAGCAAATGGACCAAAAAAGAAGGCAGGAACAGTCATACTTATATCAGATGAAATAGACTTCAAATTAAAAAAGGTAAAAAGGAGACATAGACGGACACTACATTATAATCAATGGGACAATACATCAGGAAGATATAACACTCGTCAACATATACTCACCAAATGAAGGGGCACCAAAATATATTGGACAATTATCAACTCTGAAAAGAGACATTAAAGAAAATACATATATAGTGGGAGACTTCAACACTGGCCCACTCTCACCAATGGACAGATCAACGAGACAAAAAAATAAATAAAGACTCTAGTGATCTAAATAAAGACATAGAACTCACAGATTTAACAGACATCTATAGGACACTGCACCCAAAAAAATCCGAGTATACATTTTTCTCAAGTGTGCATGGATCATTCTCCAGAATTGATCTCATACTGGGCGACAAGACAAACATTAACAGATACATAAAGATCAAAATCATTCCAACTATCTTCTCCACTCAAAAAGGCATCAAACTAGAAATAAATCATGAAAAGAAAACAAGGAACCCTCCACTTCATGAAGATTGAAATCCACACTACTGGAAGACCACTGGACAATAAGGAGATCAAAGAAGAAATAAAAAATACTTTGAGTTGAATGACAAAGAAGACACCACTTTTCAGAATGTATGGGATGCAGCAAAGGCAGTAATTAGAGGAAAATATATAGCAATATAGGCTCACATCAACAAAAGAAAGAACTCAAAAAAAAAAAACCTAATCTTACATCTCAAAGGGTTAGAAAAAGAACAACAAAAAACCCCTAAAGCCAGTAGAAGAAAGGAAATAATAAAAATCAAAGCAGAAATTAATGAATTGGAAATTAAAAAAACAATCCAAAAGATCAATGAAACCAAAGTTGGTTCTTTGAAAAAATAAACCAAATAGATAAACCTCTAGCCAGGCTCACAAATCAAAAACAAGAGAAAACACATATAAACAGGATTATAAATGAAAGAGGAGAAATCACAACAGACTCAGTAGAAATCAAAAGAATAATCAGAGATTACTATGAACACTTACATGGAAACAAATTCAACAACCTAGAAGAGACGGACAAATTCCTAGAATGATACAATCATCCAAAGCTTGACAAAGAAGAAATAGAACAACTAAACAGACCAATTACAAGCAGTAAAACTGAGGCAGTAATCAAAGCACTCCCCAAAAACAAAAGCCCAGGCCCAGACAGCTTCACAAATGAATTCTAACAGATGTTCAGCAGTGAATTAGTGCCAATGCTACACAAACTCTTTCAAAAAATTGAAAAGAAAGGAATACCACCAAATACGTTCTACAGAGCCAACATTATACTAATACTAAAACCAAAGACTGCATAAAAAAAGAAAATTGCAGGCCAATCTCCCTAATGAACACTGATGCAAAAATCCTCAACAAAATCCTTGCCAACAGAATCCAACAATGCATCAAAGGAACAGTACACCACAATCAAGTGGGGTTTATCCCAAGGGCACAAGGATGGTTCAACATACAAAAATCGATAAGTGTAATCCTACACATCAACAAAAAGAAAAACAAAAACCATATCATCATATCAATAGATGCTGAGAAAGCATTTGACAAAGTCCAACATTCATTTATGATGAAGGCTCTTGAAATTCTGGGGATAGAAGGAACATACTTTAACATGATAAAAGCCATTATCGACAAACCCACTGCCAACATTATTCTCAATGTTGAAAAGCTGAAGGTCTTTCCTTTAAGATCAGGAATAAGACAAAGATGTCCTCTCTCACCACTGCTCTTCAATATAATACTGGAGGTCCTAGCCAGGGGAATAAGACAAGAGAAAGACATACATGGAATCCAGATAGGGAAAGAAGAAGTAAAACTATCACTATTTGCAGACAATATGAAAATATACATACAGAACCCTAAAAACTCCACAGAAAAACTACTCAAAATAATCAACCAGTTCAGTAAAGTAGCAGGTTACAAAATCAACACACAAAAATCAGTAGCCTTCCTATACACAGTCAATCTGAAGAAGAAGAAATCAAAAAAAAACATCCATTTTATAATTGAAACCAAAAAAAAAAATACTTGGGAATAAACCTAACAAAAGAGGTGAAAGACCTATACAAAGAAAATTATAAAACACTATAAAAAGAAATTGAAAAAGACACAAAGAAATGGAAAGACATCCCCTGCTCATGGATTGGAAGAATCAACATTATTAAAATGGCCATCCTCCCAAAAGCAATATACAGATTCAATGCTATTCCAATAAAAATCCCAATGACATTCTTCAAAGAAATAGAACAAATACTGACGAAATTCATATGGAACCACAAAAAAAAACACAAATAGCTAAAGCCCTACTGATGAAAACAAAGGAGAAAGAAGGTATCACACTTCCAAACCTCAAGCTATACTACAAAGCCATAATAATTAAAAGTTTGGTATTGGAACAAAAACAGGCACACAGACCAATGGAACTGACTAGAGCCCAGAAATAAAGCCGCACTTTCGTTCAATAAATGGTGCTGGAAAAACTGGACCTCCACATGCAAAAAAATGAAACTAAACCACTACCTCTCACCGTGCACAAAAATCAACTTAAAATGGATAAAAGAACTAGACATAAGACCTGAAACCATAAAATATATAGAAGAAAATATAGGTAAAACACTGTAAGACATACATCTCAAAAACATCTTTAAAGACTCATCACCCAAAGCAGTGATAGTAAAGGCAAAGATAAACACCTGGGATTACATCAAACTGAAAAGAGACACCCCACTGATTGGGAAAAAATCTTTGCACTCCATCCAACTGATAAGGGACTGATCACAATGATATACAGAGAGCTCACATGGCTCAACAAAAAATAATAAACAATCCAGTCAAGAAATGGGCAGAAGAACTCAAAAGATATTTCTCCAAAGAGGAAATGCAAATGGCCAACAGGCATATTAAAAAAATGTTCAACATCCCTTATCATCAGGGAAATGCAAATCAAAACCACACTGAGATACCACCTTTCACCAGTAAGAATGAAACATATCAAAAAACAAGCAAAATCAAATGTTGGCAAGGATGTGGCGAAAAAGGAACTCTCCTACATTGCTGGTGGAAGTGCATACTAGTCCAACCATTATGGAAAGTTGTCTGGAGGTTCCTCAGTCTACTAAAAATGGAGCTACCACACGATAGGCAATTCCATTCCTAGGGATCCTTCCAAAGGTCACAAAAACAGTGATTCAAAAGAGCACCTGTATACCTATGTTTATTGCAGCACTATTTACAATAGGTAAAACCTGGAAACATCCCAAATGCCCAAAAATAGATGACTGGATCTGGAAGATGTGGTATATATACACAATGGAATAATATTCAGCAATCAAAAAAGATAAACTCATTTCATTCGCAGCAACATGGATGGAGCTAGAAAGAATTATGCTCAGTGAAATAAGCCAGAAGGAAAAAGAAAAATATCGGATGGTTTCACTTATAACAGGAATATAGGGGACCAAATAAGACATCCGTGTAAAAAGTATAATAACAGTAAAAAACACAACAAAGCAAAAACAGACAATTATAAACCAGAGACATACTGTAGGGGAGGAAGAGGGACAGGGGTGAGAGGGATGGAGGGAGGAGCACAGGGGACGGTGATAGATAGTGGTGCCTTGGGGAAGGAGATTCTATGGGGACTCAATCTGAGGGGTTGGGGGGAAGCAAATATTGTCTAAAAAAATGATAAATGTTAAAATTTAAAAAATGAAAAAGAAAAAAATATGTTAATTAATTAGCAATGCCAAATAAGGCCAACTAAGTAGAAAAATCATCTTCCTTCATATGCTGTTACAAAATGCAAATTTCAAAGCATTTCATAAAAACATTAACTATTAAATGCTTACAGTATTTTAGTAAGTATTTTTAGAATTCCTTAAATGTAGGAGTTTGAGCTTTATAAATAGCTCAGATACTTACTTCCACACTAGGTATGTTCTTTCCCCCTCTCCCCCAGCCTTACATAACAAACATACCTTAGACAGCCTTTTGGAAGATTCACAATTATTGTCTGCACATGGCTTGGATGCTTTTTCATTGTCTAGAGACGAAACTGAGAAAATATAATACATTTTACTAAACTATGATATACAGATTATTTCTCTTTCATTAATAAATTAAGCAATTTTCCAAATATTAAGTCACTTTTTTTCAGTTAAACCCCTATATCAAGAATTTGTTTTATATAAATAAGGAAAACCTCGCTTATACAGTTAAATTAAGAATTAACCAAATTTCTTGACAGTGTTTGGCTATTCACTTCGTAACTTTTTTAATGGAATTATTTTAACTTTATTATATAATTATGTTTATATAAATATTTGTAGAGTCATTCAATACTCATCCATATACAATAGTGTATGTCTTTTGACTAATTCTTAATCTCTATAAAGTATAAGTCATAATGACAATACAAGAAAAGGACTGAAATTGAACTATAGTGGAAACCATAGTAACTGAACATCAATTTATGTTACTTGATGATTATCTTCCCACATTGACGACATGGCAAGAATGTGGATGCATAGAGGGTTATAGAATCAGGACCAATAATCTAATCTGTAATACTACTCTTCCATGTTATTCCTCTTCTAAAAATCTTACAATGGAGTCCTTTTCACTCAGGATAATTGTGTTTGCATTTGTTTCCAAATGTTTCCATTTGCCCTTTGTGTTTCTCTAATCTCAATAAACAGATCTTCCCATTTTCAATTCCGCGCCATCTCAGACACATTTCTAGATTGAAAATACATGGAGCGCAGTCAAATAAGAAAAGCTAGACCCACAATATGACAGATAATCAACTAGTTGAGACCAGTCTAGACATGTCTATGCCCAAATTTACAGATCTGTAAAAAAAAAAAGTGACCACTGATTTAACATTGAATATAATGTTAAAGTTGAATTTTCATGTTGAAATGAGAAAATTTTAAAATTATGGGGTCTCCCTGGTGGTGCAAGGGGTTTAGCACTGCACTGTGGAGCAATCTGCAGCCTCTGTAGCACGAGTTCAATCCCCAACCGGCCAGAGAGCAACCCACATGGCGAAGCAGACCTCTCCTGTCTTGCCCACTGCTCCCCTCAGCTGTGTATTTCAGTCAGTCTGCCTGTTACATTCCCCACTCTGTCTCTGGCGGGTCCTCTCAACCCCTGCAACTCTGGCTTGTACCCCAGCTCTTGTATGCATAAATCAATAAATCTTAGAAAAAAAATTAAAATTATGAGCTTTGTAGTAATCTCTCCAAAATATATCAGTAGCTTGAACAAGAAAAATAGCAGAGGAGTGGGTGAGAATTAGCTAACTTCTAACAACATTTTGAAGGTAAACCAATAAGATTTCTTCAGATATTGGTTACTAGGTATATGAAAACTGATGACTCCAAGATTTTGGACTTAGAAACCAGACTAGTTAGAGCAATTAAATTAGAAAGGCTAAACGTGGAAAATTTATGGGACAAGTATGGGATAAAGTATGTAGTTTTGTCCAATGTTAAAATTTTAAAGACTAGGACAAATCAGTGTAGGAAATTGAGAAGGAAAAATATCACGGGTAGTGCTTTAAAGACAAGTGAAAAAAGGTAAATTACAGAGGGGGAGATATAAAATTTTCAAAGTTAAATTAGATGAGGACTAAAAACTGTCAACTGAATTTAGCAATGTAGAAATTATTAATGAATTTTTGAAATATCATCTAAGAGAAGGGCCTATTGCATCACCAAGGCATAAAGAATAAGAAAAAGAGGACTTCAGGGATTTCCATTAACTAGTCTCTCTAAATTATTTCATCAATCTGATTATTATGACAGATAAAACCTTCAGTAATGCCCCATTGTTCATCAAAATATATGTAGAGAAATACAAGTTTCTAGATGTAGGTCTATTACTAGTAAACACAGTATCTTATTTAATATCTTCTTGAGATTCCTACTCTTTACTCTGTAAGACAAGAGGTTGTGATCGTCATTCCTTCCATCTGTGAGACTATGATTAAAAACATAAATATGTCAGTCTAGCAAAGTTATCTATTAATAACCACAGAAATCGTGACAATTTTACTTTCCCTATATTCTTTCCCTATATAAGTTACACCTTAGTCACTTTATTCTGTTTTCAAAAATACAATCTGCTGCCTCTATACATGTCTTTTATGTTGTCCATTTTACATAAAATTCTTTTAAAATTCTAATAATTTTTCATGGGACTCCTTAACTGCTTATCTCCTTAATGACAGCTTCCATTTCCTACAACCACAGAGAACTTTGTATCTCTTCTCTATTATTTATAAAATCTGTACAATTGTTAGACAAAAATTTTATTTTTATAAGGCATGATATTCTTGAAGAGTCTCACTCTGTGTTACCAATATTTGTCTAATATGTTGTATAAAGTGTTTGATACGGAGATAATATGTCACAAAAGTATTAATAAATGCAGACAACACTCAGACTAAGTGAAATTTTTATGTCAATATTTTTCATTAGTATCTTTCCAAATACGTACATTTAATGAAACTTCATTGTTGTCAACGAATTGCTATTATAAGACATTAAAAACATCAAATAGAAAGCAATAAAATACATTCCAGTGATCTTAGAAAATCATATACAAAAACTCTAAACCTGAACCAGACTTCCAAATTAAGCTGCAGATTTGAGAAAAATGTTTTTACCGTCTTTCTTTTTAAATGAGATTATCCAAAATGAATATGCATGAAAACTAAAACCTCTAAATTATTATATCAGAAACACACAATGGAATTATGAAAAGCACTGGCAAAATGTGGCCAAATCTTAAAAATTTTCACCTAAGGTAAAGCTTCCAAAAATATCATCATGAATTAATTCAGACAAGAGCAAATAGGGGGTTACCCATGTATCATTAGATGATTAAGAAATTGTATCACGTGACAATGTACAATATTTTTTGGCTTTGAATACTTATAAAAATATAAAACAAATTTGAAAAAAATCATTAAGTTCTATTCTTCATTAAAGGAAAATTACTGAAAGCCACAATATAAAATTTTTAAAAAATCCATTTTTCAGAATCATTACAGATAGCGATTACTGATTACTCAAGAAAATAACACCTAGGACACTTTTTTTAAAAAAACACTTATTTATTTTATACAAGAACTAGAGTACAGGCCAGATGCACAGGAGGGTGAGAGGATTCACCAGAGATAGAGTGGGGAACAGAACAGGCAGATTGACGAAATACTCTGCTGAGGGGTGCAGCCAGCGCAACAGGAGAGGTCTGCCTCGCCATGTCAGATCCTCGCAGGCTGGCCGGGATCCAACCAGCACTGCAGAGGCTGAGGAAAGCTTTACAGTGCGGTGCTCAACCACCTGCGCCACCAGGGGAGGCCCTAGGACACATTTTAAATTAAAATTCAGTACTAATTGTAGTAAAAGCCAATCAGCAGCATATTTCTCCCCATCATCCCAGGCAAACCACATGGTAAACCACATGACTTTCACACATTGTGGATTAGTTCTCTGGATCCAAAAGTATGTTTTTTGAACATCTGCCTCATATTCCTTCTCCATTTAAGCTAGATGGACACCCTTACCTTTTATAAAACTACCTAAATTCTACCCCTTTTTATTTTATTTTTTTAAAAGATTTATTTATTTATGCATACAAGTGCTGGGGTACAGGCCAGAGATGTGGGGGGTGAGAGGATTCACCAGAGACAGAATGGGAAATAGAACAGGCAGGCTGACTGAAATAAACTGCTGAGGGGAGCAGTGGGCAAGAAAGGAGAGGTCTGCTGCGCCAAGTGGGTTGATCCCTGGCGGGCAGGGGATTGAACTCATGTTGCAGAGGTGGCAGATTGCTTCATAGTGAGGTGCCTAACCCCTTGTACCACCAGGGAGGGCCCTCTACCCCTTTTTAAGATAATTTTTACAAGATTAATAAATAGAGAATGAAATCAGTAAAAATGGTAAAGTAGGAAATGCCAAACTATGTGCTACTATAGAAAAGCTTAAAAAAAAAAAAAAAAAAAGACTAATAATACCAAAGTCCAGTTTTTGGAATTCAGGAAAATAGTTCAGTATTTATAATAAACAAATGCATGTAAAATAAATGGAAACTGAATAAATACATCATTTAAAGAATGTGCATCAAATCATATCAATTCAAAGGAAAAAGACTTAACAATTCATAACAAAGAATACAGTCTACAAAAGTAGCTTTAAAGGGCCTCCCCAGTGGCGCAGCAGTTGAGCACTGGGTTGCGAAACTGCCCACAGCCTCTGCAGCACCAGTTTGATCCCCGGCCACCTGGAGAGGGTCCCACATGGAGCGCAGACCTCTTCTGTCGCCCACTGCTCCCCTCAGCAGTGTATTTCGTCAGTCTGCCTGTTCTGCTCTCCGCTCTGGCTCTGGTGAATTCTCTCACCCTCCTGCACTTCTGACTGTACCCAGTGCTTGTATAAATAAATAAAATAAATCTTTATTTCAAAAAAAAGTAGCTTTAAAAAGTCACTAAACAGGAAGAAGAAAGTTGCCATAAAAGAGGACAAAAAGAGGGCCTCCCTGGTGGAACAAGGGGTTAAGTACCGTACTACAAAGCAATCCACCACAATAAGAAGCAATCTGAGGGCCACCCTGGTGACTCAGGCTGCTGAGTGCCACACTGTGAAGCCGTCTGCAGCTGCAGTGTGGGTTCTATCCCAGCCTGCCAGTGGGAATCCCACATAGCTAAGCAGACCTCTCCTGTAGCACCTGCTGCTCCCCTCAGCAGTGTATTTTGTCAGTCTCCCCGTTCTGTTCCCTGCTCTGTCTCTGGTAAATCCTCTCACCCTCCCACACGTCTGGTCTGTATCACAGTTCTTATATAAAAATAAATAAATTTTAAAAAAAGAAAAAGAAGAAGAAGCAATCTAAAACCTCTGCAGCATGAGTTTGATTCCCAGTGGCCAGGGAGCAACCCACATGGCGAAGCAGACCTCTCCTACCTAGCCCTCTGCTCCCCTCAGCAGTGTATTTTAGCCAGTCGGCTTGTTCTGTCCCCCACTCTGTCTCTGGTGAATCCTCTCACCCCCTGCATCTCTGGCCTGTACCCCAGATCTTATATGCATAGATAAATAAATCTTTTCGTTTCTTTAAAAAAAAAAGAGAGAACAAAAAGAGAGGAAAGCTCAAAACCCTGCTACCCTCCCCCACACACTCTGACCAACAGAAAGAAAAAACAACAACGAGAACAACCTACGATCATGTGGGACTGTGAGTTGAAAGGAACCATTGCAGGCACCGTACCCCAAGGACAGGAACTGTGGAGAATTGTGTGGGAATTGCCGTGAAGGTGAGTGAAAGTTGCTCCAGGAGCCATTAGAGGAAGATAAGTACTCCCTGGAGAGACCTACAAATAGCCCAAGGCCCACTGGTAACCTTGTGTGGAAAAGCACGTCCACACTCAAAAAGCATATGTGGATTGAGGCTGCCCAGGTCCCCACGCCCCACGACCTAGGTTCATGGGAAAACACGTGGGAACTGTCACTGAGGTGAATGACCCTCACTGAGTAATCAAAAACCAGGTCCTAGGGCACAGGAGCAGGGTGCAAAAGACACCATTTCTGCAGACAGTCCACATCCTGGATCTGAGGGCTGCAGAACTGAAACCCAGGTCACAAAATTCGGGGTGTGGATCCACATGATGTGCAACACAGAGCAGACACAGCACCCCACACTACTGGAAGAATACTAGGAAAGATCTCTGGTGCCAACTAGTGATCAGAGAAAAATAACCAACTTCCTAATAGTTGGAAGCCAGGGTTTCCAAAGCCACCCACAGGCTCTAAGAGGGGGTGGACCACACAAATGGGGGTAGGAAGGAAAAAAAGGCAAGGAGCATTAGACCCCATTCTGGAACTGAGAGCTAGGCAAAAGATTCAGGCATAGGACACAACATAGTATTAGGCACTGCACAGGGTGACAGCCATTGTTCTGGATCTGAGACCCTGAAATTGAGAACTAGAATGAAGAATTCAGGGTCAGGATCTATACAAAAGCAGGCACAGCACCAGGTGACCACGGGGCAGACACAGGACCCAGCTTAAGCAATAGCCCCTGTGTCCAGGTGCTCTCCTTCTCCCTTCCCTTTCTCAGAGAACTACAGGGGAAAAGCACAGGTCAGCGAATACTGGTCTCTAGCGCCACCTAGTGACCAGAGCAAAATCACCAACTAACTGATTCCCTGCTGGAACTGAGTAAAAAGGGAGGGAGGGAACTGTAAGAGACCGTGCCCAGCAACACAGCCACAGCATCAACACGCTGGTGGAGTTTTGGCCTACTAGTGCTGGTCTCAGTCTGATAAACAGTGGTTGATACCCCTGAAGGAGCAATCCAAAGAGATGCCCGCCAACACCAGTGGCACAACGTCCCAACACATAGAACAAATTTGAAAGCAAACAGCAGGGAGAAGGAAAAATACAAGTAACCAAGCAAGCCTGCGGGAGAAGGACACACTACAAAAAGAAAATCAGTCACCAGAGCTCAACAATGACATGGAAGAACTTCTCTGCCCATCAGATGGAGAATAATCATCATAATTACAAAGTCTGAGATGAGAAAAACAATGGACTGAAGAACAAAAATGAGACCTTAAAAAAGGAAATAAAAGAAAAGGAGGAGATGAAAAGATTACTGGAAGAGACAAAGAGCTCTTGGAAAAGCATTGAAAATAGGACCAAGGAAATGGAAGAATGGATCAGTACTCTTGATGATACAGAAACAGAAAGAACCAAAAGAGAAAAACAGAGAAAAGTTCAAAGGAAGAAGAATGAGAATACCCTTAGACAATTATCAGACTCCATGAAGAGAGGAAATATAAGAGTTACAGGCATTCCAGAAGGTGAGGAGAGAGATAAAGGATCTGAGAAATTATTCGAGGAGATAATTGAAGAAAACCTCCCAAGTATGAAAAATGAGATGAATATAAACATACAAGAAGAGAGAAGAATACCCACTTACCACAATGAGAAGAAAACTACAGCAAGACACATAATAGTAAAGTTTGCAAGAGTTCAAGGCAAAGAAAAAATAATGAAACTGGCAAGGCAAAAGAAAGAGATAACACAAAAGGGAAAATCAATCAGGTTAACCTCAGACTTCTCCGAAGAAACACTACAGGCAAGAAGAGAATGGAGTAACATATTCAACAAACTTTAAAACAGCAAATGCCAACCAAGAATACTTTACCCTGCAAAGCTCTCTTTCCTCTCTGAAGAAAAAATATGGACAAACAGAAACTCCAGAAATTCATCACAACGAAACCCCCACTCCAAAAAATTCACAAGAAATACTAAAGCCAAAACCAAATGTAAATTGATTAAACTCAATAAAAAGACACAGAGTAGCACACTGGATTAAAAAACAAAATCCATCCTTCTGCTGTCTCCAGGAAATACACTTAACCAAAAAAGATAATCACAGACTGAAAGTAAAGGTTGGAAAACAATCCTACAAACAAATGGACCAAAAAAAGAAGACAGGAACAGCTATACTTACATCACATGAAATAGACTTCACATGAAATAGACTTCAAATTAAAAAAGGTAAAAAGAGACATAGACGGATACTACATTATGATCAAGGGGACAATACATCAGCAAGATACAACACTCATCAACATATACTCACCAAATGAAGGAGCACCAAAATACATTAGAGAGAGATTATCAGCTCTGAAAACAGACATTAAAGAAAATACAAATACAGTGGGAGACTTCTATACTCCACTCTCACCAATGGGCAGATCAACGAGACAAAAAATAAATAAAGACTCTAGTGCTCTAAATAAAGTCATAGAACTCATGGACTTAACAGACATCTATAAGACACTGCACCCCCAAAAATCTAAGTACACATTTTTCTCAAGCACACACAGATCGTTCTCCAGAATCGATCACATACTGGGCCACAAGACAAACATCAACAGATACATGAAGATCAAAATCATTCCAACTATATTCTCCAATCATAAAGGCATCAAACTAGAAATAAATCATGAAAAGAAAACAAGGAACCCTCCCACTTCATGGAGTTTGAAATCCATGTTACTGGAAGACCACTGGACTAATGAAGAGTTCAAAGAAGAAATTTAAAAATACTTTTTTTTTTAATTCCCTTAATTTTATTTTTTTAAATAATAAATTTTATTTTTATATTCCCCATACAATTGCAACCCCCCCCCCATTCTGACCCCAATCCCTCCCCTCCCGCCCCCCACCCCCCAAAAAGTGTCTCTGGTTCATAGTTTTTTGTTGATTTTGATTTTCACTTTCTTATAGTTACTCATTTTCCTGGTCCCTTATTTAAGTTTTCTTGATTCCTGCTATGAGTGAGACCATCCAGTATTTTTATTTTTCTTTCTGGCTTATTTCACTGAGCATGATCCCTTCCAGCGCCATCCATGTTGCTGCAAATTGCATGTGTTTATCTTTTTTGAATGCTGAGTAATATTCCATGGTGTATAGGAACCACATCTTCTTGATCCAGTCATCTATTTTTGTTTCCAAAGCTTAGCTATTGTAAATAGTGCTGCTATAAACATAGGGGTGCAGGTGTTCTTTGGAATTGATGTTTCTCTGTCCTTTGGGTAAATACCTAGGAGTGGAATTGCTGGATCATATGGAAGCTCTATGTTTAGTAGGTCCAGAAATCTCCACACAGCTCTCCATAGTGGTTGGACCAGTTTGCATTCCCAAACTAGCAACAACAAATGTTGGTGAGGGTGTGGAGAAAAAATACTTTGAGTTGAATGACAAAGAAGACACCAATTTCCTAAATGTATGGGATGCAGCAAAAGCAGTAATAAGAGAAAAATATATAACAATGCATGCCCATATCAAGAAATAACCTAATCTCATATCTCAAAGAGTTAGAAAAAGAACAACAAAAAATGCTAAAACCAGAAGAAGAAAGGAAATAATAAAAATCAAAGCAGAAATTAATGAAATAAAGCAGATCAATGAAACCAAAAGTTGGTTCTTTGAAAAAATAAACCAAATAGATAAACCTCTATCCAGGCTCACAAATCAAAAACAGGAGAAAACACATATAAACAGGATTATAAATGAAAGAGGAGAAATCACAACAGACTCAGTAGAAATCAAAAGAATAATCAGAGATTACTATAAACACTTATACGGAAACAAATTCAACAACCTAGAAGAGACTGACAAATTCCTAGGACGATATAATCATCCAAAGCTGGTCAAAGAAGAAATAGAACAACTAAGCAAACCAATTACAAGTAGCGAAATTGAGGCAGTAATCAAAGCACTCCCTAAAAACAAAAGCCCAGGTCCAGATGGCTTCAGAAATGAAGTCAACCAAACATTCAGCAGTGAATTAGTACCTATTCTACCCAAACTCTTTGAAAAACTGAATAAGAAGGAATACTACCAAATACACTAATACCAATTACACTAATACCAAAACCAAACAAAAGACAGCACAAAAGAAGAAAACTGCAGGCCAATCTCCCTAATGAACACTGATGCAAAAATCCTTAACAAAATCCTTGCCAACAGAATCCAACAATGCATCAAAGGGATAGTACACCATGATCAAGTGGGATTAATCCCAGGGGTTTAAGGATGGTTCAACATAAGAAAATCAAGTGTAATCCAACACATCAACAAAAAGAAACATAAAAATCATATGATCCTAACAATAGATGCTGAGGAAGCATTTGACAAAGTACAGCATCCATTTATGATGAAGGCCCTTGAAATTCTTGGGATAGAAGGAACATACCTTAACATGATAAAAGCCATGTATGACAAACCCACCACCAATATTATACTCAATGGCAAAAAAGCTGAAGGTCTTTCCTTTAAGATCAGGAACAAGAAAAGGATGTCCTCTCTCACCAATACTCTTCAATTTAATACTGGAGGTCCTAGACAGGGGAATAAGACAAGAGAAGGAATCCAGATAGAGAAAGAAGAAGTAAAACTATCACTATTTGCTGATAATATGATAATATACATAGAAAACTCTAAAAACTCCACATAAAAACTACTCAAAATAATCAACCAGTTCAATAAAGTAGCAGGATACAAAAGCAACACACAAAAATCAGTTGCCTTCCTATACACAATCAATCTGAAGAAGAAGAAATCAAGAAAACCACCCCTTTTATAATTGAAACAAAAAAATCAAATACTTGAGAATAAACCTAACTAAAGAGGTGAAATATCTATACAAAGAAAATCATAAAACACTGTTAAAAGAAATTGAAGAAGATACAAAGAAATGGAAAGACATGCCCTGCTCATAAATTGGAAGAATTAATATTATTAAAATGGCCATCCTACCAAAAGCAATATACACATTCAACGCTATTCCAGTAAAAATCTCAATGACATTCTTCAAAGAAATAGAACAAATAGATGAAATTCATATGTAACCACAAAAAAAAAAAAAAAATTTATATGTAACCACAAAAAACCACGAATAGCCAAAGCCCTACTGATGAAAACAAAGGAGAAAGGAGGTTTCACACTTCCAAACTTCAAGCTATACTACAAAGCCATAATAATTAAAACAGTTTGGTATTGGAACAAAAACAGACACACAGACTAATGTAACCGAATAGAGAGCCCAGAAATAAAACCACACTTATATGGACAACTGATCTTTGACAAAGTAGCAAAGAATATGCAATGGAACAGGGACAGTTTGTTCAATAAATGGTTCTGGGAAAACTGGACCACCACATGCCAAAAAAAAAAAAAAAAAAAAAAAAACTAGACTACTATCTTTCATCGTACAAAAAAATCAACTCAAAATGGACAAAAGAACTGGACATAAGACCTGAAACCATAAAATATTTAGAAGAAAATATAGGTAAAGCACTATAAGACATACATCACAATAACATCTTTGAAGACTCATAACCCAGAGCAAAGAAAGTCAAGGATAAGATAAATACCTGGGATTACATCAAATGAAAAAGCTTCTTCACAGCAAAAGAGACATGAACCAAAACAGAGAGACACCCCACTGACTGGGAAAAAATCTTCGCACTCCAGTCAACTGATGAGAGACTATCATAAAGATATACAAAGAAGGAACTCACATGGCTCCACAAAAACAAAATAAACAATCCAGTCAAGAAATGAGCAGAAGAACTTAAAAGACATTTCTCGAAGAGGAAATGCAAGTGACCAACGGGCATATGAAAAAATGTTCAACATCCCTGATAATTAGGGAAATGCAAATTAAAACCATATTGAGATACTACCTTACACCAGTAAGAATGGCACATATCAAAAAAACAAGCAAAAGCAAATGTTGGCAAGGATGTGGCAAAAAAGGAACTCTCCTACATTGCTGGTGGGAGAGCAACTGGTCCAACCACTATGAAAAGCTGTTTGGAGGTTCCTCAGCCTACTAAAAATGGAGCTACCATGGGACCGGGCAATTCCACTACTAGAAATCTACCCAAAGGACACAAAAACACTGATTCAAAAGAACACCTGTACCCCTATGTTTATTGCAGCACTATTTATAATAGGTAAAACCTGGAAACAACCCAAATGCCCAAAAATAGAAGACTGGATCAAGAAGATATGGTATATATACACAATGGAATATTATTCAGAAATCAAAAAGATAAACTCACGCCATTTGCAGCAACGTGGCTGGAGCTAGAAGGAATTATGCTCAGTGAAGTAAGTCAGAGGAAAAAAAAAAATATTGGATGCTTTCACTTACAGCAGGAATATAGGGGAACCAAATAAGACATCAGTGTAAAAAAATAATAACAGTACAAAACACAACAACACATAAATGGACAATTATAAATCAGAAACATACTGCAGGGGAGGAGGAGGGAGAGGGATCAGAGGGAGGGATGGAAGGAGGAGCACAAGGGACTGAGGTGATGGTGCACGGGTGCATTGGTGAAGGAAACTCTATGGGGACTACACCTGAGGGAGTGGGGGGAAGCAAATATTGTTTAAAAATGAACAGTGATGTAAAAAATTAAAAAATATAAATAAAATAAATCTGAAAAAATGCACATTGTAAACAAAAAGTCACTAAACAATTACAACATGAAAACAGCAACAATACAAAATATGTGAATGAATCTGATTTCGAGTACTATATATAATATTCACAATATAAAATTTTCAAAAAAAACTATCAGGCACATTAAAAAAAGAAAGAGCAATGAAACTTTCAAAGGAAAAATATAACAAAAAGTGACCCCAATGTTAGGAAGCACTTTAAATAGAATTATACTGACAAAAGTATTTCAGATGTAGGAGACTGAAATGAAGAAATACCAGCTGTGTTGCTTATGTGTGGAACATAAAAAAATGAAACAAAAGGTCAGATATAGCCACATTAAAAACTAACACTTAAAACCTAACTGTGGAATGTGGGCAACCAGGGAGGGAGGCTGAGATAAAAGAAGAGGAAACAAAGAAGGAAGGGAGCACCAAGGTCTATGGTGCTAGACGATGGGTTTTTTTGGTGGCGGGCACATTATGACAACAGTGCCTGAAAGGGGGATAGGGAGTCCTACATTTTTATTATGGAAACAACAATGTAAACCAGTATTAACTCAATACAAAATATTTTTAAGAAAATGTTGCTAATTACACATCTGATAAGGGGTTAATCTCCAAAATTTCAAAAGTTTTTATTCAATCCAACAAAAAAAGGAAACAACCCAATCAAAAAATGGGTAAAGGATCTAAATAGATGCTTTTCTAAAGAAAGATATTCAGATAGCTTATAGACATTTGAAAAATTGTTCAACATCACTTATAAATCAAAATATAGGGATGATGTCATCAACATGGTGGTATAGGGATGCTGGGATCAATTTCTCCCATAAAAACAATTATATGGCCTCCCTGATGGCGCAAGGGGTTAAGCACAGCACTGTGAAGCTATCTGCAGTCTCTGCAACACAAGTTCAATCCTCAGGCGGCAGGAGAGCTACCCACATGGCGCATCAGACCTCTCCTGTCTCGCCAGCTGCTCCACTCAGCAGTGTATTTCAGTCAGTCTGCCTGTTCTCTTCCCCATTGTCTCTGGTGAATCCTCTCACGGCCCCGTACTTCTGGCCTGTATCCCAGCTCTTGTATGCATAAATAAATAAATCTTTAAAAAAAAAAACTATAAAAAAAGACTAATAACGAGCTCTTAACATGACCCAGATGATTCAGGCACCAGCAATTCTCCAGGACTCAGAGGAGCGATAAGGGGACACAGGAAAGGAGGAAATCATATCGCAGGGTCCAGCTGATCCAGGATGCCCTGCCCACTAAACTGGCCTGCATCCTACCGCCCAGACTGCAGCCCAGCTTGGAACCTACAGCACCCCGCCCTGCTACATCTGAAACCCCCAGATAACCACAGTGGGGCAAGCAAAGCCTCAGTGACTGCTGCCATGTCCACAGGTGCAATCCCATCCTACCCCCCGCCCCAACCAAGAATGGCCTGGACAAGCTCAGCAGTAAAACCCTGCTAGCAGGCACCTCTCACTCAGCCCTATGATGCCACCTAATGAGCAGGACAAAAACACCAGCCACCAGTGTCTATTAACCATTGAGCCCAGCCACAACATTTAAAAAACCCACACCTCCAACTTAAATCTTGAGGTTGCCATGCCCTGTATTGGGGGGACATGCAGCAGCCCACAGTAACATGTGAGTGCATTCCACTTAGCTGGCTGCACCCATACTGAACAAGGCAACAGCCAAAGCCTCGCAGTGCCAGGCTCTATATCAGGGGCCTCTGGATACCCCAAGCCCTCTGGTTGAAAGAAACACAGGAGCCCCCACAGGAGCCCTGCTACCACAGGGGCCCAGAGGGAATGCAGATCCACCCATGCTCCCAGTAGCAATGGAGATTAGAGACTCTGGACACCCCACAGGTGAAAATTGTGATCCCAATGCCTGCAGCCTACACTCCAGGAGAGTATGGGAGAGGACCTGAACTAAAATCTGTTCTAGAGTTCTTCTTTTTATTTTTCTATCTTCTCTGAGATGCATTCAGGGGAGGTCATGAACAGCTTAATCCAGAGGTGCATTATTACTCAGTTTTTCATACCACACAATAGTCACACATCCTGAGAGAGAACAGAGCCCTAAGGTGCAAATTTTGTCTTTTTTTTTTTCTTTTATCTGCAGTTTCTTTGCTCTCTCTAGCTCTTCCCTTTTCTTTTTTCTTTCTGTGCTTGCTTTTATTTTCCCTGAATTACACCTCAAAGGAGATAGCAGACCCTAGGAAGACTATCCAACCAGTCTTAGGGCACCACTCCATAGACCAGATTAATATAGCGATTACTAGCTCCTTAGGAGCCAACAGAGTCCTGAGTTGCAATTCCCCCACATCTGTTGTTTTTTTGTTTTTTTTCTTTTATCCTGCTGTTTTTGTTTTTTTCCCTATTTTTATTTTTTTTTTTCCCTCTCCTTCACCGTTGTTTTCCTTAACAGCAACTACTAGCTCCTTAGGCGCCAACAGAGTCCTGAGTTGCAATCCCCCCACATCTGTTTTTTTGTTTGTTTTTTTTTCCTTTTTTCCTGTTTTTGTTTTTTCCCTATTTTTGTTTTTTTTCCCCTTTATCATTATTTTACTTTCCTTCTTTCTCCTCATCCTTCCTTTTCTCTCTCTCTTGCCACTCTCTTTTCTTCTCCCAACTTTTTATCTTTTTATTTCCTTGTCATTTTTCTTTTACTCATGTTTCTTCTTTGTCTCTTTCCTTCTTTCTACTTTCCCATGCCACAACCCAGAGGGACCTAGTAGTTCAAAGCAGAACTACGTCCCACTTAGCCTGCAGTCATCGCCCCATGGATTGAACCTCAGCTTGTGCCTGGTGATAGAGTGCTCCACTCGAGAAGCTTGACTACCCAAGTATGAGATGTAGTGGGTGCTGGAAAGGCACAGGTCCCTGAGGCAAATCACAGCTGAAAACAACATCTATTACAATAGAAGTGTGTCCAGGTGGGAACTACAGAAAGGCAACACTCCTAAGCTCCACCCAACCCACTATTCCCTGATGCCCAGTAGGAGAGGCTGGAAGAGCCACTGCTGACATCAACACCCTAGCACATGTGCACTCAGGTGGGAATTGCAGGATCTCCCAGCTCCCAAGATGAGGCACCAAACACTCTGGAAAAAGCAATTGGAAGTCCCCCTGTCTTGAGTAGTGGTACAGCTAAAGTGAGTGGAGGGAAAGCTGCAGGAGACCCCACTCCTACCCCTACTCAAAAGCCATAGGAGCCCAGGCACTAGGCAGATACAGCCACATCCTGGTAAGAGAACTCAGAAGTCATGCCCAACAGCACCAGTAGTACAGGGGCACTTTGAATAGAGCCAAGCCAAAGGCAAACAATGGAAAGAAAGAAAAATACAAGCCATCAGGCTTGTGCTATTAGGAACAATACACTACAGAAAGAAAGTCAAACTCCAAATGACAGTAATACAGACACAGAAGAGTATCTCTGCCTGACAGATGAAGAATTCAGAATTGCCATAATGAAAACAGAGTTAAAAGAAAACACAGAAAGGGAAAAGAATACAATCAGTGAACTGAGGAGTGACAATGAATCCTTAAAGAAGGAACTAAAGGAAATGAAGGATGTTCAAAGGTGAGTGGAGGAGCTAAAGAATGCTGGGAAAAGCCACAAAAATAGAAGAAATGGAAAAATGAACAGTACTCTTGAAGATAAAGATATATAAAGAACCAACAAAGGAAAGGAGATACAAAGAAAAAAGAATTAAGAAACACCATGAGGAAAGGAAATGTAAGGGTCATACAAATGCCAGAAAGTAAGGAGAGAGACAAAGGAACTAAGAAACTATTTAAGGAAATAATTGAAGAGAACATCTCAAAACGAAGAAGGAAATGAAAATAGACATAAAAGAAGCTAGAGGAACACCAAACTATCATAATGAAAAAAAAAAAAACAAAAACTACAAGACACAAAAGAGCTAAGTTTCCAAGAGTCCAAGACAAAGAAAAAATGAGGGTGATGAGGAGGAAGAAATAGATAAACTATGAATGAAAAACAATTAGGCTGACATCAGACTTCACTGAAAAAACACTAGGGGCAATAAGAGAATGTAGTGACATATTCAAGAAACTCCAAGACAAAAATTGCCAAGCAAGAATATTTTATCCTGCAAAGCTCTCCATCCTCTATGAATGAAAAATAAGAACTTTCTTGGACAAAAAAAATCTTCGGAAATCCATTACCACTAAACCCCAACCCCAAAAATTACAAGAAGCCTTAAAGCCAAAACCAACAAAGAAATGGATCAGAAGAATAGAATAAGGTATGGAATAGAACCACAAAATGATAAACATAATGGCAAGTACAGATTCTAATGTATCAAAAATAATCCTAAAATGTAAAGACACACTGGCAAGTTGGATTTGAAAAAAACAGAACCCAACCCTCTGCTGTCTCTAAGAAACACATCTAACAGCAAAAGATAAAAATAGAATGAAAGTAAAGGGTTGGGAAGCAATTCTAAAAGGAATAGACCCCCCAAAAGGCAGGAACAGCCATACTTAGATAAAATAGACATCAAACTAAAAAAAGTAAAGAGACATAGATCGTCACTACACTATCATCAAGGGAACACTACACCAGGAAGATACAACATTCATCAATATGTAGTCACCAAATGAAGGAGCACCAAAATATTAGACAATTATTATCATTTCTGAAAAGAAACATTAGAGAAAATACATATGCAGTAGGAGACTTCAACATCCCACTCTCCCCAATGGACAGATCAATGAGACAAAAAATTAACAAGGACTAAACACATACACACACACACACACACACACACACACACACACACACATATATATATATTTTCATCCATCCCTAAATGAAGACCTAGATCTCATGGGCCTATAAACATCTATAAGACACTACACCCACAAAAATCCAAATACTTATTTTTCTCAAGTGCACACAGATCATTCACCAGGACTCATTACATACTGGGACACAAAGCAAATATCAACAGATACATGAAGATTAAAAGCATACCAACTATCTTCTCTGATCATTAAGGCATTAAACTAGAAATCAACCATGAAAAGAAAGCAAGGAACCCTCCCATTTCATGGAGATTGAAATCAACATTGCTGGAAGACCACTGGATTAATGAGGATATCAAACAAAAAACTTTAAAAATACCTTGAGACAAATGACAAAGAAAACACAACTTTCCAGAATGTATGTGACACAGCAAAAGCAGTAATAAGAGGGAAGTATATAGCAATAATACCCACATCAAGAAGCAAGAAAGAACCCAAAGAAACAACAATCTTCCATCTCAAAGAACTAGAAAAAGAACAAAAACAACAACAAAAACCCCTCAAAATCCACTTGAAGGAAGTAAAAATTCAAGCAGAAATAAATGAAATAAAAATAAAGTCAATCAAAAAGATCAATGAAATCAAAACATGGTTCTTGGAAAAAATAAACAAAATAGACAAACCTCTAGGTAGGCTCACAAAGAAAAACACAGAAGAAAACACAAATAGTATCATAAATCAAAGAAGAGAAGTGAGAGAAGACACAGCAGAAATACTAAGACTAATCGAAGATTACTATGAACATTTGCATGCACACAAATTAAATCTAGAAGAGATGTAGTATTTCCTAGAACTGTACAATTATCCAAAGCTGGATAAAGAATAGAAAACTTAAATAAACCAATTATAAGCAATGAAACTGAAATAGTAATCAAAACCCTCCCCCAAAACAAAAGCCCAGGACCAGATGGATTAATGAATGAGTTCTACCAAATGTTCAAAGACGAGTTAGTGTGTATCATACAAAAACTGTTTCAAGAAATTGGTGGTAGGAATTCCACTAGGGCTATCCCCAAGATGATAAAGCATACATTGTATAAAAACAAAGAATTATGTAAAAATTATATAAAAAAAGAAAAAAAAAGGTAATTGAGAAAGGAATACTACCAAATATGTTTTATGAAGCTAACATTACACTAGTACCAAAACCAACCAACCAAACAACAACAAAAACAAAAGCATAAAAATCTACAGGCCAATTTTCCTAATGAACACAGATGCCAAAATCTCCAATAAAATCTTAGCAAACAGATTCCAACAATGCATTATAAAGATAATGCACTATGACCAAGTGGAATTCATTCCAGGAGCGCAAGGATGGTTCAACATCTGAAAATCAATTAATGTAATTCAACACATCAAAAAAAAAATGAAAAATAAAATGACATTATCATATCAATATATGCTGAGAAAATGTGACAAAATTCAAAATCCACTTATGATGGCCCTCAAAACTCTTGCAATAAAGGGACATAATTTAACATAATAAAAGCCATATATGACAAACCCACAGCAATATCATTCTCAATGATTGAAAGCATTCCCTTTAAGATCTGGAGCAAGACTAGGAAGTCCACTCTCACCACAGCTTTTAAATATAATACTGAAAGTACTAAGCAAAGCGATAAGAAAAGAGAAAGACATACAAGGAATCCAAATAGGGAAAGAAGAAGTAAAGTTATCACTATTTTCAAATGATATGAAAATATACATAGAGAACCCTAAAAACTACAGAAAAGCCAATTAAAATAATAAACCAGTTTAGCAAAGTAGCAAGATACAAAATCAACATTCTTCTGATATAAAATCCGTCTGAAGAAAAACAATTTAAAAAACAATTTTAAAACATTTACAAAAAAAAAAAATTAAAAACCTGGTAATAAACCTAATAAAGAAGGTGAAAGATCTATACAAAGAAAATTATAAAACATTGTTAAAAGAAATAAAGACACAAAGAAATGCAAAGACATCCATAGATTGCTCATAGACTGGAAGAATTAACATTATCAAAATGACCATCCTAACAAAAGCAATTTACAGATACAAAGCAATTCTAATAAAAGTTGCAATGGCATTCTTTTAAGTAATGTAACAAATATTGCAAAAATTCCTATAGAATCACAAAAAAAAAAAAAAAAGGGCCTCCCCGGTGGCGCAGCTGATTGAGCAGCAGAACCGTGGAGCTGTCCACAGGCTCTGCAGGGCAGGTTCAATTCCCCACTGGCCAGGGAGATACCCACATGGTGCGGCAGACCTCTCCTGTCTCGCCCGCTGCTCCCCTCAGCAGTGCTTTCAGTCCGTCAGCCTGTTCTGCTCCCCGCTCTGTCTCTGGTGAATCCTCTCACCCTCCCACACCTCTGGCCTGTACCCCAGCTCTCGTATAAATAAAAAATAAATAAATAAAAGTTCTTTAAAAAAAAAATCACAGAAAACCTCGAATAGCCAAAGCTCTCCTGAATAAAAAGAAGAATGGAGGAATCACACTCCCAGACTTCCAATAACACTAAAAAGACAGTAATTATAACAGCATGGTACTGGGATAAAACAGTCACACAGAACCATGTAATTGAATGGAAAATCCAGAAATAAAACCACACATACATGGACAGCTGATCTATGGACAAATGAGCAAATAATATGCATGGAACAAGGTTAGTCTGTTCAATAAATGGTGCTGAAAAAACTGAAACACCACATTAAAAATAATGAAATTAGTCTACTGACATCATGCACAATAACCAACTCAAAATGGATAAAAAACTTACACATAAGACCTGAAACCATAAAAGAAGAATCATATATAGAAGAAAACAAAGGCAAAACACTCCATGACATACACCTCAGAAACATCTTTGAGGACTCAACTCCAGAAGCAAAGAAAGTGAAGAAAAAGATAAATAGCTGGGATTACATCAAATTTTAAAGCTTCTGTACATCTAAGGAGACAACAACCAAAACAAAGAGACACCCTACCAACTGGGAGAAAATATTTACACTCCATACTACTGATAAGGACTGATTTCAAAGATCTACAAAGAACATCAGGACTCAACAAAACAAAGCAAACAATCCAGTCAAAATAGGGCAGAAGAGCTAAAAAGACACTTCGCCAAAGAGGAATTGCAAATTGGCCACCAGGTATATATAAAAATGTTCAACATCACTTATAATCAGGGAAATGCAAATCAAAACCACAACAAGATACCTCATACCAGAGAATGGCCCATATTAAAAAAAAAAAAAAAAAAAAAAAAAAAAAAAAAACTGCCAACAACAAATGCTGGCAAGGAAGTTGAGAAAAGAGAACCCTCTTACACTGCTGGTGGGAATTCAAGCTGGTCCATCCACTATGGAAAGCTGTATGGAGGACTCTCAAACTACTGAAAATGGAGCTACCATATGACAACAATTCCACTCCTAAGAATCTACCCAAAGGACACTTGCACCCCTATGATTATTTACAATAGGTACAATATGGAAACCACCTAAATGTCCAAAAACAGATGACTAGATCAGGAAGATGTGAGATATATACAGAATGGAATACTATTTAGCAATCAAAAAGATAAACTCATGCCATTTGCTGCAACATGGATGGAGCTGGATGGGATTATGATCAGTGAAATAAGTCAGAAGAAAAGAGAAATCTATCAGATGGTTTCACTGATAGGAGGAACATAGGGAAACCAAAGAAGAGATCAAGAAAAAAAGAAAAGAAAGAAAACTAGCAGGCAAACTATAAATCAGAGAGATTCAACTAGGGCAGGAGTTGGGGGAGAGGTATCAGAACAGGGACATAGAAAGCACAAGAGACTATGGTGGTAATTTTATGGGGATTTACCCTACTGTTCCCCTCAACAGTGTATTTCAATAAATCCTCCTATTCTGCTCCCCAATCTGTCTGGTGAATCCTCTTACCCCTCACACCTCTGGCTTACACCCCAGCTTTTATATGCATAAATAAATAAATCTTTTAAAAATTTCATATTGGGCCTCCCCGTTGGCGCAGCGGTTGAGTGCTGGGCTGTGAAGCTGCCTGCAGCATCTGCAGCACGTTCAATCCCTGGCCACCAGGCGAGGGTCCCACATGGCGCGCAGACCTCTCCTGCTGTGCCCGCTGCTCCCCTCAGCAGTGTACTTCGTCAGTATGCCTGTTCTGTTCCCTGCTCTGGCTCTGGTGAATTCTCTCACCCACTCGCACTTCTAACTGTATCCAGTGCTTGTATAAATAAATAAATCTTTAAAAAAAATTCACATTATCCCAACCATATGCTTTCACAAATTATATATTTGCAGCTAAATATTATGATACACTTTATACTAAATTCCATTCTGTATTAAACTATCATAACAATGTTTAACTTATTTGCGAGAACACTCTTTTCATTTATTTTATCAATCAGTATAATTTTATTTCCCTGGGAGACTATTACAACTAAGTCAAAATAGAAAGTATAAAACATTCACGAGGGGAACATTCCAAAATACTGTTGGCAACTGACATGTCTTTAAAATTAGCTTTGTGTTCTCACTTTGTTTTCTTTTAAGAACTATATACTTACCTGAAAATGTAAAGAATAATTCGTTTTGTAAACCAGCCCTTTGCATTTTAACACGATGGCACTCAGACTTTAGTAAGGAAACTTCACATGAAAGGTCAAGAACCAATTTGCTTAAAATCTGGAGAAGTTTCTTCTCAAAAGAAATATTATATATACTATTGCAGGGAGCCGCATGATATCGAGCTGTGAACTGGTAATAATAATGAGGCTCACGATAAGCTGCAAATATTAAACAGAGTAACAAAAAATGGTTATTTAAGCAATTCAAGTATATAACAACTATTCAAGAGAATCTATTATTTGAAATAAATTGATGTATACTTTACATATAGATTATATATATATATATGGGTATACATAATATAATAAATATCTAGCAGTTACTAAGTAGCAAATTACTATTATAAAACACTTTACAATAATTCAGTTCAATCTCTTGAATCATTTAAGATTGGCTTCATTTTTAAATACATCATGGGAAAATTGAGAGGCACAGTGGTTCCTTATATTCCTCATGTCAACCCTATGTCCCATGGCCAATGCATATGCTATCAAATTAGGATTCTAACCCAGAGAGCCTAGTCTAACCAATATACCTCCCTCAAGAATGAAACATCTCTAACTTTAAATATTCATCCTGGAAGAGCTTAAAGTCATAAAATTACCAATAATATTTTTTTTAAAAATCATATTTCTAACAAATCCCAAGTTTAATTGAATACTATTACAATGTCTGGAATTGAAAATATTTTCTATTCATTTCAAAATCTCACTGGGATGACATTATAAAAACGATAAGACATTCAAAAGAATATCATAAAAGGAGAAGGTTCACCTGCCAAGACAGGGAGATCTTGCTACTTCTGTTAATCAATGTGCAGTTCCTACCTATTCCTGGCTTACAGATGAAGAAATGTTTCCCACTAAAGTGAAACCCAGTATTTATCACTATTTATCACTTTCCTTACTCTAAGTCAAAATTAAATGTATATATATATATATATATATATATATATATATACAAGCTACTGTTAGTCTTTCTATTCAACGTAGAGACCAGACAGCCTTAACTGCTTACAAACTATCACTTTCATTCACAAACATGAATAAAAACCACAGACTCTCCTACACCAATTCTGGGAAAATCTGAGAGCATTAAAGAAAGGTAAGAAGATGAAAATGCAAGGGAAAAGAAATTAAAAGAAAATGAATATATGAGACATTAAATAAGTTGATAAAATACTAAGACAGAAAATACAACCATAAAAGGTCTTGTCAGTTGTTGTAGAAATGATTGGTAAATATGAACAGTTCTTAAAAAGATGTTAAACACAATACATATGCGTGTGTGTGTGCATATATATGAATATGTGTGTGTGTGTATGTATATGTGTGTGTATATATACATATATACCTGGAATAGGGTGTGGCCATAGGTAGATGGGATTCACCTGGGCTGAGACTGTGCTTTTAAGGGCGGCGTCACGGGGAACGCCAGCAGAAGCCGAGCAGAAGCCAAGCGAGAAGCAAGAGAAGCAGAAGCAGAGAAGTCCAGAGAGCCCAGACAGAGTGAGGATTTGCTGGGGGTTGGGAGGACTGCTAGCCTCCCGGCCCCCCAGCACCCCTGCCTGCCAAATGCCTGGTAAACCCTGATAAAAACCTGCAAAAAGCCACTGAGGACACTGACTCCTCCTTTACCGGGTCTGCATGGGATCAGAAAACCTGCACTGTGTCAGTCCTGCCACTACATATATACATACATACATACACACACATATATATATATATATATGTGTGTGTGTGGTGGTCTGTCCATCACTCACCACTGTACTCCACTGCACCGTCCTCTGCCACCCATATATGGTCAGCCTCCAGACTCAGGTGTGCCCAGTTGTGCACACCCACACCACACTCCAGGTGTCCATCATCAGTACCCCAAGCCCACATTCCCAAGCGCCTAGTGCATTCACGGTGATAGCCAGAGGTCAATGGTGCAAAAGCCTGAGAGTCACTTACCCTACATGGGCCTACCCAGATAATTTAGGGTAACCTCTCATATCAAAATCTGTTAATTATAAATCCCCTTTGAGATTTTAGGGTAATGTTTTCACACATTCTGGAGATTAGATACAGACATCTTTGAGCACCATTACTCTATCCTCGACACATGGGTCCCATCAATGAGCTGGAACTTAACAAGCCACCTTTGTTTACACTGTTCTCCTGGTCATTTCTTATCAACTCAGTTCTCCCTAATCTCAAACCTCAACAGATGAAATTGCTTTTAAATTGCTTTTTAGAAAAGGATTTTACAACAGTGATACGGAAACCTGTTTAGGAGGATGGCAGTATATCATTAAGCATAGCACTCAGAATTTAAAAGCAGTACAGACTCCAATCTCATCTTAATGGTTTGAAAACATTCCATAAACCCCATTTTCATTTATTGACTTAAATTTACTACATACATATCAACATTCTCCTGAAGACAAAAAATCATTCCACTAACTGCTTATAAAGGACTTTGTGAAATATAGGCAATAATTTTTATTTTATTATAATACACTAAAAATAACTAAAAGTAACAAAATCTCTTTAAAACTTCTAAAATATTTAAATAAAAAAATTAAATATAGAAAAACATTAATAAATATTTTAATATAATTAAATGTTCTTACCATATACAACATATTTTAGTTGAAGATTTTTAACCACTTCTTCCACAGTAGGTTTATACTCGAGGAAACATGTGTAAACTCCACTCATACTCTCCTCAAAATTCTGGAATATAAGACTTCCTGTGGATGTTACTTTTGCAGTGCTGTTTTCTAATAAAAGAATAAGATAAAGCAACTGGTTGATTAAATTACATGAGACTGATACAAAATTACAAGATTTTAATAGAGTAAACCATAAAAATTTACCTAAAGAATCACTGAAGAAGGTGAGGGCATAACTAGTCATGGCATCTGGTATTTGTTCACAGAGAGTGCCAGAATGACCTATTCAGTGTGTCATATTTTCACTAATCAGAGCTCAATTGTCTAGCTAAGTATTAAGAGACAAACAATTACAAGTATATATCTAGTCCTTGCAACAAACTGGGTACTAACATGTACTCATTCATAAATATGCATATAGGTATGTACACATACATACGCAGGCATATATACAAATGTATAATGAATTATATATTCCTATATATGTTTTTTTAACAAGTTACTCCCTCAAAACTTACAAACCATGTATGAAAAAAATGAAAGTATACCCAGAGCATTATATAATCACTAATAACTAGGGATTTCTTTTCTCTGCTTATAATACTAAGCAAAAGTTAGGTTAAAACCTTAAGGGTTGCAGGAAAAAAAAAAGGGGGGGGGAGAAAGAGATTAAATCACCTGACTTGCCTAAAGTCACACAATTAGAGAGTTGCAGTGTTGGGAGTTAGAAATGTATGATCCAATTTTACTTCAACATGCCTCATTACTTAAGTATCACAATAAAAGAAAGAGATGTTATGTAATGAGAAAAAAGTCTGATCTAGAGGCATTGAGGGATGAAGTCTGATTTTCTCACAATGTGCTACTCTGGGGTAATCAATTAATCTTTCTGAAGCCCAACCCCTTCACCTGTATAACAAAGAATCATAATAGATGACAGCATATCTCACAATACCATTTTAGGTAACAAATATAGAAAATGTTTAAATATTTGAAAAAGTTCATAACCACAATTTGCACTAGAAAAATTATTAGGCATTAAAACTTGCTTACTCAATAACTGAATACGCCATACATTTGAAATGACTATCATTAAGTGTTGATCTTCTTCAATTTTTAGTAAATGATTCATTTCATATAAATTTCAAGTTTAAATATTTCTTCAAAGTAAGACAAAGGATGAGTCTTAGTGATAAAATCTTTATTATGAATTTATTCAGTAAAAACTTATTGGTGCTCTAACACATGCAAAGCCCTATTTCAGATATTGAAGGAGAAATGAATAGATGGATATACCCACCCACATAGAGCATTATGCCTTGAGTACTCCCATTTCTATATCCTGGATGAAGCTGAAAAATGTGATATATATTTAGAAAACAATTCTACTGTAATGGCTACTTCTTCATGAATGTCTTTTGATGAAAGATTATATACTCAGCATAAATGCTGCTCTTTTAACACAGATATTTCATAGTACCATGATAAAAATGTCGCTATACATTTTAAAAAGGTTTTAAAACATGCTATCATCAATAAATCTATGCATTCCTTGAAAATATTTTAAATGAAAATTTCCCAAACCAAAATATCAATGTGTATCAATATATATTTGAGTACAAGAACCAGAAAATTAAGAAGCACATAATCCATAATAAAACACACTGTGACATATTTGAAAGATGCAGTATCAGGAGTAAATGAGATATAGGTCATGAATATATTAAAAATGTCAGAAAGTATACCACAGAAGATAAATTTAACAAGTTGAACAAAAAATTCAAGCTAGACAGACACAACCTACAAAGAATCACGGAATGGTGAAAAGAACAATAATTTCTACCTCATATAAATTTTATCTGTGAATTCTGAAACCAGAATTCAAAAGCAGAAGACTTCTGAAAGGTATCTTTTTCTCTCAATGTCTATTTTCACATAGGTAAAATAGAGAAAATGACTGCACTTACTGAAAAGGGCTATTGTAAAAAAATTAAAAAAAAAAAAATAGCATGTGGAGCCTCCCTGGTGGCGCAAGGGGCTAAGACACAATCTATGAAGCTATTCAATCCCCCCAGCCAGCCAGGGAGCCACCCACGTGGCTCAGCAGACCTCTCCTGACTAGTCTGCTGCTCCCCTCAACAGTGAATTTCAGTAAGTCTGCCTGTTCTGTTCCCAGCTCTGTCTCTGGTGAATCCGCTCACCGTCCCACACATCTGCCCTGTACTCGGGTTCTTGTATGCATGAATAAATAAATCTTTAAAAAAAAAAAAAGAAAAATAGGAAGGGAAGGAATAAAATGAGGAAGAAACAGACCAAATCTAAGACTTGTCCTGTACACTTTACAATCCAACTAAACAACCTGAATATTTCTCGACAAATGAATATGAAAGTAATTATATAGTTATATGATTTATTTGGTTCAATTCAGGTTAGAATTCAAAAATGGGTCTCCTTTTAAGCTGTAAGAAAATCAGTCAACATATTTCAGTTATTTATAAAATAATAATAGCAGAACTAATGAATTTTAAAACTGATAAGCAATGAACTGTGATATGACACTTCTCTGAAAATAAGGGTTATTTTGAATATAGAATTTTCAGGGAATTTTTTTAATAAATACAAAAACCACTGTATTAATAAGTTTTTTATCCTTAGAAATAACTGCATTGGGCCTCCCCTGGTGGCACAGCGGTTGAGCTCTGGGCTGCAAAGCTGCCCGCAGCCTCTGCAGCGCCATTTCGATCCCCTGCCACTGCTGAGGGTCCCACATGGTGCACAGACCTCTTCTGCCATGCCTGCTGCTCCCCTCAGCAGTGTATTTCATCATCTGCCTGTTCTGCTCCCCGCTCGGGCTCTGGTGAATTCTCTCACCCTACCATGCTTCTGACTGTAACCAGAGCTTTTATAAATAAATAAATAAATAAATAAGTCTTAAAAAAAAAAAAAAAGAAATAACTGCATTTCTGAAAATTTATGCTCCATTAGGAAAGTGAGTAAAATAAAATATTTATCTTAACTAATTCAAAATTCAATTATATACTATACTTTGAATTAGAAATTGCATGAAATTGCCTGTCTTAAGAGAAAAAAATTTCAAACTTCTATTAAGGACCCTCAGAATAGTATCTTTTTCCAAAAATTTGAAAACTCTAATGCTACCATATAGAAGTATCCATAAGTACATTTCATGTACATCAAAAAACATAAATTCAATTAAGACAACTGAAACAAAATCCTACCTGAAATAATTTTTCCTCTTGGTCCATGCCATTGGAACGATGGGTCTATCAGTTCAGAATTTCGTAGTCGGTGGGTTACACATAACACATGTGGACTCTTTTGATGGAGCATAACATACACGTTCACTGAAATATAACATTAAAATATTCCAATAATATTTTATCTTTCCTAATGCACTATTATGCCTTACATTTTTGTAGTTCTGATTAGTAAAAGTTTTTATAAGTTTTCCACTACAGTATTGCTTACTTAATAAGAACTAAATTTCAGTGCATTCCATGTAACATTCAAAATTAAGCATATGCATTTTATTGGGACATTTTTATGTATCTCAACCTGAGCATAATGCATTGGTGTTTATATTCGGAGTTCATATGTATTAACTTATTGTAGTTTCAGAATATTATTTCAGTTACAAAGCATTAAGGTCTTCTATAATCAGATTTTATCTGTTTTGCAAAAACACCAAACTTGATAGAAATTGACAGGATATATTTTTAAATGAGTAATACATTATTTAGTGATGTAACACAATGTAATTGAAATTTTTAACTATTAAAATTTTAATAATGACATATAATTATTAAATCAATACATGTTTTGACTCAGTTTAATAATGAGACTTTTGTGAAATTTGCTTTTTAATTGAAAGAATACTGGTCATTAAATAAGCAAAAGTAATATTCTTTAAGAGATACTAAAGAACACAGTAAATATTCAGTTGCTTTTCATTTACTCAAAAGTTCTGGGGTCTCTCTAGTAGCACAGGGGTTAAAGACACCGCTATCAAGCAATCGTCAGCCACTGAGCACTAGTTCGATCCCAGGCCAGGAAGCAACCCACATGGTACAGCAGACCTCTCCTGCCGCCCACTGTTCCCCTCAGCTGTGTACTTCCTCAGCCTGCCTGTTCTGTTCCCTGCTCTGGCTCTGGTGAATTCTCTCACCATCCCGTGCTTCTGACTATAACCAGTGCTTGTATAAATAAATAAATAATCTTTAAAAACAAAAAACAAAAAAACAAAATAGCTCCATTTAAAAAAAAAAAGAAAAAAGAAAAAAGATATACTAACAACTATATAAATGTAACACGTATAATTTTCTTATACCATCCTTTGTCCTTTTCCAATTAACGTGACAATTTACCCAAATAAAATGCATAGGGCATATTTTATTCTATAAATTTTCTTTGAAAGAACATGCAAAGTGATCTTGTCTTTAAAAATGTGTATAGAATAGTGGCCTCCCTGGTGAAACAAGGGGTTAAGACTCAACCTATGAAGCCATCCTCAGCCACTGTAGCACAAGTTTTGATCCCTGGCCAGGGAGCTACCCACATGGTATAGCAGACCTCTCCTGATTTCCTTTTGGAATTGGAATATAACCCATGTTGGGCCTCCCCTGGTTGCGCAATGGTTGAGTGCTGGGCTGTGAAGCTGCCCGCAGCGTCTGCAGCGCCCGTTAGATCCCCAGCCCCCGGCGAGGGTACCACATGGCACGATAGATCTCTCCTGCTGTGCCCACTGCTCCCCTCAGCAGTGTATTTCGTCACTCTGTCTGTTCTGTTCCCCGCTCTGGCTCTGGTGAATTCTCACCCTCCCACGCTTCTGACTATACCCAGTGCTTGTATAAATAAATAAATAAATCTTTAAAAAAAAAAAAAAGAATATAACCCATATTAAAAAAGAGAATCTAGCAGTGTAGATGGCATGACTTTTTAATTTGACATAGAGACACACTAGGTGATTGAACAATATGGACAGTTTTCCGAGCATCCATATTAAAAAAAAAATAAAACATTAATTCTCTTTTAAGGTCATAAAGTAATCTTGGTTACCTCAATTAGACTTTTGTTAGTAAAGTATGTATGAAGAAACAAATATGATTCTGGCAGTTAAAAAACATTTTGAGCAATAGATTTATAAATACGGTTTTGCTTGTGGACATGATGACAATCTTGAGATTTTTAGTTGTTACAATTTCGTATATTTTGATCTTATATTTTTCTGCCCCAAATTTTGACCATACAATATAGATTGTATGTGAATTTAACCCAAATAAATTTAGCCCCGCACCTCTGGCCTATGCCCCAGTTCTTGTATACATAAATACATCTTTAAAAAAAATTATATAGCCTAATACTTTGGGGGCAGAAATTGGGGAATAAAAGGTGACTTTTTGATTACCAATCAGGAATATTTAATCAATTTTTAGTCTGAGTAACAATCACCTATTTTATAAATTTATCACTTATGTTTTCAAGTTTATTAACATAAAATTATTCCAAATACTGAGTTCTGATTTGGACATTTCACCATCTATTTATTCATAATGTTGTTTGTACTTTCATTAGCCTCTCATGAAATATTTACCAAGAGTTTGTCTTTTAATTGTTCCAAAGAAAGACTTTTGTCCATTACAATCTGTTACATTCTTTTCTGCTGTCTTTTTATTAATTTGTCATTTCCTTATTTCTTTCCTTCAGAACTCAGTTTAAATTTCATCTTTTTCCTAAAAGCATTTAGTAAATGCTTGTTTTATAAAATTGCCTCTCCTCAGCATGACCAACTGGCATTCCTCATGAGCTATCTTTAAAATATGTGCCGGGCCTCCCCGGTGGCGCAGCGGTTGAGCGCTGGGTTGCGAAGCTGCCCGCGGCCTCTGCGGCGCCGGTTCGATCCCCGGCTGCTCCCCGGCCACCGGAGGAGGGTCCCACATGGCGTGCAGACTTCTCCTGCCGCCCGCTGCTCCCCTCAGCAGTGTACTTCGGTCCTTCTGCCTGCTCTGCTCCCCGCTCTGGCTCTGGTGAATTCTCTCACCCTCCCGCGCTTCTGACTGTACCCAGTGCATGTATAAACAAAACAAACAAACCAGCAAACAAATAAATAAAGCATGCCTCTATAAAAAATAAAAAAAAAAAATAAAATAAAATATGTGCCATTACATCTTTTCATATCCTTCCCCCCCCACACACCTTCTTCCAGAATAGCACTATGCACCATTCTTTGTGATTCTACTTCTGTATATAAGGTATATAAATGCCCCACCTTTGAAAACTAAGCCCAAGTTTCTCTTTTCTACTCTGGCTTTGACAGGTAAAGAAAGTATCACACGCCATGACTACACCCTTCCTTCATCCCCACTAACCCCTCTATATATTTAAGCCATAGAAAATACAAGTGAATCCAGAAAAGCTTCTCAATGTGAGATCAACATACAAAAATAAATAATATTCCCCTATATCAGCAATAATGCATTAAACCATGTAACAGGAAAGAAGATAACATTTACAGAACAATGAAAACATGTTAATATAAAATTAAATACGCCCATTACAGACTATGTTCAGACCATAGTAAAAGATACAAAATTAGACCACAATGCCATAATTGGAATGTTTGAATCCAAGAATAACTTGTAGGATATCAACTTATACTCATGTTTTATATATATACATATATATATGTATAATCAACATAGTTATAAGCAAAATGGCAGAAGAAAGTTTTATGAAACTGTTGGATACTGAATTAAAATGTATTTGGAAAGTTAAAGGTTGACAAATATTTCTAAAAAGCAAATAAAAGGGACTAGCATTATTTAGATAAATTATTAATAGTAATAAGATAAATTATAAAGCTATACAATTACAATAAATTGACCTGACATAGGGACTAAGAATGTTGGGACTGTGGGGTGAGGGAAAGACACATACAAAAATATATACAAAGCAGTGCAACTTAAATCACTAGAGAATACAGAATAATAAATCATGTTTAAAACAACGTAAATACATAAATGTTGGGATTACACTTATACTTCTCACCATATACAAAAATTTCATACAAGTTGAAGATCTGAAGATAAATTACTTGAATAAAATCTAAAAAATAACTGTGCCTTTGGGATCTGGAACGATCTTTTATTTATTTAACTCATTGAAGTCACATTGGTTTAGAACATTGTATTATTAATACATTGTTTGATTCAGAGGCATAAGAGGAAGACTCTTTCTGTCCGGGAGCATGCTCAGTGTTGCGCAACACGTGCCATCAATTAAGTTTCGCTTTACCATTTCACCTTCTGAGAAACCACAGGTTTTTCCTGTTAATCAAATGAAACTGGGAGGTACAATGGGAGGATCTACCAGGATATAAGAAGAGAACCATGAGAAGGTCAGGGGGTTACTGCGAGAGGAGCAGAGAGAAGATCAGGGAAGGTAGAAAGACAGGGAAAAGTAAGAGAAGGTAAAGAAAAAATAAAGAAGCAACCGCTAGCATCAAGTTGTCTCAATCCCCTCATTTCAATCCTCAGCCCTCTTTTCGTGCCTACGAATCCTGCGGGTCGGGACACTTTCAATACAAAAAGCACAAACATTAAGAAGAAAAATTTAAACTCCTTAAAGTTTAACAATTTTCATTCAATTCTATGCAACAATGGCAAAGAGAGCATCAGGGATATATAGCATAATCAATCTGAAATCTGGGAGAAGATATTTGCAATAAAGATACTCAACAGTAAGTTTAAAACTGGAACATTTTTCATACTAAAGCAAGTTCTTTGAAAACAGCAATGAAATTATAGGTAGAGGTAACTTAAATTTCACTTAAGCAACAACTGAAAATTTGGGTAGTATTTCATTCTGTTGGGGGAAAAGGAAGCACACTGGTGGAGGAATCACAACCTGGTGCAACCATTTTGAAGAAATGTTTGGGTCCTATAGTGATGAACTTCTATTGCTAGACCCAGAAAAGTTTTGAACAGGTGCAAAAAGAAATATAAATATACAAAATAGTATTTAATCACTTCCAAAAAAAAAAAAAACTGGAATGTCATAAAGTCCAAGACATAAACGATTAGTGAATGAATGGATACACAAGTGAATGAAAACAGAAGACCAACAGAATAAATGAGAAAATGGTAAACAAGTTCAAAAAGAAGATCACCAAATAGAAAAATGCTGACATATATAGGTGCTGTTTGTTACTTTGCATGACAGAAAATACTAAAGAAATTCCAGACAGGCAGGAAAAAAAATCAGGCAGTCAGCATTTTCTGGTGGTACAACTAGTCGAATATCATAGAGCAATCCATGTTACAATGATATAAGAAATACCTGTTAAATTGAAATGTCAATCCATTTTAAATTTTAATGAGGACCTCCCTGGTGTGCAGGGGTTAAAGTCTCAGCATTATCAAGCTATAACCAGCCACTGAGGCATCAATGTCCAGCAAGGGAGCTAAACCACAAGACACAGAAGAGCACTCCTGTTGCGCCTGCTGCTCCCCTCAGCAATGTATTTCAGTAGATCTGTGTAGAGTAAATGGCTGTTCAGGCTTTTCTGTCCTCCAACCATTAGGATTGCCCTGTCTGATGGGGCACCTGCAGTTGTTACATTGTTATAATCTGACTTATTTACTTCTGTGGGCCATGGGAGTAGTATTGAGATAGTGGCCAAGAGAAGCAGAAGCAGGAGAGAGGCAGGAGAGAGAAGGGGAGAAAAGAAGCCAGAAAAGCCCAGAGTGAAGACTTGCTGGGGGCCTGCTGGCCTCCTGGTCCCCAAGCACTCCTGCTCCTGTGTACCTGTTTGCCACACTACATGTAATGCTCAATAAAAGCCTGAGAAAGCCCCCGAGGGCTCCAAGACTCTTCTTTACCTGACTGCCGGATCATAAAACCTGCCTTGTGGCCCATCCTGCCCCTACAATCTGCCTGTTCTGCTCCCCACTTTGTCTCTGGTTAATCCTCCCACCCAACCCCCCACACCTCTGGTCTATACTGCAGTTCTTATATGCATAAATAAATAAAATCTTAAAAAAATAAAAATTTAATCATATCCAATAAAAGAAAGCAATTAAAAAGGAAAGTAGTTATAATTATCTTCTATAATTTAGGTGTAAAAAATTTACCTTTTTTTTAAAAAGTTGTGATAACAGTTTATTATCAGTGTCATCGGTGTCATCAGCAGAGTAAAGAATACCAATTATTATCTCCATAAAAGTAATGAAAAAAAGTGGCAGAAATTGTCAAAATCAACATTTTAAGAACTCTGGAAATTAAAGACAGTGATCCAGGAAAAACTTATTCAAGAAAAACAGCTTGATCCTGGTGTAATGTTTTGAATTATGCCCCCATCCAAATTCATACTGTTGATATCCTAACCTCCAGAACCTCAGAATGTGAACTTAAAAGCAGAAATAATAAAATTAAAATGACTTTATCAAAGTGGGTCCAAACCCAGTATGACCAGTGTCCTTATAAAAGAAAGAAATTTGGATACATAGATACCAGGAGAATGATGTGAAAAGCCACCTTTTGGTGGCTATCTTAAGCCAAGGAAGGATAATGATAAAAGATCCTTCACCTTACAGCCCTTTGAAGGAAGAAAACATGCCTTCCTGATTGGGCTGCTAGCCTCCAGATTGTGAGACAATTAAGTTTCTGTTGCTTAAACTACCCAGACTGTGGTAGCTGGGTTTAGTAGATCTAGCAAACTACAGAGGGTCCCCAACATATGATGGTACAACTTACAATGTTCCAGCCTTAAAATGGTGCAAAACTGATATGCATTCATTGGAAATATACTTCAAATTTTGAATTCTGACTGATTGGTAGGCTAGTAATATGTGTTATGATACTCTTTCATGATGCTGGGCAGAGGCAACAAGCCATAGCTACCTGCCAGTCAAGTGATCATGAGGTTAAACAACTAGTACTCTGCAAGGTGCTATGTTGTCAACATTTCTGGGATACTGTTTTCCACATGCCATCATATCTATGAAATGCCCATTTGTGTCTCCTGCTTCTGGCAAGTGTAGGAAGATAACCACTCCTGTATTAAACTCAAGATAACTATCCAACTGTAAGCCAACTGTAAGCCAATGTAAGTGTTCTTGGCACATTTAAAGTAGGCTAGGCAAAGCTATAGATATTTGATAGGCCAGGTTTATTAAATGCATTTATGACTTAAGATATTTTCATTCAGGGCATAACCCCATTAGAAGTTGAGGAGCATCTCTAATACTCTTGATGAGAAGTGTGCACTTACAGTATTTTAAGTTACCCTATCTGTATCTCTTCTCCCCAGCTCTGCAGTAGCCTTGAAAACAGCCCACAATCACAGTAAGAACCAGCAGTCTGGGAGTAAAAACAGGGGAGGGAAAAGAACAAGGGATTGTGGTGATGGAACATGGGTGGTAGAACAACAGGAACTATATCAGATGGTAGAAATTGAATACTATCAAAACTTAAGAAGAAAAAGTAAATTTTTTAAAAATTAAAGAAAAAAAAAAAAAAAAAAGAACCAGGCAGCCCGGCAGCCGCTAGAGGGATAAACAGAGTAAGAATACCTTTAAAACCTTCTTCCTAGAGAACTCTCATTATTTGACCTCTGGCAGTTCCCTGAAGATCCCATACACAATGCTGTCTTTATTTGACCTGATTTGGCGCACAACACTGCAAAAATCATTTTCTCCAAGAGTATCTGTCAAAAATAATTAGAGGCTATAATTTAACTTCTTTGTAACTATCTGATCAGTGGGTAACAATTTGGGTAAACAATAAGCTTAAGAGCTGGGGAATCACATGTCAATAAGACTTCATAAAAGTTCTGATATATTCATCTGATAGTAAAAGGCATGAGCATGCTTTGGGCAGGGCTCAGCCCCAGGACTAAGCATCTCACCTCTGGCTGAAATAGAGGGTCCACAAAGCAGAACATGAGAGGTAAGGTAAAGTAGTCAACTAGCTGGCTAAATATTTAAATATGTCATAACATGTTCAGAAAATCCTCAAAAGACTGACTCCAGAGAGTCAGTGAAATCACTTGTATAATCATCAGTCTAACGAAACCAATGGAGCAGACACTTCAGTGGCTTTACATAATACATACACTTTAAGTTAGTCCAGAAAACTCACTAAACAAACAATAACACCATCAAACTGTGTGAAAAAGGAAATACCTTATTTCCAAAGTAGCTACGTTATATTTATTTTTTTAATAAATTTTATTTTTATATTCCCCATACAATTGCAACCCCCTTATTTTGACCCCAATCCCTCCTCCCCGCCCCCCATCCCCCATATAGTGTCTCTGGTTCATAGTTGTTTGTTGATTTTGATTTTTACTTTCTTATAGTTATTCATTTTCCTGGTCCCTTATTTAAGTTTTATAAATACCTGCTATGAGTGAGACCATCCGGTATTACTCTTTTTCTTTCTGGCTTATTTCGCTGAGCATGATCCCTTCCAGCTCCATCCATGTGGCTGCAAATTGCATGTATTTATATATTTTGAATGCTGAGTAAATATTGATGGGGTATATGTACCACATCTTCTTGATCCAGTCATCTATTTTTGGGCATTTGGGTTGTTTCCAAAGCTTAGCTATTGTAAACAGTGCTGCCATAAACATAGGGGTGCAGGTGCTCTTTGGAATTGATGTTTCTGTGTCCTCTGGGTAAATACCTAGGAGTGGAATTGCTGGATCATATGGAAGCTCTATGTTTAGTAGCTCCAGAAATCTCCACACAGCTCTCCATAGTGGTTGGACCAGTTTGCACTCCCACCAACAGTGCAGGAGAGTTCCTTTTTCTCCACATCCTCGCCAACATTTGTTGATGCTAGTTTTTTTAATATGTGCCATTCTCACTGGTGTAAAATGGTATCACATGGTAGTTTTGATTTGCATTTCCCTGATTACAAGTGATGTTGAACATTTTTTCATATGCCTGTTGGCCATTTGCATTTCCTCTTCAGAGAAGTTTCTATTTAGCTCTTCTGCCCATTTTTTGACAGGATTATTTTCTTTGTTGTTGTTGAATCTCATCAGCTCTTTGCAGATTTTTGTGATCAGTCCTTTATCATTAGTGTTGTGTGCAAAAATGTTCTCTCAATTGGTGGGGTTTCTCTTTGTTTTTGTTATTGTCTCTTTTGCTGTGCAGAAGCTCTTTAATTTGATGTAGTCCCAGCTGTTTATCTTTGCCTTCACTATCAATGCTTTGGGTGATGTGTCTGTAAAGATGTCTTTGATGTGCATATCACGTAGTGTTTTGCCTATATTTCCTTCTAAGTATTTTATGGTTTCAGGTCTTATGTCTAGTTCTTTAATCCATTTTGAGTTGATTTTTGTGTATGGTGTGAGGTAGTGGTCAAGCTTCATTCTTTTGCATGTAGCAACCCAGTTTTCCCAGAACCATTTATTGAACAAACTTTCTTTGTTCCAATACATATTCTTTGCTCCTTTGTCAAAGATTAGTTGACCATAAATCTGTGGGTTTACTTCTGGATTTTCTATTTGATTCCATTGGTCTGTGTGTCTGTTCTTGTTCCAATACCATGCAGTTTTGATGATTATGGCTTTGTAGTATAATTTGAAGTCTGGGAGTGTGATGCCTCCATTCCCTTTTTTTTTTTTTTTTTTCAGGAGAGCTTTGGCTATTTGGGGTTTTTGGTGATTCCATATGAATTTCATCAATAATTGTTCTATTTCTTTGAAGAATGACATTGAAATTTTTATTGGAATAGCATTGAATCTGTAGATTGCTTTTGGTAGGATGGCCATTTTAATAATGTTTATTCTTCCAATCCATGAGCAGGGGATGTCTTTCCATTTCTTTGTTTCTTCTTCTATTTCCTTTAACAGTGTTTTATAGTGTTCTTTGTATAGGTCCTTTACCTCTTTTGTTAAATTTATTCCCAAGTATTTAAGTTATTTTGTTTCGATAATAAAAGGGATGGTTTTTCTGATTTCTTCTTCTTCAGATTTATTGTTTGTGTATAGGAAGGCTACTGACTTTTGCGTGTTGATTTTGTAGCCTGCCACTTTACTGAACTGATTGATGAATTGAATTAGTTTTTCTGTGGAGTTTTTGGGGTTCTCTATGTATATCATATCATATCATCTGCAAATAGTGATAGTTTGACTTCTTCTTTTCCTATTTGGATTCCTTGTATGTCTTTCTCTTGTCTTATTGCTCTGGCTAGGACTTCCACTATTATATTGAAAAGCAGTGGTGAGAGTGGACATCCATGTCTTGTTCCATATCTTAATGGAGATGCTTTCAGCTTTTCACCATTGAGAATGATACTGGCTGTTGGCTTGTCATAGATGGCCTTTATGATGTTGAGGTACGTTCCTTGTATCCCAAGAATTTCAAAGGCTTTTATCATGAATGGGTGTTGCACTTTGTTGAAAGCTTTCTCAGCATCTACTGACATTATCATATGGTTTTTATATTTCTTTCTGTTGATGTATTGGATAACGTTGATTGATTTTCAGATGTTGAACCATCCTTGTGTCCCTGGAATAAATCCTACTTGGTCATGGTGAATTATCTTATGGATACACTGTTGGATTCTGGTAGCTAAAATTTTATTAAGGCTTTTTGCATCAGTGTTCATTAGGGAGGTTGGACTGTAATTTTCCTTTTTTGTGTTATCCTTGTTCGGTTTTGGTATTAGTGTAATGTTGGCTTCATAGAATGTGTTTGGTATTGTCCCTTCCTTCTCAATTTTTTGGAAGAGTTTGTGAAGCATAGGCACTAATTCGTCTCTGAATGTTTGGTAGAATTCATTTGGAAATCCATCAGGTTCTGGGCTTTTGTTTTTGGGTAGGTTTTTGATTACCATTTTAATTTTGCTGCTTGTAATTGGTCTGTTTAGGTGTTCTATTTCTTCTTTATCTAGCTTTGGTTGATTGTAGAGTTGTAGGAATTTGTCCATCTTCTCTAGATTGTTGAACTTGTTTCCATATAACTGTTCATAGTAGTTGCTGTATATTCTTTTGATTTCTGCTGTGTCCATTGTGATTTCTCCTCTTTCATTTATGATCCTGTTTATTTGTGCTTACTCCCTTTTTTCCTATGTGAGCCTGGCTAGGGGTTTGTCTATTTTATTGATTTTTTCGAAGAATCAGCTCTTGGTTTCATTGATCTTTTGGATTTTTTTTTTAGTTTCAATTTCATTTATTTCTGCTTTGGTTTTTATTATTTCTTTTCTCCTACTTGTTTTGGAGGGGTTTTTTCTTCTTTTTCTAGATCTTTGAGCTTCGAGATTAGGTTGTTTCTTTGAGTTCTTTCTTGCTTTTTGATGTGAGCCTCTTTTGCTATCTATTTTCCTCTTACTACTGGTTTTGCTGCATCCCATACCTTTAGTAAATTGGTGTCCTCCTTGTCATTCAATTCAAAGAATTTTTTAATTTCTTCTTTGATCTCCTTGTTAGTCCAGTGGTCTTCCAGAAGTGTGGTTTTCAATCTCCATGAGGTAGGAGAGATCCTTGCCTTCTTTTTATGGTTTATTTCTAATGTGATGCCTTCATGGTCAGAAAAGATGGTTGGTATGCTTTCAATCTTGGTGTATCTGCTGATGTTTGTCTTGTGTCCCAGTATGTGATTGATCCTGGAGAATGATCCATGTGCACTTGAGAAAAATGTCTACTCAGATTTTTTGGGGTTTAGTTTTCTATAGATGTCTGTTAAGCCCAAGCACTCTAGATCCTTATTTAGAGCTTTAGTGTCTTTATTTATTTTTTATCTCGTTGATCTATCCATTGTTGACAGTGGTGTGTGGAAGTCTCCCACTACGTATGTGTTTTCTCTAATGTCTGTTTACAGAGATGACAATAGTTGTCTGATATATTTTGGTGCTCCTTCGTTTGGTGAGTATATGTTAATGAGTGTTATTTCTTCTTGAAGTATTGTCCCCTTGATCATAATGTAGTGACCACTGGGGTCTCTTTTTATCTTTTTGAGTTTGAAATCTGCTTTATCTGATATAAGTATAGCTGTTCCTGCTTTCTTTTTTGGTCCATTTGCTTGTAGGATTGTTTTCCATCCTTTAACTTTGAGTCTATTTTTATCTTTTGTAGCTAAATGTGTTTCCTGGAGACAGCAAAAGGTTGGGTTTTGTTTCTTAATCCAGCCTGCAACTGTGTCTTTTTATTGAAAAGTTTAGTCCATTTACATTTAGAGTTAATATCGATATGTTAGCATCTGTATTTGCCATTGTGTTTGTCTTTCCTTTGATTTTATTTATTTATTCTTTTAATAACTTTTTTTTTTTTTTTGGCCTTCTTTCGTTGTTATTCGTCCCTCTGAGGTTCTGGCTTTAGGACTCCTTGTAGTATTTTTTGGAGTGGGGGTTTAGTCGTAATGAAATTCCAGAGTTTCCATTTGTCTGGGAAGGTCCTTATTCTTTCTTCATAGAGAAAGGAGAGCTTTGCGGGATAGAGTATTCTTGGTTGGCATCTGTTTTCTTGGAGTCTGTTGACTATATCCCTCCACTCTCTCCTTGCCTGTAGTGTTTCTTCGGAGAAGTCTGATGTCAGCCTGATTGGTTTCCCTTTGAATGTTATCTGTTTCTTCCCTCTTGTCAGCTTCATTATTTTTTCCTTGTCCTGGATTCTTGGGAGCTTTACTATTATGTGTCTTGCTGTATTTTTCCTTTCATCGTGGAAGTTTGGTATTCTTCTTGCTTCTTGTATATCAATTTTCAGCTCCTTCTTCACGTTTGGGAATTTCTCTTCAATTATCTCCTTGAATATTTTCTCTGTTCCTACATCTCTGTCCTCTCCTTCTGGTATTCCTATAACTCTTATATTTCCTTTTCTCATGGAGTCAGATAGTTCCCGAAGTCTTTCTTAGGTCTTTTTCCTTCGTACCTCTCTTTCCTTTTCTGTTTTGGTTCTTTTTATTTCTGTGTCTTCAAGAGTACTTATTCGTTCTTCCATTTCATCTATTCTGCTTTCATTGCTTTTCCCAGAGTTCTTTAGTGCCTCCATTAATTCTTTGATCTCCTGCATTTCTTTTACTTCCCTCTTTAGGGACTCAATTTCATTCTTCTGATCGTTGATTATTTTTCCCTTATCATTGTTTTCCTTTATGACTTGTCAGTTTTTTAATCATGGCAATTTTAAATTCTCTTTCTGGAAGGCTCAGAAGTTCTTCCAAGTTATTGTCATTGCAATCTGGGGGGTGGTTTTCTTTTTGTGTTGTGCTTTTTTCCTGAGGAGTTGCTAGGTTGCGTGTGTTTATTCTACTCCCTACTGTCTGTTTTCTAATTTGCCGTATACATTGGGACACTGTGTTGCTGGTACTGGCCGGCATCTTGTGTGAACTTCTCCGCTCCCCTCTGTCAGTTTCAAGCAGAAACTGTCAGTTTCAAGCAGTCTTTACTGAAGAAAGATCCCTGTTCTAAAATGGCGATGCGGGATGCACTCCCTGCGCGCCTGGTCTGCCCAGGCAGTGGGTTCCCGCTCCCCCTCTGGGCTGGGACTACAGGCCAGAAGGGGCCTGGCATGGGTGAACTTCCCAGCTCATCTCTGGCTCCTCCAGGAGCCTTCTCAGCTACATTATATTTAAAAGCCTAAATTATAAGACATGGAGGAGGGGCGGAGCAACATGGCGGCGAGGAGACGCTGCGAGTAAGATCTCCCATTAAAAAAAGTTAATAGGGAGGAAAAGCGGCAGGTCCCAGTGAGAACTGGGACACGGAAGATAAACGGGTGACTCCAGCAAACTACCCGAAGAAGAAAGTGGCCATAAAAGAGGACTAGAAGGGAGGGAAGCGCAGAACCCTGCTCCCCTCCCCCGCCACAGAGGCGGCACTCTCCGACCAGCAGAGAGGAGGAAACAACAAACCAAAACGGCCCACAAGAACAAACGACGCAGCAAGCAGGACTGTGAGTGGAAAGGAACTATTGCAGCCACCACACTCCGTGAACGGGAGCTGAGGCGAACCCTGCAGGATCCGCCACGGCGGCGGTGAGCGAACGGCTCCGGGCGCCATTAGAGAAGAACAAAGACCCCGGGAGACGCACACACAGCCCAGGCTGCCGGTAAGCCTGCGCGGGAAAGCAGCGCGCTCAGCGAGCTTGAAAAGCAAGTGCAGACCTGGATCGCGGCTGCCCAGGTCCCCGCGCCTGCGACCTAGGCTTGAGGGGAGACGCACGGAGGTCCTCACTGAGGTGAAGGTCCCTCCCTGAGTGAGCAGGAACCAGGCGCCCAGGCACGGGAGCAGGGTGCAAAAGGCGCCATTCCCGCGCCACTGAACTGGGCTACAGCCCGCGTCCTGGAACTGAGGGCTTTGAACTGAGACCCGGGGCACGAAAATTCGGGGCGTGGATTCTCCACGACGGTGGGGCACAAGGCAGACACAGCACCCCAAAGCTGTTGAGGTGTACCCTACCATTCCCGCTCTGTTCTCTGTCCCACGGGGTGGGGGGAGGCGAAAAACAGCCCCCCAAGGACAATAGGAGAGATCTCTGGCGCCACCTAGCGACCAGGAAAAAAAAAGTCACTAACACCCTATAAAACAGGACATTTCTTAAGACTGCTTGAAAAGGGCAGAAGGTTTCTGGAGGACCCAGTGGCCAGCCGGGAAGTTATTCCACGCCAGGCCCCTTCTGACCAGCAGTCTGAGCCCACAGAGGGAGCAGGCACCCACGTCCGGGGCAGACCAGGTGCGCAGAAGAGTGTGCCTGAAACCGGAGGCGCAGGGACTGCATCCCGCTTCGCCATTTGAGAACAGGGATATTTCTTCAGTAAAAACTGCCTAAAACCAGCAGAAATCTCCCCCAGAAGACAGAGATGGCTCCTGGAAGAGCCAGAGGGGAGCGGAGAAGTTCACCCAAGATGTCAGTCAGTCCGAGCAACACAGTGTCCCAACGCATACGACAAATTAGAAAACAGACAGTAGGGAGTAGAGAACCACACGCAACCTAAAACTCCTCAGGAAAGAAGCACACGACAAAAAGAAAACCACTCCCCAGATTGCAACGACAGCAACTTGGAAGAACTTCTGAGCCTTCCAGAAAGAGAATTTAAAATTGCCATGATTAAAAAAGTGATAGATCAGAAGAAGGAAATTGAGTCCCTAAAGAGGGAAGTAAGAGAAATGCAGGAGATCAAAGAATTAATGGTGGAACTAAAGAACTCTGGGAAAAGCAATGAAAGCAGAATAGATGAAATGGAAGAACGAATAAGTAATCTTGAAGACACAGAAATAAAAAGAACCAAAACAGAAAAGGAAAGAGAAGTACGAAGGAAAAAGAATGAAGAAAGACTTCGAGAACTATCTGACTCCATGAGGAAAGGAAATATAAGAGTTATAGGAATTCCAGAAGGAGAGGAGAGAGATGTAGGAACAGAGAAAATATTCATGGATATAATTGAAGAGAACTTCCCAAATGAGAAGAAGGAGCTGAAAATTGATATACAAGAAGCAAGAAGAACACCAAACTTCCACGACGAAAGGAAAAACACAGCAAGACACATAATAGTAAAGCTCCCAAGAATCCAGGACAAGGAAAAAATAATGAAGCTGACAAGAGGGAAGAAACAGATAACATTCAAAGGAAAACCAATCAGGCTGACATCAGACTTCTCTGAAGAAACACTACGGGCAAGGAGAGAGTGGAGGGACATAGTCAACAGACTCCAAGAAAACAGATGCCAACCAAGAATACTCTATCCCGCAAAGCTCTCTTTCCTCCATGAAGAAAGAATATGGACCTTCCCAGACAAAGAGAAACTCCGGAATTTCATTGCGACTAAACCCCCACTCCAAAAAATACTACAAGGAATCCTAAAGCCAGAACCTCAGAGGGACGAATAACAACGAAAGAAGACCAAAAAAAAAAAAAAAAAAAAAAAGTTATTAAAAGAATAAATAAATAAAATCAAAGGAAAGACAAACATAATGGCAAATACAGATGCTAACATATCAATATTAACTCTAAATGTAAATGGACTAAACTCTTCAATAAAAAGACACAGAGTTGCAGCCTGGATTAAGAAACAAAACCCAACCTTTTGCTGTCTCCAGGAAACACATTTAGCTACAAAAGATAAAAATAGGCTCAAAGTCAAAGGATGGAAAACAATCCTACAAGCAAATGGGCCAAAAAAGAAAGCAGGAACAGCTATACTTATATCAGAAAAAACAGACTTCAAACTCAAAAAAATAAAAAGAGACCCCAATGGTCACTACATTATGATTAAGGGGACAATACTTCAAGAAGAAATAACACTCATTAACATATACTCACCAAATGAAAGAGCACCAAAATATATCAGACAACTGTTGTCCTCTCTGAAAACAGACATCAGAGAAAACACATATGTAGTGGGAGACTTCAACACACCACTATCAACAATGGATAGATCAACAAGACAAAAAATAAGTAAAGAAACTAAAGCTCTAAATAAGGACCTAGAGCATTTGGGCTTAACAGACATCTATAGAACACTAAACCCAAAAAAAACGGAGTACACATTTTTCTCAAGCGCACACGGATCATTCTCCAGGATCGATCACATACTGGGGCACAAGACAAACATCAACAGATACACCAAGATTGAAATCATACCAACCATCTTTTCTGACCACGAAGGCATCAAACTAGAAATAAATCATAAAAAGAAGGCAAGGAACTATCCTACCTCATGGAGATTAAAAGCCACACTACTGGAAGACCACTGGACTAACGAGGAGATCAAAGAAGAAATTAAAAAATTCTTTGAATTGAATGACAAGGAGGACACCAATATCCTAAATGTATGGGATGCAGCAAAAGCAGTAATAAGAGGAAATATATAGCAATAGAAGCTCACATCAAAAAACAAGAAAGAACTCAAAGAAACAACCTAATCTCGAAACTCAAAGATCTAGAAAAAGAACAACAAAAAAACCCCGGAACCAGTAGAAGAAAAGATAATAAAAACCAAAGCAGAAATAAATGAAATTGAAACTAAAAAAACAATCCAAAAGATCAATGAAACCAAGAGCTGGTTCTTTGAAAAAAAATAAAATAGACAAACCCCTAGCCAGGCTCACAAAGGAAAAAAGGGAGAAAGCACAAATACACAGAATCATAAATGAAAGAGGAGAAATCACAACGGACACAGCAGAAATCAAAAGAATAATCAGTAACTACTATGAACAGTTATATGGAAACAAGTTCAACAATCTAGAGGAGATGGACAAATTCCTACAACTCTACAATCACCCAAAGCTAGATAAAGAAGAAATAGAACACCTAAACAGACCAATTACAAGCAGCGAAATTGAAATGGTAATTAAAAACCTCCCCAAAAACAAAAGCCCAGGACCTGATGGATTTACAAATGAATTCTACCAAACATTCAGAGACGAATTAGTGCCTATCCTTCACAAACTCTTCCAAAAAATTGAGAAGGAAGGGACAATACCAAACACGTTCTATGAAGCCAATATTACACTAATACCAAAACCGAATAAGGACAACACAAAAAAGGAAAACTATAGGCCAATCTCCCTAATGAACACTGATGCAAAAATCCTCAATAAAATTTTAGCTATCAGAATCCAACAAAGTATCCATAAGATAATTCACCACGACCAAGTTGGATTCATTCCAGGGGCACAAGGATGGTTTAACATCCGAAAATCAATCAACGTTATCCAACACATCAACAAAAAGAAATATAAACCATATGATAATATCAATAGATGCTGAGAAAGCTTTCGACAAAGTGCAACACCCATTCATGATAAAAGCCCTTGAAATTCTTGGGATACAAGGAACATACCTCAACATCATAAAGGCCATCTATGACAAGCCAACAGCCAGTATCATTCTCAATGGTGAAAAGCTGAAAGCAATTCCATTAAGATCTGGAACAAGACAAGGATGTCCACTCTCACCACTGCTTTTCAATATAATACTGGAAGTCCTAGCCAGAGCAATAAGACAAGAGAAAGACATCCAAGGAATCCAAATAGGAAAAGAAGAAGTCAAACTATCACTATTTGCAGATGATATGATAATATACATAGAGAACCCCAAAATCTCCACAGAAAAACTAATTCAACTCATCAATCAATTCAGTAAAGTGGCAGGATACAAAATCAACACGCAAAAGTCAGTAGCCTTCCTATACACAAACAATAAATCTGAAGAAGAAGAAATCAAAAACCACCCCCTTTTATTATCGAAACAAAAAAAATCAAATATTTGGAATAAATCTAACAAAAGAGGTAAAGGACCTATACAAAGAAAACTATAAAACACTGTTAAAAGAAATAGAAGAAGACACAAAGAAATGGAAAGACATCCCCTGCTCATGGATTGGAAGAATAAACATTATTAAAATGGCCATCCTACCAAAAGCAATATACAGATTCAATGCTATTCCAATCAAAATCTCAATGGCATTCTTCAAAGAAATAGAACAATTATTGATGAAATTCATATGGAATCACCAAAACCCCGAATAGCCAAAGCTCTACTGAAAAAAAAAGAAGGAAATGGAGGCATCACACTCCCAGACTTCAAACTATACTACAAAGCCATAATCATCAAAACTGCATGGTATTGGAACAAGAACAGACATACAGACCAATGGAATCGAATAGAAAATCCAGAAATAAACCCACAGATTTATGGTCAACTAATCTTTGACAAAGGAGCAAAGACTATGCATTGGAGCAAAGAAAGTTTGTTCAATAAATGGTGCTGGGAAAACTGGGTCGCTACATGCAAAAGAATGAAGCTTGACCACTACCTCACACCATACACAAAAATCAACTCAAAATGGATTAAAGAACTAGACATAAGACCTGAAACCATAAAATACATAGAAGGAAATATAGGCGAAACACTACGGGATTTGCACATCAAAGACATCTTTACAGACACATCACCCAAAGCAGTGATAGTGAAGAGAAAGATAAACAGCTGGGACTACATCAAATTAAAGAGCTTCTGCACAGCAAAAGAGACAATAACAAAAACAAAGAGAAACCCCACCAACTGGGAGAACATTTTTGCACCCAACACTAATGATAAAGGACTGATCACAAAAATCTGCAAAGAGCTGATGAGACTCAGCAACAACAAAGAAAATAATCCAGTCAAAAAATGGGCAGAAGAGCTAAAAAGAAACTTCTCTGAAGAGGACATGCAAATGGCCAACAGACATATGAAAAAATGTTCAACATCACTTGTCATCAGGGAAATGCAAATCAAAACTACCATGAGATACCATCTCACACCAGTGAGAATGGCACATATTAAAAAAACTAGCAACAACAAATGTTGGCGAGGATGTGGAGAAAAAGGAACTCTTGTGCACTGTTGGTGGGAGTGCAAACTGGTCCAACCACTATGGAGAGCTGTGTGGAGATTTCTGGACCTACTAAACATAGAGCTTCCATATGATCCAACAATTCCACTCCTAGGTATTTACCCAAAGGACACAGAAACATCAATTCCAAAGAGCACCTGCACTCCTATGTTTATAGCAGCACTGTTTACAATAGCTAAGCTTTGGAAACAACCCAAATGCCCAAAAATAGATGACTGGATCAAGAAGATGTGGTACATATATACCATGGAATATTACTCAGCATTCAAAAAAGATAAACACATGCAATTTGCAGCAACATGGATGGCACTGGAAGGGATCATGCTCAGCGAAATAAGCCAAAAAGAAAAAGAAAAATACCGGATGGTCTCACTCATAGCAGGAATCTAGAAAACTTAAATAAGGGACCAGGAAAATGAATATAAGAAAGTGAAAATCAAAATCAACAAAAAACTATGAACCAGAGACACTTTTTGGGGGTGGGGGGCGGAGGGGAAGGATTGGGGTCAGAATGGGGCGTTTGCAATTGTATGGGGGAATATAAAAATAAAATTTAATATAAAAAAAATAAATAAATAAATTATAAGACATGCAAAAACCAAGAAAGTATAGCCAAATGCAGGAAAGTAAAAGAAAGTAATTGATAGAAACGGTCCAATGAAGACCAAAGGTTGGATATACTGGACAAAGAGTCTAAATCAGTTATTTTAAATACAACCAAAGAAACCATGTCTGTAGTACTACAGAAAAGTATGAGTACAATATTTCAAATAAAGAATATTAATACAGGGACTCCCTGGTGGCCTAGGAATTAAGCCTCAGCTCTATCACTGCTATAGCCTGAGTTTGATCCCTCACCAGAGAGCTAATACACATATGGCACAGCAGACCTCTCCTGTCTCCCCCATTGCTCCCTTTAGCAGTGCATTTCAACAACTATGCCTGTTCTGCTCCCCACTCTGTTTCTAATGAATCCTCTCACCCCCCACACCTCTGGCTCATACCATAGTTCACCTACACAAAAATAAAAATTAAAATTAAAAAAATAATATTATTAATACATAGAAATTATACAAATTATATAGATTTAAAACTACAATAACTGAAGGAAAAATTCGCTATACAAAATTAGCAACAAATCAAGCAAGCAGGAAGGAATATCAGAAACTTGAGGATAGATCAGTTTGGAATTATCCAACCCGATAAACCAAATCAAAACAAAAAATAAACGAATAAGGAATAAAGATAAATGAGCAGTACTCAGAGTACTGTGAGAAACTGCTGGAGGAGATTATTTCCAAGTCTTCTCAATGGGGGAAGCTGCTTCTGTCCATCTCATGCAACTTCCCTGCTCTGTGGCTTCCAGCTTCTTTTGATAACTGCCAGACCTTTGGACCACATGGGCCACCACTATCACCTGGCTTGCTGCCCCCTATCTGCATGTTCTATGGCACCAGGCACACAACCACAAATTACATGATTAGGTTGGTGACAAGCAAGTGAATGAAGGCTATAGGCTCTGCCAGCAGAGCACTTTGATCCACCAATGTTAGCACTGGAGCAGGACACTGTGAGACCTGGTATGCTGTGCCCACAGATTAACTGAGCCAAGGTTAGTGGCCTCTGTGCTCTCATAATGCACCAGTCTTGCCTGCACCGGAACAGTGCAAAGTGTGGACCCACAACCCACCTGCACACCCTTGCCCTGCCCTGCTACCCGAAGGGTGACTGGAACTAACAATCTCCAAGGCAGTGGGGTGGTGCTAAAGATAGATTTTGGAGCTTTCCAAGCTCCAAATCTCCTGACTTCCTGAACAGGGGAGGTTAGGAGTCAGGGGAGTAATAAAACATTCATGAAGATTTTTTTTAAATTTATTCATTTATTTATACAAGCACTGGGTACAGTCAGAAGCGCGGGTGGGTGAGAGAATTCACCAGAGCCAGAGCAGGGAACAGAACAGACAGACTGACGAAATACACTGCTGAGGGGAGCAGTAGGAACAGCAGGAGAGGTCTGTCATGCCATGTGGGACCCTCGCCAGTGGCCAGGGATAGAACCGGCGCTGCAGAGGCTGCAGGCAGCTTCGCAACCCAGCGCTCAACCACTGCACCAGCAGGGGAGGCCCTCATGAAGATTTTAAAAGGGTGAGAAATAGGTTGGCAGTGGAACGAATGGCATCAGCTTGACCTTTGTCCCCCACACCAGTTACTTCTGGTCTTTGAACAAGCTTTTGTTCTCTTCACCATGTGTCCAGACCCCAGTGTTCCACTTTTAATCAGTGATCAGTACCTTCTTCCACATAGCCAGTCCCAGCTTAACTTGCTGAGCAGGGCAGCTGACATGTTGTGATAGCCAGCTCCTGCTTGGAGTCCAGTGTCTGAACTGATACTACCTAGGGTAGGAAAGACTGCATCCAGCTTCAGGTCAGCCTGGACATTTTCATTCTCATTCTCTCTCATATCTTTCACACTCTCTCTCTCCCACCTTTCCCTACCTTCCCTCCTCCCCTCTCTCTCTGTCTCTCTTTCTGTCTCTTCTTTCTGTCTCTTTACACACTCTGCTCCACCTTTACACACTCCTTGTAAATAAGTAATGTCCTTTAAGTTATGTCCTTTCTGCTTTTAAGTCATGCTCTGCAGTCATATGTGTGCAGTGATAGCCTACTGTTTCCTCTGAGTTTGCTTGGTTTCAAAACCACCAGACATACAGGTGAAAATTCCCTGGAAGAGTAGAGAGAAAGGGGAAAAAATAATATATGAAGGAACAAAGGCAAAAATTTCCCAAGATTGATGAAAAACATGAGTCTACACACCCAAGAAGCTAAGTGAACTCCTACTAGGATAAAATTCAAAGAGATTCACATGGAGACATAATCAAATTTTTCAAAATCCTAAACAAACAAACAAAGAAAACCAAAATCACGAGAACAGTGAGAGAAACAATTCATCATATAAACATAATCTTCAATAAAGTATCTTATTTCTCATCAGAAAACAAAATGAAATAGAAAACCTGAATAGATCTAAAATATAAAGTCATCAAATTAGTCATGAAAAAACTTCCCACAAAGAAAATCCCAGTCAGATGGAGTCAACTGCTAAATTTTACCAAACAAGTGGAATCAACAATAATCATCACAAGCTCTTCTAAAAATTAGAAATGAACAGAAGCCATCCCAGCTAATGCTGTAAAAGCACTATTACACTAAAATTAAAATCAAAGATAACACAACAAAATTACAGACCATTTTCCTTATGAATATATCCATTAAAAATCTTCAAATATTAGCAGCTAAATCCAGCAGCATGACAAAGGTTTATATATTATAACCAAGTGGAATTTATAACAGGAATGCAAGGCTAGTTCAAAATAGAAAAATCAATCAATACCAGTTAATTAAAGAAAAAGGTAAAAACCACACTATGATCTCAATATACGCAAAAAAAGCAACTGATGAAGTCCAAAATCCTTTCACAATAATAGCACAAACTTGGAACACAAATAAACTTTCTCAAAATTATAAAGGGGAACTATAGAAAGTTCACAGCTAAAATCATACTGGTGAAAGAATAATACCGTTCCCTACACTTGATATAAAGAACAAGGTAAAAATATCTGTTGTCACTAATAATGAATTGGAGGTTCTAACCAGAGAAACTGTAAAAAACAAAACAAAACAAAACAAAAAAACGGCATTCAGAATGGAAAGGGAGAAAAAAAACTGTTTGCAAATGAGGTGATCTTATATATGACATGACATAGTACATAGAAAAGTCTAAGAAATAATTCACCCCCTCCCAAAAATATAGAATAAAGGATTCAGCAGGGTATCAGGATACAACATGAACTTGTAAAACTCAATTTTATTTTTACCCAATAGCAAAATGCAATTCAAAAACCAAATTAAGAAAACTTATCCAGGGCCTCCCTGGTGGCGCAGGGGTTAAAGTCAGCACTATCAAGCTATCCTCAGCCATTGTGGTGTGAGTTTGATCCCTGGCCAATGGTGAGACAGACCTCTCCAGACTGTTCCCATCAGCAGTGTATTTCAGTAGATCCACCTGTTCTGCTCCCCACTCTGTCTCTCGTGACTCCTCTCAACCCTCCCCCCATACCTCTAGCCTACACCCCAGTTCTTATATGCATAAATAAAAATAAATCTTTAAAATAAATAATAAAGATCTACATTTAAGAGCTAAAACTATTAGGAATTTTTTTTTTAGTATGATACCTAAAGCATGAGTACTTATAAAAAAAATAGAAGCTAGACTTTATCAAAGTTTAAAATGCATGATTAAGGATACTATTAACAAACTGAAAACACAATCCACAAAATTAGAGAAAAAATATCTGCAAATCTAATATCTGAAAGTTTCTCATATACAGAAAATTCCTCCAACTCAATGAAAAAAAAAATTGTATTTAAAAATGGGTAAAGAATTTGAACAGGCATTTAGCAAGCATAGATAATAAAAACATGAAAACAGGTTCAACATCATTAGTCCCAATGGAAATGTAAATCAAAACCACAGTGAAGTTCTACTTCACATACACTATGAAGGCTAAAATCAAACAAAAATGGGCAATGACTAATGTTAGCAAAGATATTGGGAGAGTTAAATCCTTATACATTGACGATCTGAAAAAATACTGCAGATTCTTTGAATAATAGTTTGTAAATTATTGATTCACCACATGTCTTAGTAATTTTAACCCAGTTACATACCTAAGAGAATTAAAAACTATTTTCAGGCACAAATGTACTTGGGAATGTTCATAAAGGTACTACTGTTCATTCATAATAGATACAAAGTGAGAATTACCCAAATCAATTGATGAAAATACAAAATGTAGTACGTATGCATACAATGGAATATTATTCAACCATATAAGGAAGTAGTGATATATTCTATTCTATATATCACTTCAAACAACAAGTGATATATTCTATATATTGACACATTCTATAACATGAACGAACCTCAAAAAAGTGAGAGAAGTCAGACACAAAAGGCCAGAATGATTCCACTTAAATTAAATGTACAGATTGATAGAGACAGAAAGTAGACTAGAGGTTTGCAGGAATTGGGAAACTGATTGCATAAAGGGTACTGCATTTCTTATTGAAATGGTGAGAATGCTGTGAAACTACACAGTGCTGATGGTTGCACAACCTTTTCAGTATTCTAAAAACCACTGCATTATATATTTGTAGGGGAAACTTTAAGGCATGTGAATTTATTTCAATAAAATATATATGCATTTGGGCCTCCCCTGGTGGCGCAGCGGTTGAGCGCTGGGCTACAAGGCTGCCCGCAGCCTCTGCAGCGCCGGTTCATTTCCCGGTCACCGGCGAGGGTCCCACACACACACACACACACACACACACACACACACACACACAAAAAAAATATATATATATATGCATTTATGGTTCACATGACTGCAAAATCTTATTAATCCAATCTATTAATCAATCTGATCTAATCTTATAATCCAATCTCATTAATATAATCTAAGTAATCTTGATGTTATATAGCTCTCATTTGAAAAATATTTTAACATATCTGAACTGCATACAATTAATTTTATAGTAAGTTGTTATGTAATAACAAGAAAAAGACACAGACAACTTTAATTTGATAACTTTTAGAAATTAATTTTTATACACCAAAGCAGTTATAGCAAACAGAATTAAACCTGGATGACTCTAACAACATGGAAACATCTTTAATTCATTTTCATAAAGGAAAAATAGCCTTACGAGAGATTAAGTAGGGAACAATAGTCTTTTGGACAAGATTGATAAAATTTAAGCAATGGTTAATTTTATTTTCTTAAGATTATTGGGAAAATCTATTAATACCTGGAAAACTTGGTGATCCCACTATTTTCACTGAATCTTGGGTCAAGTGTAAAGCTCTTGGTAATCGAACCAAATATCCAACTGTCGTAAACAAAAAGAAATGATGAGCAAATTCCCTCACTAGAAATTCCAAGATATTGAAGTAGCATAGTATTATAGCACATTTAATCTTTGTTAAAAAGGAGAACCATAAATCAATCTCCTTTGACATTGTGTATCTCTGTCCCAACTACTCCCCTCATATGTTCTAATGACATTAAGCTGGCCCCTGCTTCTGACTATCACATCTTACCTCCAGAATACAATCTCCCTTTTTAAAAGACCTAGTCCCCAGCCCTTCAAGGTCCACCTCCTTCAAACCTTGTTTGTTCTTATCATTCTTACCTTTTAACAATAGCACTTCTAACACTGTACATTGTATCAGAGTTCTTTATGCACATGTCATTTTTCCTAATTAGGTTATAATTAAGATCCATGTTTAACTTATCAAAAATCAGTACCAAGCACTATGCCTGACACACATAAACATTAAATAATTGTAAAATATGATCTATCATGATAGTCTTCAGTCATTGTAGAGTGAGCAAACGCTAATTTGCACACAAAAACTTAGAGGGGCAGCAGAAAAAAATGCTATCAACCATACATTGCTATCAACCAAAATGCTATCCCTCAAATAACCTTTATCAGAGGGAGTAAAATACAAAGAAAAGAATATTTAAAGTCAGAAGACCTTAATTGAAACCCTAACTCTGCTACGGGCTTTAGGAAAATCACTTTAAAACACTACCTGTTTGTTTTCATCTACAAGACAGAACTAAATTCCAGAATTAAGAGTTATTTATAGGAACTGAATACTGTATAAAGTACAATATAAATACAAGCCCTTACTATTTAGTACTTAATAATAAAATAGTCTGCTTATTTTTTTTTTTCTTACACATCAGGTCTGATTTTATTGGATCGAAAGATAAGGCACACACAACCCCTAGATACTATCATATGTAGTCTACAGACCATGGCCAGGAAGCTTTCCAGCACAGTTAAAGGTTACTGGCCATTCTCTAATTACATTAGAATGATCTTGGGACTACTGATGCCTAGGCTTGGCCTATCTTCTAATCTTCTAATTACACCATTTCTTTCTCCTCATCCCGTACCTACTTCCTCCATGTGTACATTTACACATTAGGAGGGCTTCATTTCCCATCCACCTTTAAAAAAAAAAAAAAAAAAAAAAAAAAAGTATTTTAGGGCCTCCCCGGTGGCGCAGCAGTTGAGCGCTGGGTTGCAAAGCTGCCCGCAGCCTATGCGGCACCGGTTCGATCCCCGGCTGCTCCCCCGCCACCAGAGGAGGGTCCCACATGGCGCGCAGACCTCTCCTGCCGCCCGCTGCTCCCCTCAGCAGTGTACTTCGGTTCTTCTGCCTGCTCAGCTCCCCGCTCTGGCTCTGGTGAATTCTCTCACCCTCCCGTGCTTCTGACTGTACCCAGTGCTTGTATAAACAAAACAAACAAACAAATAAATAAATTAAAAAACATGCCTCTATAAAAAAAAAATAGTATTTTAAACAAATCTTTTGTGTGCTTTCTATTGTTCAATCCTCGGAGGTAATTTATTTTCATTTTGAGTCTAACATTTAAAGTCAAAAAAAAAAATGCAGCCAAAACCAGTTAAATCACAACAGTTTAAACTCTCACTCTTCATCAGTATCTTAAATATAGCTTGAAAACAGGATGGGAAAACATTTTTGTTTCTCTAGACACACGGAAGGAAACAATTGGATTCGGCAACACTTACAAATCCCAACCTTCCCTGTGTCTCAAAGCTAGCACCAACAGGAGGCGCTCCATGACAACGGATAACCACAGCTCAGCGGGACGCCCACTCCTTTTGAAATAGCTAGCGAGCACAGCCCATTGGAGCTCACACTCTAAAACGGAAAGCGGGCCAATGACCCGCCGGCTAATTCCGGGAGTTTATTAACCACCAATTTAACCGTGTAACTTGAACTCGGGTGTCTCGGTATCTTCCGCCTATACGTTTATTCAATTCACCCGTCACTTGCTTCCCCATGGAAGTTTCGGTTCCTCTGTGTGGCTTCTACAAAAAATCAACCTCTCCAGGCAGGGAGCCGTGAGGACGGCGCTTCAGCCCGGCGAAGGCACGTGACACAGAAAGCCATTCTGGGCGCCGGGGCCTCACCTGGCAGGTGCGCCCGCACGACCAAGGCGGAGAGAAGGAGGACGCCCGCGGCCCGGCAGAGCCGGGAGCCCACGGCCGGGGCCCGCCGCCAGCCCCGCCGAGCCCGGCCGGGGGCCGTGGCCTCCATTCGCACGCCGCCGCCACCCGCCGACCGTCGGCTCGGAAGGTCGTTAGGCGGCGCGCGCCCCCCGGAAGTCGGCCGCAGCGACCCGGAAGCCCGGCGGAAAGGCCGCCGCTCGGCCGGGCGGGGGAGACCGGCCGCGCCCGCCCGAGCCCACCCGCCGGAGGGGCCTCCCCGGGCGCTGGGAGAGGGGGGAGGGCGGGTGTCGTGCTTCGCGGACGCGCAGGGAAGATTAGCGATACGGCCAACATTCCGCACCTGGGAGAACCGCCGTCCACGGCCCGCGCCTGTCCGTTGTGAGTGCGGTCGTGGGCACAGGAAAGGCTTTTCATCAGCACTTTGGTGGGAGGAGCCCCTCGGTAGGGCCCACCTGAGACTTAGGTCGTGGGAAGTGAGTGATTTCAGACAAGTACAGTCCTCAGAGAATTGTTTGGATCTAGAATATCAGATACTAGTACTTATGTATTGAACGTAATTGGGAGGTAAATGGAACATAAACTAAATGGGAATGAAAGTTGAGCCCTTAACCTAGGAAGAAACTTGCTGGAAAGAACAGATGAAGTCGTTAAGGACATATGGCCATAAAAGGGGGAGGTAACATGTTCCCAGCCTCGCTTAATGATGCCTGAGCTGGGTGGCCACTTAAAGCGAAATAATGTGAAAGATAGGGGGCCTCCCTGGTGGCGCAAGGGATTAAGTGCAACCTATGAGCAACATATGAAGCTGTCAGCGGCCTCTGCAGCCAGCCAGGGAGCAAGCCACATGGCACAGCAGACCTCTCCTGACTGGCCCATTGCTTCCCTCAGCAGTGTACTTTGGTTAATCTGCCTGTACTGTTCCCCACTCTGTCTCTGGTGAATCCTCTCACCTCCCACACCTCTGAACTGTACCCCAGTTCTTGTATTCATAAATAAATCTTTAAAAAAATAATATGGGGCCTGCCCTGACGAGCACCGCACCTCTGCAGCCCCGGTTTGTTCCCTACCTGCCAGCGAGGGTCCCACATGGCTCTTCAGACTTCTGTCCACCCGCTGCTTCCCTCAGCAGTGTATTTTGTCAGTCTGCCTGGTTTGTTCCCCGCTCTGTCTCTGGTGATTCCTCTCACCCTCCCGTGCATCCCCTGGTTCTTGTATAAATAAATCTTAAAAAAAAAAAAATAATAATATGGAAGATAGGGGAAAAAAGGTATTTCTCTTGTCCTGTGGCCCACTTTGTACCCTGGTTCTATTGGTAAGGAAATATGGAAGAAGCCACCCGGCTTGGTGGTGAGACATGGGAGAGACTCTTAGAAGAGACACTTAGAAGAGAAACTTGGGTGAGAGACGTATGGGGAGGCTGGCAATGGCAGCTGTTAGTTAACTTGACGTGGGAATCACCTTTTGTCCCATTTTTGAGGCCCTGCTTCAGAACACTTTTTCTATGGTTTCAAGAGAAGGTGCCTTAGACTTGTGGCAAGCCATTCAGCCTATGAGGCCCGGTGTCTGGCCAACCTTACGTTTCTCCCCACTAACCTCCCCACCTCCTCCTCCCCACTAACTCTGTTAAAGTTCTCTCACACTAAATGTCTGCTTTGCCTTTATGCATATGCATAGCCAGATTCCTTCAGAGAATGCAAGTTTGGGGATCCATGCATGTGCTTGGTCACACTAACAAAATTACCTTAGCTAATACTGACTTTCCTGCAGCACTCAACCTGAAAGATCATGCAAATTCAGAAACCTAAAACCAGCTATCAGCCTAAGAGGGCATTTACACAATGAACTTGAAAGAGAATCTTGTCTTTTCTGCAGCTGGAAAATTTTACTTAAATGTAGCAGAGCTGTGCTAGAAATAAATCTAGTGCAGTGTTTCAATAGAAAGAATTTAAACAACTGAAGATAATCCTAATAGGAAGAAATGAGTATCACTGAATTGACTAAAAGCTCTCACTGGGTTAACCAAACTCCAATTAAGGGAATTCAAACTGACAGCCTAACCACCTAATCAACCACCCCACTTATTTGATTGTTTAACTCAAAATGCAATGCCTTTAGGTGTATGATGGTTGCAACACAGATTGAACTCTGTGCTCTCTTAACGTTTGACCTGATTTATGTGCTTTGTGCTTAGCTTTTCAAAGCCAAGATCTTACCTGTTTTGCTACTATTTTAATCTTAATTCCTAGAATAGACCCTGACATATATAATAACCCAGCAGAGAAGAAAAGGGGCTGATTCTTGACTTAGGATCAGAATGGAAACGTTTCTTAAGGACTATATAAATATTCTAAGAACTTGGTTATTAATAACAAATTGAAGAAACTTCTGCATATTCCATAAGTTGTCTATTAATATTGTGTTGACTACACAGTACAATTTATTCCTTTTGAATTTTTTTCTAGTCTGTATAAAGTTCTAAATTATATTTAGCCAGTTCAAGCATATTTGAGTAAACAAAGGCCTCAATAACTTGGATCCAACCAGTTTTTTGGTTAAGATCTTGCAGTTACCTTGTGCCCATTTAATAAACAGATATTTTACTGAATAGAGTGAAATCAGTCACTATCTTTGTCTGGACATATATCCTGCTAAAAGTCCTCTTTTTTTTTTTTTGTAAACAAACCTGCACTATATGCTTTTTACCAACTGAATATTTGATTGTAGACTTCTCAGGGATAAAAGATGGAAGGTACATAAGTGGCATCCCATTGTATAATACTCCATAATGTATTTTATAATTACTGTTGGTCATTCAGACTTTCCTATTGCTATTCCAAAAAAATGCTTCGGTGAACACCGTATACATTTCTCTAGGGCATGTGCAGGTTTTTCGACAAAGTAGAAATGCTAAGTCTAATTTTTAAAAATTGAAACGTTGGCAGTATCTGTCAAATTTCTCTTCCAATATAAGTATGCCCAAAGGGGTATGCTTATTGTGAAACATTTTAACAATGTTTACGATAAGTCAAGATTGATCTTGATTTTCAAAAAATGAGAGAAACCTAAAGTACTGTCGGTTGTTTCAGAGACACCCAAACATAAAATCAGAACTGAGAATTTTGAGTTGGCTACTATTTGAACTGCTGAATAAATGATTTCTCTAAAAAGTTAAAAAAAAAAAAAAAGATGGAAGGGACTGTTTAGATTATGCTAAATCTTGTAATCTTTGTTTTCTGTCATCAAGAATTTACTTCAGTTCATCAATCCCACCTGTCTTTATTTTCAGTGGAAATTTCTAATAGTCCACCTGAGAATGGGATGTGATTTTGGACTCTTAATTTAACATGTGGTATGATTCTAATGATGAAAATCAGAAAGTACATCTCTTATTCATATTTGCATTTTTTGCTGCAGTAAGGATGATAGGGGCTTTTGTACCTAAATTCTAATATATCAGTACCTCAAAGTTTAGTTTGACATTATTTCCATATAACATTGGTAAGAATAAAATATCTCAACCACACCTGTTTTAAGTCATGTCACTTATAATGGAGTTTCCAGTAACCTACCAACAACCCTAAGTGTAGACTGTATTTGAAATTCCTGTAATAGTTTCATGCAAGATGAAATTATTGAAATGTTTTAAAATGAATAGAATATTGATATCTATTTTGCATGTGAACAAATAAATGACATCCTATTATTTTCAGTAATGAGCTTAAAACCATCTTTGCTTTTACTCTAGACATCATGGTAGCAAGAAGTAAGAATAATTTAGGGCATGAAAAAGATGAACTTTTGACTATAAATTGTAAATTACTGTCATAAAATATTAGATATAATGATTTAACCTTAATAAAATAAGTACTAATGTTTTATAATTATATCTGTAAAGTAAATTCTTAATTGTAGTCAAGTATATACTTTTATAAAATATGTTGCCACTGATTATTTTATTTATAAACTTTGGTATCTTTTACCTATAAAATATTAACATATGGCAAAACCTAAAAGTAGATAAAAAATGAGCAGTTTTCCTGAGCATTGAGGAAAAAGCTAAAATGGAAATCTTGCCACTGAAGCTATTTTTGTTTTTCTTAAGAATTTAATTATGATGTATATACTAAGTACTCTAATGTGTTAACAGTTCTAACCGTTGCCAAGATACAACAGTTCTGTTTTGTCTTGTCTGTCTTATTCCTTTGCCATACTATACCTTCCTCTAGAAGAGAAAAAAAAAATTGACTTAAAAAAAAAATCAACATTTTAAAAGTCAATTCAATAACTCTGTTCTCTAAGTTATATTAACCAATGCTCAATCCCTGGAAAATTGTGTTTTTATAGTTTAAAATAAAAAGTGTCATAAGAAGCACTTAATTTACAATAACTGAGAATTCTAAGAAAAGCCATGGATTCGGATTCACAGTATACTCCTGGAAAGATAAGTATCTCTGAAAGATTCATCCGTTCAGGGAAAAAGGCTGTTGAGAATATAGATTACCCACACTACTGGAATCTCTTAAGAAAAATAAACATGCCTTTTGTGAAAGGTGTTGAAGATAGACATAACTATTGCAGAATTGAAAAGAAATGCAACCCTGTGTTTCTTAAATTTCACCCTTATCCCTCTTCAGACCTACCAGACTATCATTTACACTATCCTTATCCCCCACCATATGGGCCACATTACCCATTATTTCCACTTCGAGATGATGTGCCCTTAGGTGATGTCTGTTCTGGGTTTATGAGTCCTGGCGGTGATGCTGATTTAAAGCCTGGTTTTGGCAGAACCATACCAAACCTGGTAGATTTCAGTGATGTGAAACCTCAACATCGAGTTCCCAGACCAGACTCAGGATTTCAGGCAACACTAAAAAGGCAAAAAAATATATTAGAAGAACTAAAACAGGACAGGAGATGGAATTCCAGAGCAACACCAGATATTTCCATCAGAGCAAGACTTGGAGGTAAATAAAATGAGATAGACTTTTTAATTTTTAAGTATTTAAACATAGGACAAGTGTATGGGTATAATGTTTACTAGTTAGCAGTTAATCTAACAAAATCATCGCTAAGAGGAATTATTATTTTTAGTTACATATTCTAAGGGGAAAGTAATAATGATAAGCATTTTCTAAATCTATTTGTAAAACACTTTGTTTTATAAAAAATATATTTAATAATATAAGTGACCAACACAAAGCATGTCATATAATTTACTCTAGATATATAGATATATAGATAACCTAGTTATAATTTAAATAAATTATATTTAACTTTGGTAATTGTGTGGAATTTCTCTGTATCTTTCTCACTCCATTGAAAAAATAAATATATTAATGGTTATGAAAGAGGTGAGATGAAAGGGGCTGAGATGAAATAGAAAATAGAAAAGTAGTTGAAAGTATATTTGGGGGGTGGAGTTTGAAAAGAATAGTATATATAAAAGCTGAAGAGAAGCAACCCCGGCAAAAACAGCTCCACCAGAACCCTGGGAACAGAACTGATGACCCCTTACTGGCAGCTGCATTTTTTGGTTCCTCCATAAGAATTTACAGAGAGGTCACAGAAGTGATGAGAAATACTTCCAATGAAAGGTGCATGTAATATGACTGTGTGGAAGTGTGTGTGATAGGAAATGAAAGAGGTGAACCTCTTTGAGAATGTAGAAAAGAGCAAATGCTGTAGTGAGAGATGCTAAGCTTGCCCTAGTGTCAGAGGTACAGCACCTTCCACCAGGTTCTTTAGGAGCCAGTCATAGCCTAGACACCAACAGAAGCACTGTCTGGAGGAATAGTACTTCTACTATTTGTTGGAGCAGTGGAGATCATGATTCCTACCACTTCACAGAAAAACTATAGTCACTTGGGATTAGGAAGAGGGTTAAAAATAAAGGAAAAGACCCACAAAATAAGTCTTCCCAGCCCCAGCCTCCATATACCCCCTTTTGAACCAGAAAGGAATTTGGAGATATGCAAGCATAGGATAAGAGTTATGCTTTTTCTGGGCCTCCCTGGTGGCACAGGCGGTTGAGTGCAGCGCTGTGAAGCTGTCAGCAGCCTCTGCAGTGCTGGTTCGATCCCCACTGGCCATGGAGATAGCCACATGGTGAGCAGACCTCTCCTGTCTCACCGGCTGCTCTGCCTGTTCCGTTTCCCACTCTGTCTCTGGTGAATCCTCTCACCCTCTTGCACATCTGGCCTGTACCCTGGTTTTTGTATAAAGAAATACATCTTTTAAAAAAAAAAAGTTATGCTTTATCAGTCATATCTGATAAAATACTGGCTCCTTTCCAAATAAGAAAGGTAATAGGGAAAAAAAAAAGGCACTATATTTTGATTAGAGGTCCAACACAACAAGAAGAAGTAACACAAATATATGTGCACTGAATGATGGAGAGCTGAGATACATTAGACAATAACAGAACTGAAGAGATTGACAGCAACCCAATAATACAAAAGGACCCCTACTTACTATATGGAAAAAATCAACAAGATGAATAATAAATAAGAAAACAATAGCCTTAATGGAGATGCAAAACCAAGTGGAGCTAATAGATACCTACATAATACTCCCAAGAACTAATTGCATACATATTTCAAATGCACATGCACATGAAACATTTTCAATAACATATATGTTGGAACAAAAGTCAATTTTCAATAAAACAACAAATATCAAAATTGTACCTAGCATTATCTCTATCATCTATTAAGTTGAAAAAAAACTGGAAAAATTATAAATACATGGAGACTAAACAACAGGTTGTTTCATAGCTATTTGATAAGAGAGAAATCAAAACATTAAAAAGTACTTAAGATGAATGGAAATTATGGTTCAAGGTACCATAATCAATGGGATGCAGCAAAAACACTGTTAAGGGAAAAGATAATTGTAATACAGACCACATAAGAATCAAGAAAAGCCTCCAATAAATAATCCAATATTTATTATATCCAATAATCTAAAGCAATTTGTAAAAGAGGAAAAAGCAAGACCCAAATTTAGTAGAAGGAAGGAAATAAAGTGTGGAAGTAAAGGGGGGAAATAGATCTTCAGGGAAATTGATAAACATCTAGCTACATTTAAAAAAAAAGAAACCATTAATAAAATCATACATGAAAGAGTAGACATCACAACAGACAGCACAGAAATAAAAAGAACCATATCAGATTACAATGAACCAGTGTTCATTGTATTATTGTTATGTTCTATAATTTGAAGAAACAAGGAAATTTTCTATATCAATGTAATCTACAAAAACTAACCCAGGAAGAAGCAGATGTTTTGAATAAACTGATCATAAGCATGGAAAATGAAACAGTAATAAAAAATATTCCCCAAAACAAAAGCCCAGGAACAGAGACTTCACAAAAGAATTTTATCAAAACTTTAAGCAAGGGCCTTCCCTGGTGGTGCAGCAGTTGAGCGCTGGGCTGCGAGGCTGCCTGCAGCCTCTGCAGCGCAGATTCGATCCCAGGCCACCCGTGAGAGTCCCACATGGCTCGACAGACCTCTCCTGCCGCGCTCGCTGCTCCCCTCAGCAGTGTATTTCGTCAGTCTGCCTGTTCTGTCCCCTGCTCTGGCTCTGGTGAATTCTCTCACCCCCCTTGCTTCTGATTGTCCCCCCAGTGCTTACAGAAGTAAATTTAAAAAAAAAAATCTTTAAAAACTTTAAGCAAGAAATAATGCTCAGGCGCAGTGGTTGAGTGCTGGGCTGTGAAGCTGCCTGCAGCCTCTGCAGTGCTGGTTCAATCCCCAGCCACCAGTGAGGGTTCCACATGGCGTGCAGACCTCTCCTGCCACACCCACTGCTCCCCTCAGGAGTGTATTTTGTCAGTCTGCCTGTTCTGCTCTCCGCTCAGGCTCTGGTGAATTCTCTCACCCTTCTGCACTTCTGACTGCACCCAGTGCTTGTATAAGTAAATAAATAAATCTTTAAAAAAAAAATTAAAAAAATAAATAATGCTCATCCTACTCAAATTGTTTTCTTAAAAATACAATAAGAGAGAATGCTCCCCGATACTTTTTATTGGAAGAATATTTTTTTATGGCGACAATACCTAAAACCAGATATGGACAGCAACAAGGGAAGAAAATTATAGACCAATATCCCTGATGAAGACTGATGCAAAAATCTTGAAAAGAGTACTAGCAAGCCAAATAAATTAATATATCATAAAGCTTATACACCACGATCAACTGGGATTTGTCCCAGGAGTGTAAGATTGTTTAATACACATAAGTCAATCAGTGTACGAAATCATTACCAGAAAGTAAAGAAAAATTATTTGAAAATGTCAATAGATGCAGAGGAAGCATTTGATTAGGTTTAGCACCCATTTATGACAAAAACTAGACAAGGAGAGAATAGAAGGAACCTACCTCTACATAATACAGATCAGGTATCACAAACCTTCAACCAATATAATATTTAATGGTGAAAAACTGAAAGCTTTCCTTAAAGATCAGGAGTAAGACAAGGATACCCACTGTCACCACTCTGTTTAATATTAAAGATGTTGGATAGAGCAATCAGATAACAGAAAATAAAGGAAATCCAGTCTGGAATAGAAGAAGTAGAACTGTCACTATTTGCACAGGACAAGATACAGAAAAAAAGCTTATTACTTGGGTCGCCGCCATTTCGCCCAAGTTTGGTCTCTGCGTCTTTTGCAGAGCTCCAGACTGCGCTATGTCGGGACAAAGCATCCAGGGATTCATGACCTCTGTGGTCCGCAGGAGCCACTATGAGGAGGGCCCAGGGAAGAATTTGCCATTTTCTGTGGAAAACAAGTGTCGGTTACTATTTATGAGGACTGTGTACTTCGGTTCTGGGTTTGCTGCACCTTTCTTTATATTAAGACACCAGCTGCTTAAGAAATAAGGACATTTTAGTTCATCCATGAAACAGATATGAAGAGGATCATTTTAAGAAGTGCAATTTCTTTGAAAAGCCAAACTGTTGAACTCAATATACTAAATATGTTTGTAAATAAACTTATGGCATGACTCCTTAATGCCTCTTCTCTGAAATTTAAAAAAAAAAAAGATACAGAAAATCGTAAAGACTCCAAATTTATTGGAAAAATAAATGAATACAGCAAAGTGACAGGTAGTAAAATCAACATAAAAATATCTGTTGTATTTTTATGTACAAATGATGAATGATAAGGAAAAGAAGGAAATTCTATGCAAAACTGAATCAAAAATAATCAAGACTTAAAGAGTAGAAAAATTTATACAATGAAAACTACAAAACTGTATTAGAAGATCTCGGTCATCATAGGAGATGAAAAGAGATTTCTTGTTCATGGATGGGGAGAATCAATTAAAATGACTATTCTGCCTAAAATTTAACACAATATCCATCAAAACACCAGCAATTATGTTTCATAAAAATTGAACAAAACATATGAAGTGTATAAGGAACCACAAAAAAGGCTTGAATTGTAAAAGCAAACCTGAGGATAGAGAAGAGAATCCGAGGTATATTATCTATATTATAAAGTAATAGTACTAAAAAATATAGTATTTGGCACACAAATAAATAAATGAATCAGTAAATGGAATTGAAAGTCCAGAAATCCATATACAAACTAGTACCTAATTTATGATAAAAGAGCTATGATCATACAATGGGGAAAAGATAGTCTCTTTAATAATGGTGTTTGGAAAACTGGAAAGCCACACACAAAAGCTTGAAATTGGATCACTCCCTAATCTCATTCACAAAAATAAAATCTAAATGGTTTAAAGATTTAGATATGAGACCTACAACAATAAAATATACTGAAGAACACATTGGGGATATACCCTATGATATCAATGATGAAGATTTTTGGTGATAAGAACCCTATGGCTAGAGACATAAAAGCAAAAATAAATAATTGGGATTACCTCAAATTAAAAAGCTTTTAGACAGTGAAAGAAAATACAATATGATTTAAAAGGCACTCTATGAAAGGGTAAAAATAGTCACATAATATAATTGATAAGGGGTTAATATCTAAGATTGTAAAAAAAAAAAGCCTCACATTAAAAAAACGAATAGCCCAATGAATAAAAAGGACAGCAAATATGAACACGATTCATCAAAAAATGCTATATAAAAGGATAATAGACATATGACAAAAACATTCATCATCACTTGCAAAAACCAAGTGTCAAAACCACAATGAGATACCATCTCATACCCAGCAGTGCTAGAGAGCATGGTGAGAAAAATGAACCCTTCTACACTGTCGCAACAATTATGGAAAAAAAAAACCTGATTTACCTTAAACTAAACACTGTACAACCCAGCAATTCTGCTCTTGGTCACAGTTCCAAAGAAGGTGAAATGATCAACACAAAAATCTATATATTCTATGATATATATGGTAGCATTATTTATAATAGCAGAGATATGGACGCAGTCTAAATGACCAATGATAGATGATTGGATCAAGAAAATGTGATACATGCACATAAGGAAGTATTATGTAACCATAAGAAGGGATGAAATGCAGCCATTTTCAACAAAGTGATGGGGGTTTGGGTCTCCCTAGTGGCTCAGGGTTTAAATTCTCGTTGCTATCAACCCATCTCAAGCCATTGCTACACGAGCTCGATCCCCAGCCAGGGAGCTAACCCTCTCTCCTCCTGTCTCATCTGCTGCTCCCCTCCACAGTGTATTTCAGTAGATCCCCTCATTCTGCTCCCCACTCTGTCTCTGGTGAATCCACTCAACGCCCGCAACTCTGGCTTACACCCCAGTTCTTCTATGCATAAATAAATAAAATAAATCTTTGAAAAAATGGTGGGAGTTTGAAAGAATTACATGTAGTAAAGGAAGTCAGCAGATGGTTTCACTTATATGTGGAATACAGAGAAATCAAAGTCAAACCAACTCTTGTAAGCTGACCATAGATCTGAGACATTGAGGAGAGGAGAAGGAGAGTGATGTGGAAGGAAGAAACAGCAGGGAATGCACAATAGACTATGGTGGGGGACTGCTGGTGGTTTGGTGGTGGGGAAACTATGATAACCATACTTACGGGAAGGGGAGGGAATAAGGAGATACAAGGGAAAAAATAAAAAATAATGTAAAAAAGTTTCAAATAAGATTTAAATTTTCTTTAGAAAATGTTTAAAAAGAATTAAGGTAGAATAACTCATGAAGGAAAATAAGAGTAGATTTAACCACACAAAGAAATAAATTTGCGTGCAAGAAAAGTCACTATAAAAAAAATAAAATGGAGGCCTCCCTGGTTACACAAGGAGTTAAGCACAGCACTGTGAAGCTATCCACAGCCTCTGCAGCAAGAGTTTGATGCCCAGCTGGCCAGGGAGCTACCCACATGGTGCAGCAGACCTCTCCTTTCTGGCCCGCTGCTCCCTTCAGCGGTGTATTTCAGTCAGTCTGCCTGTTCTGCTCCCCAATCTGTCCCTGGTGAATCTTCTCACCTCCCCCCACACCTTCTGGCCTATATCCCAGTTCTTGTATGCATAAATAAATAAATCTTTAAAAAAAATAAAATTAAATAAGGGAAGATGTATATAATAAATATATATATATATAATGAATAAGAAATAAAATTGAAATTATTCAATACAGCCCTGTTTCATTTTTCTTGACTTCTCACTGCTACCTCTACTTTTTCTATTGCTTTTTTTTTTCTATTTTATTTTTTAAGCATCCTTGTCCATTATTTTTCTCACAGTAGAAGAATTTCTCCCCTCACTTGTGGTCACCATAATTTTCCCACCACCAAAGCACATATAGTTTTCCACTGTAATCCATTATGTTCCCTTCCCCACTGTCTTCTTTCTTTAATCGTTATCATAGCTAATTTAACAGTCTAAAACAAATCCATTTATTAGCTCACAGTTTTGCGAATCAGAATTCTGGGTAGGACCATCCACTGAATTTTCTATTAGGTTCTTACTCTACCCTAATCAAGGGCACTCTTGGCTCTTATCTAGAGGGTGGGGGAAATCTACACATATTTATAGACTCAGTGAGGCTGTTAGAAAATTCATTCCTTGCATCTTAAGTGCTCACTTCCTTGCTCATTGACAAGCAGGGATTACTCTCTCCTCCTACATGCTGCATGCATTCTTTCACATGTGGCCTCCTCTATTTCCAAAGTCAGCAGTGATGCATCCCCAAGGACTTCTCACCCACTAATTTCTTCAATTCCCCTTCTAGCCAACAGTGTCCACTACCTTCCCATCTCCCCTTTGCCAGTTCCCTTTACAGATTCTCTCTAGAGTTTGTTACTCAAATATTGACTGAATCATGAAATGGTATCACTGCATTACAATCACAGATACTAATAATTATTGATATAAATGTTAAATGCATTGTGCACTTTAATTACATGTCAGAAATTTTGCAAACTATCTTACATACATTAATTGTTATTTTCAAACCTCTGAGAATGGATGTTTGATGAGGAAAATGAGTCTTGGATGGGTCAAATAATTCATGAGGTCATGCTGGCCCCTCAACCAGAAAGTATATACCTTATTTAGACCTTTGGAGGCAGGTATGAACCTACACTAATTTGGCATGTTGCTCCTGTTACCCAAATCCTTCTCAAAATCCATCTCACCAAATTCTACATCCCTGTCCACCTAACTCCCACATTGCAACTTTTCAATTCCCCCATTGCCAAGTGAGATCAATTCATCGGGCAAAGCTAAGAAGTAAAAGAATAAGATAGAAGCTCCAATGAGCTAGGAAAAAGATTACCTATGGAAATGACCAGAACTGTCATCTCTGTGATTAAAACAATCCACCTGGAGGTTAAGTACAGAACTTTCATGTCCTGATTCTGACCGACCTCTCTTGTTCACCTTCCACATTCTCTGACTGTCATTTAATGATATATCTATACCCATTTCTTTTAACTTCCTACAAAAGTTGCTATCTCTCACAAGCAAGATAACCCTGCTGTCTCCTTACCTAGAATGACTGTCTTTGTCAAAATTAGATCAGATGTTAACTTATCGAAGACGTGCCTAACTCCTTACAATCTGACTCAGGTGTTCATCCTCTGCAATCCCATGGCACTCAGAGCCCAACTATTACTACACTTGTCAAACACTTCTATGTTAAAATTTTCTACTAACATATTTTTATTTTCCATTTCTTCATGAGGAGCTCAAAATCAGGAAATCTGATTTCCATCTTTATATATATTAATCCATTTCCATTTATGGTCAAGAAATATTAAAGATTGTTTTTATATGTACTAGTCTGTTAGACTTGTATCATTAGATTAATTATCTGCATAGTAACCGACACTGCATGTGCATAAATAGATTCATCGTACCCAATAAATATTTTCCAATAATAATAAATTACAAAAATTATGCATCATTAAATATTTTTTTCTATTTTTTTTCTAATTTATTTATACAAACACTGGGTACAGTCAGAAGCGTGGGAGGGTGAGAGAATTCACCAGAGCCAGAGCAGGGAACAGAACAGGCAGAAGGACTGAAGTACACTGCTGAGGGGAGCAGCGGGCATGGCAGGAGAGGTCTGTGCGCCATGTGGGACCCTCGCCCAGGGGCCGGGGATCGAACCGGTGCTGCAGAGGCTGTGGGCAGCTTCGCAGCCCAGCGCTCAACCACTGCGCCACTGGGGAGGCCCATGCATCATTAAATATTAACATGTAACTTCCAGAGCTATTCTATTCTCACTGCTGAGGAAAGTTAGATAATTCATTAAAAATTGATTAACATCACACAGATTAGCTTTCTGAAGGAAATTTTTTGATGAAAAAAGATAATTCTATTTCATTTTTAACCCAAAACACATGCTCTTTTGTTTTCAGGTTGGACAAGCCCACTGAAAGTCAAACCTTTACAAATTCAGCATGAAGGGTGCTCAATAAGTCACACAAATATATTTGATGAGAAATCAACATATACAGTAAGATTTTCTTATTGGATGATATGCAATATTTATAATTAATTCACTTTTTCTCTCTATATTTTATATTTTATCACCTACTAAAAAGCTACCATTATTAAGTATCTCTTTGAACCAGTCACTGTGCATATCTTCACTATCATTGCTTAGTATGCATCATCGAAGTAGACCCAAATAGCACCCAATTTAGTTTCCCTTTACTGTCAAGTGCAACCTCTCCCATTAGCAGCAAGGGGCAGCACTATCACTTTGGAGGACTACATTGTCCCAAACTGCCCCCCTGAGATATCGGGCAATCCCTGAGTTCTTGAGGGAACAGACTAAAGTTAATCTTCAGCTGAAACCATATTCTCACTGCTTCTTTTCCTTGTCCTATCTTAATTTTCACTAATAGTGTTCCCAAAATACATCAGATGAGCAAGAATCCCGCTTTTCTTTCTCCTTCTGGACAAGATAGTGTTATTTATGCTCATTTTATCTGAAAAAGCTGAAAACCAGTGGTGTTAAGTAACTGACTTCGATCACATAGTAAATATGAAAACTAAGTTGAAATCTCGATATCTTCCTTAGTTTAAGGATTATATTCATTGTCATTTTCCTACATGCACTTTATAATCTATGAAATTTTGATATTTAGATATCCTAATAAAGAATACACAGATATGACAAGTATTTTGTGTAAAATAGCTTTACTGAGATATACTTACATACCATAAATTAACCTATTTAAAGTATTTAAAATGATTAGTTATAAAGATATTCAGAGGATGGTACAACTGACATCTAAATGTAATTTTAGAATATTTGTATGATCCCAATCAGAAACCCCATACGTATTAGCATTAAAGATATGAATATTTTAAGGAATCAATTTCCATTTCTATAATCCTATATGTACTCCTTCCTAAAATTGAGCTGCAGAATTTATTTGCAGTTATGGATCAGATTAATTTATTTTTCCACATCTCCCTCCAAAATTGACCTTTTTAATTGTACCGTAAAGGAGTTGAGTCATTCCCAGAATAATCAGTGACACTATGGTTCATGACTACGGAACAAAAAACTATTTAAAATACTTTGGACAAGATGCCATGCAGCTCTACCAAGGCTTCATGTCTTTTCTTTTTTTTTAAGAATTATTTATGCATATAAGAGGTGAGAGGGGTGAGAGGATTCACCAGAGACAGAGTGGAGAACAGAACAGGAGGATTAACTGAAATACACTGCTGAAAGGAGCAGCCAGTGAGTCAGGAGAGGTCTGCTGCACCATGTGGGTAGCTCCCTGGCTGGGGATCGAACTTGTGCTGCAGTGGCTGCGGATATCTTTATAGGTTGCATCTTAACCCCTTGCACCACCAGGGAGGCCCTTCAAGTCCTTTCTTTATAAGAAAAACATAACATTAGAAACGGGAGTAATCTGACTTGCTAGAAGCTATTCCAAATACAGATAAAAGGCTAAATTTGGTTGCAAAGCTAAAGGAAAATTGTATTTATTAGTTTCACTTATTCCATCTCCTGACTCTTTTTAAAGAATCCATTGTTCCTGTAAAAAAGTCCATTGAGAGCAATTAAAAATGGACATTGTAAAAGACTGAAGTTATTGGTGTCACTTATGCCATCAAAGCTGCAACTACACCAAATACACAGCAAGACTCTGTGTTTTATCTAGCTATCTATTTTAGAATTCGTATTCAAAGGTAAGAGCTTGTTGTGTGAATGCTTATTTAAATTTTCAGTAAATTTAGATTTTTTTATGACAAAATAAACCAGATATACTTCCAGTAGTGGAAGCTAGCAAAGTAACATGAGGCAATACTTCCAACTAGGAAAAAAGTTAGATTAATATTTATTTTTTTCTCAAACTGTCAAAGTATCATTAAGGTGTAGAGAAATTACTGGGTCATTGAGAGGATAGAAAGTCTGAAGTTTAAGTCTAGCACCTAGGCACACTTTGATTTTACGGGAATTCGTTATTTTGAAGTGGAAACTGAAACTTAGCTGAACCTTTAATGTTCTCAAAAGATCAAAAGTTGAAACTGATCTATGAAAATCCCCAGCTGAATATCTGAAGTCTTGTGCCTTAGAAGTAGGAGTAAGACCTCCCTGGTGGCACAAGGGGTTAAAAAGCAACCTATGAAGCTTTCCACAACCTCTGCAGCACCAGTTCAATCCCAGGCCAGCTAGGGATCTGGCACAGCAGACCTCTCTTGACTCGCCCGCTGCTCCCCTCAGCAGTGTATGTCTGTCGATCTGCCTGTTCTGTTCCCCACTCTGTCTCTGGTGAATCCTCTCACCCCTCGCACCTCTGGCCTGTATCCCAGTTCCTGTATGCATAAATAAATAAATCTTAAAAAAAGAAAAAGTAGGAGTAGATTAATATTAAAAGGACTTGAGCAGACTACAGTCTGACATAATCCAAGTAAATGATAAAACTTCAACTCTTGAACTGGTATTAAGATTATATCATTCCAAGGAATCAGGCACATACAAACAAAACTTCTTTGGAAGAAAGTAAGTTTCAAATAAATTCCAACAATATCTTTTAAAATGTAATGTCCAAGAACAATCAATAGTAGCCAAACATATAAGGAGAAAATGCACCATGAGTGAGAATCAGCAGAAATGAGAGAAAATAAAGAGACATAAACTGAATATGTACAGATATTGGGAGAGTGCATAAAATATTCAGAAAGAAAAAAGATAAGTTGACAACTGTTATAAAGAAATTTAAATAGCAAAATGTGAAATTAGAAAATTGTCGGCGGGGGTTAGTTCTAGTGAAACTGGATCACCATGGCCTACAGAAGACATAAGTCAAGGTGACTTTGTTGGGATTGAGGCACACCAGCCTCAGCCCACACTCCGTGTGGATTCGTTCACTCCCAACCTCAGTGAGGCTGACTCAAACTATGGTTCCCCAAAGCAAACAGACCCAGAAACCTGCCCTGACCTGAATACAGGCCAGGCCGGGCTCTTTTCTCCTTTTCAATCTGTCTCTAAGATCCTAAATGGATCAATCAAGTGCTTGACTAGTTTATTATTTCAATTGAAAATGGAAAACAAGCTGATTGGTGCATAATGGTCCAGTCAGAAGCTTAGGAATGAAAACAACCCAATTACACTTGTAGGATAAGGGATTCTGAAAGGGATTATAAAGCAGAGCAGAGCAAGTTTGATACAGTACGCTCCCAGCTTTCAAAGAGGAAGGAATCATTGGACCACCTTTGAACAAAAATTCAGTCAGCAGTCAACTTCCGGCAAAAGAAGAAACATTCTACTCCTGGCCTCTGAGAAGGTAGTATTTATTAGACCACCATAAAAGAAGAAGGATTCTGCTTCTGGTCTCTGAATAGAGAAATATCAAGTTCATCAGGGTATTCAATCAACCTCCACAGACCTCCATAAGACTTCTAGATGACTCCTAGACATACAGACCTCTATAGGTCTGCACAGAGACATGTCTGCTATACCTGTCTCCATCCCCACCTCTGATATCACCTGCAAGGAGCACTGTCGGGCTTGGCCCAGCACCTCAAACAACTGCCCACAGCCTCTGGTCCTCTGGACCAGGTCCTGATGTCCTTGACTGTTGCTGTCTGGTCTGACAACCTACCCAGGCTCCATACTGCTGCCAGGGGCTGCTGCTATATCACCTCATCTTCTATAGGTGGACTTTGTTTTGGATACTGGGGGTCCTGGGATGAGACAGTTGGTCCCTGTGGCCTTAGAAACTTTTTAATTTACCCCAATCACCTGCTTGTTAAATAAATCCTGTTGTCAGAAACTGGGCCTGGGAGGTCTTACAATTGAGTGCATGGGTAAGAACCCACTGATGGTGACCTGTTCTCCACATTGGGCACTTGCCCTTGACCCTGTTGTAATACTGTTATTTTATTACTCCCCCTTAGCACTGTTTTGAGTACAATTTTACTCTGTTTTAATGGCTTTTGCACTTTTCAATACTGTATCACTAAGTAGGCCTGAGAAAAGTACAATAAAGTGAGAACATGGGTACAGTAGCAGATTAAGCACAATTAAAGGTAGTACTGAAGAACTGGGCTACTACTACTGATAGAAAAATGAGAAGAAAATATATATGATAAAGGGCCTCCCTGGTGGCACAAGGGGTTAAGCACAGTACTAATGAAGCTATCCACAGCCTCCGCAGCATGAGTTTGTGCCGGCCAGGGAGCTACCCACATGGCACAGCAGATCACTCCTGACTTGCCTGCCGCTCCCCTCAGTAGTATAGTTCAGTCAATCTGCCTGTTCTGTTCCCCACTCTGTCTCTGGTGAATCTTCTCACCCCACCGCACCTCTGGCCTGTACCCCAGTTCTTGTATGCATAAATAAATAAATCTTTAAAAAAATAAAATATACATGATAAAGCACAAATATACAAAAAAATACAGAAAATACCCAAGTGAGAAACATATAATATGTGAAAAAAGAAAAGTATATGTTTATTTGGAAACCCAGATGCATAAGAGATTAGGACAGAAGCAAGATATGAAAGTACAATCATTATATTCACTGATATGTTTATTTCTTGCATTCTCTGAAGCATTCCCTCACATTCTCTGTAGTACATTAATAGCTATGGTTCTACAAAAGTAAGTCAAGGGTAACGCAACAGCAGCAGCTATCAGTGTCAGCTCTGCACCAACAAAAATGGCCACAATAATCTCAAAAGAAAGACAAAGCATGAAAATCCTGGAAAGAAAGGGGAATTTCTGAAATTTCATTTTTTACATTACTTAGAATCTGTATATCTGCAGTCATCTCTTGTTAGATTTGTTGAATGTTAGGAAATTCTAAGATATTAAGGCATTCATCACATTGCTGGTGAGGGACAATCTTAATGTAAAAGGCAATTTATTGCCAGAAGAACCAATGAACAATGTAGTGTACAGTAGTTAAATTTCCCATTGAGTCAGATTCTAAAAACATTAAAGGTGATGTTAAAGAGAAATTTAATCACTTCTTTATGAAATAGTACACATATAACATGCAGAGAATGGAAATAGACAATGTATTCCTTAAAGGGCAGCAACTAGAAAATGAAGATTTACTTTCAGGAAATAATATAGATGATAAATTGAGAACCTGAAAATTGCAACATAGCATAAAGAAATTAAAGCCACATAGCACAGAGAAGTGACAGGTTTCAAGACTAACAAGGAAGTAGAAGTGACAGCATATTAGAGAAAATACCCATATTCTAATGAACGATTATACTGATCTAATACACCAAGATGATGGCAACAATAATAAGAACCACCTGAAAATGGGTAGGCATACATTTCAGAAACTGCTTGAGAATATTTAAAAACAGGTTCAGGAGAATTGTCTCCATGATGAAGAATATATAAAGAGACAGACTTTAGAATCTTCACACCTAATGCTAGAGGACGACTAATCTGATCTGCATACTACTCACCAAATTTGTTGATACATTATGCACAGGAAACAGTTGATTGTGACAGAGCTCATGAATCACTGAGAAAACCATTTTATAGACATTTTTAATGAATTGCAATTATCAATTGTAATTTAGAATGCCTTTCATAAACAAAACATTGATGTGATTTTGAATTCCTACATCCTCCTTCTTTGGATAATAGATCCATTGTTTTTATTTGCTTCTTTGTTTTGTGTCTAACACAACTGTTACTGACACAGCTCTTATTCTGACCTATGTTTATATGTGATTTTCAGAAAAGGTAAAAAATTTATATTGATAATGTAGCAGCATCCTATTTGAGGAAATTTATTATTTATTAACAATAGCTAATTTAGTTACAATGGTTAATTTAGTTACAATATTAGTTCTTTAGTTACAATATTATACAATAGTATGTTATTAACAATATTAGATTCATTTGGGTGACCATTCTGCTAAACATATATATTTTTTTTTTTTTTGTGGGACCCTCTCCGGCAGACAGGGAATGAACTGGCGCTCAACGGTTGCACCACCAGGGAAGGCCCTAAACATAGATTTTTATTTGCGAAAGTACTATTAGTAAAATATCTCCTTGTGACTCCTATCAGTAGACATCATCATAAACTGTCAATTAACAGGACAACTATATTCAGGGTTATAGTATATACACAACTAGATATGGTGTAATGAAACAGCATAATTACCAAATTAATTTACTAGACATACATGAATATACCTTTTTGCTAGGAATATTTATAACAGTACCACATACTATACCATAATATAAATCTTAAAAAATTCAAGCACTTTAAATAACACCCTAGAAAATCGTCTATTTGGAAATAAAACATATTTATGGGTGAGTCATGGACCAAAGAAATCCACATATAGTTTAATATTAAGCCATCCAGAATTTGCAAAATAGGATACCAGAAAGGAGGGAACTTCAGAAAGAGTCTTTGGAGAGCTGGGTAAGAGGAAACACAGGTCTTTCAGTACTTATCTGTGCATTTTTTTTTAAAGATGTATTTATTTATACAAGAACTGGGGTACAGGCCAGAGGGGCGGGAGGTGAGAGGATTCACCAGAGACAGAGCGGGGAGCCAAACAGGCAGAGAGACCGAAAGCACTGCTGAGGGGAGCAGCGGGTGAGACAGGAGAGGTCTGCAGCGCCATGTGGGAATCTCCCTGGCCTGCCTGGAATCGGACCAGCGCTGCAGAGGCTGCGGACAGCTTTACAGCGCTGTGCTCAACCCGCTGCACCACTGGGGAGGCCCTTACCTGTGCATTCTTAAGAGGAAACAACTGAAGCTGAGGAAAGATTGACTTTATTTATTTTTTTAAGATTTTATTTATTTATTTATACACGCACTGCGTACAGTCAGAAGAGCGAGAGAGTGAGAGAATTCACCAGAGCCAGAGCAGAGAGCAGAACAGGCAGACTGACAAAGTACTGAGGGGAGCAGCTGGCGAGGCAGGAGAGGTCTGTCGCGCCATGTGGGACCCTTGCCCGGCAGCCAGGGATCGAACCGGCGCTGCAGAGGCTGCGGGCAGCTTCTCAACCCACCGCTCAACCGCTGCACCACCAGGGAGGCCCGGGAAAGATTGACTTTAAAGGACCTACAGCATCATTCTCTGAAAGTCAAACAGGGAAGGAAATGATTCATGTCACCACAAACTAGAATGAAGGAAGGTTAGTATATGGGGTATCAGGTAGCATCTTCAGAAGGAATTAACGCTTCGAAGTTAGAGTGAATTAGATTTCCTCTAAAAGTTGCTCTGGACTTGCTCAAAAAAAGATTAAAAATGTTCAAGTGATATCCACTAATTAATGTGCTAAAACAAAATTTAACACTATAAACATAAGAAGTTCCAGCAACCAACAAACCAAAGTTTAAAACAGGGGCTCAATAAAAAATTATCATACAAACAGGGCCTGTCCTTGTGGCGCAGGTGGTTGAGCGCCGCGCTGTGAAACTGTCCACAGCCTCTGCAGCGCCCATTGGATCCCCGCCGGCCAGCGACGGTCCCACATCGCAAAGCAGACCTCTCCTGTCTCGCCGGCTGCTCCCCTCAGCAGTGTAGTTCCTCAGTCTGCCTGTTCTGTTCCCCACTCTTGTCTCTGGTGACTCCTCTCACCCTCCCGCGCTTCTGGCCTGTACCCGGGTTCTTGTATAAATAAATAAATAAATCTTTAAAATAATAATAATAATAAAAGAAAGAAAAAATAAAAAATTAATCATACAAACAAATGTAGGAAAATATTACCCATAGTCAGGAGAAAAAATAAATCCCTAATAATAGAGCTAGAGTGACAGACATGAAGAAACAAACACACAATGATATGTTCAAACAACTGTTACAAACACACCCTAGATATTCAGGATGGAAGGGAATTCCATGATGAGGAGGAAAATTAATGATATAAAGAAAACTCAAAAGGACTTCTAGGAATGTAAAATACAATATCTAAAATGAAAGACAAAAGGGTAGTTTCAGTGGCAGATCAGATACTGAGATCAGTGAAAATGAAGACATAGCAGTGGAAACTATCCAAAATGAAACACAGAAAGTGACATAACAAAACAAAACAAAACAAAAACCCCTGAAATAATGTGTCTCAATATAACATTAATATTATAAAGCCTTTTGAAATATATAAATCAAGTCACCGAATGGGAAAATTATTCACAACAATATGTCTGTTAAAGGACTTCTGTCTAGAGTGTGTAATATTTTCTTAAAATCACTAGTATTGAGGTAAGCAACCAAAATAAAAAATGACCAAATGATCTGAATAGACACTTCACAAAAATAAAAGAATGACTATTGAACACTTGAAAAAATACTTAACAGCTGAGTCATTAGTGAACTACAATTTAAATGATAGCATAGCCCCACACAGCTAAAATTTAAAAGAATGAAAACTCCAAGTATTGACATAGAACAATGGCACTCTCATACAGCCAGTAAAAATGTGAAATGGTATCATTACTTTGTTTAAAAGTTAAACAGGGCCTCCCTGGTGGCGCAGAGGTTGAGCGCTGGGCTGCGTGCAAAGCTGCCCACAGCCTCTGCAGCACTGGTTTAATCCCTGGCAACCGGGCGAGGGTCCCACATGACACACAGACCTCTCCTGCCGCCCGCTGCTCCCCTTAGCAGTGTACTTCATCAGTCTGCCTGCTCTGCTCTGCTCTCCGCTCTGCCCCTGGAGAATTCTCTCACTCTCTCGCGCTTCTGACTGTACCCATAAATAAATAAAATAAAAAATCTTAAAAAAAAAAGAAACATCTAAAAAAAAAAGTTAAATATATACCTAATGAAGTGATATCAGGTTCTATCTACAAAAGGCACTGAAAACATAAAATGTAAACAAAACATAAACTACAGTTGCCACAGATTAAATAGAGTTCAAGACAAAGAATATAAAAATACAGAGACTTTTTTTTAATACTAGGAAGTTCATTTTATCAGGAAGATCTAAGTTTATAAATGTACATACGTCTAGTAACAGAGGTTCAAAACACATAAAGCAATATTTGACAGACTAAAAATAAGATAGAAATAATTCTATCATCACAATAGGAAATTTGAACACCCTTCTTTCAGCAATTGATAGAACTAGACAAAATAATTAGCAAATACATTGACAAACAACATATCAGTCACTTTCAGATAATCAATACTTACAGAACAGTATACCCAGTAATGGTAAATATATATTATTTTCATATATACATGATATATTTACCACAATAGATCATATGCTGCAGCATAAAAAATGTTTTTCAGAGAATTTTCTATCATTTCTGAAAAATCAAATATTAATATATGTGAAATTATTGAAATAAGTTTGCATAATATTTTCACAAATACTTCCAAATCACCCCAGAGTTAAACTAAAAATAAATAACCTTAGTTTATCTAGGAAAACATAAAATATTTTAAAATTAAAAACTACACTTCTAAATAATCTATGACATGATAAAATCTAAGAGAAATTAGAAAATGTTTTAAAATAAATGAAAATAGGGCCTCCCCGGTAGTGCAGCAGTTGAACACTGGGTTGCGAAGCTGCCCGCAGCCTCTGCAGCGCCAGTTTGATTCCAGGCTGCCAGCAAGGGTCCCACATGGTGTGCAGACCTCTCCTGCTGCGCCCACTGCTCCCCTCGGCACTGTACTTCGTCGGTCTGCCTGTTCCGTTGCCCGCTCTGGCTCTGGTGAATTGTCTCACCCTCCCGTGCTTCTGACTGTACCCAGTGCTTGTATAAATAAATAAATAAATAAACAAACAAACAAACAAACAAATAAACATCTTTAAAAAAATAAAGTAAATGAAAATAGGGCCTCCCTGGTGGCGCAGCGGGTTGAGCACAGCGCTATGAAGCTGTCCACACCCTCGTGAAGCTGTCCGCAGCCTCGGCAGTGTGGGTTCAATTCCCAGCTGGCCAGGGAGATTCCCACATGGTACCACAGACCTATCTTGCCTTCCCCTTGCTCCCCTCAGCAGTGTATTTTGGTCCTTCTGCCTGTTCTGTTTCCCTGCTCTGTCTCTGGTGAATTCTCTCACCCTCTTTTGCCTCTGGCCTGTACCCCAGTTCTTGTATAAATAAATAAATCTTTTAAAAAAAGTAAATGAAAATACATGTCAGTATATCAAATTTTCTATAGTGTAGTTGAAACTCAGCTGAGAAAGTAAAAAGCTTTTATGCTTACATTAGAAACCAAGAAAGACCTAAAACTAATGATGTTAGTTTCAATTTTAAGAAGACCCTCCGGCCTCCCTGGTGGCTCAAGGGGTTAAGACGCGAACTATGAAGGTAGCCTCTGCATCACGAGTTCGAGCCCCTGGCTGGCCAGGGAGCTACCCACATGGTGCAGCAGACCTCTCCAGTCTTGCCCTCTGCTCCCCTCAACAGTGTATTTCAGTCAGTCTGCCTGTTCTGTTCCCCACTCTGATGAATCCTTTCACCTCCCACAACTCTGGCCTGTACCCCAATTCTTGTATGTATAAATAAATAATGTTTAAAAAAAGAAGCCCCCAAAATTATTAAATAAAAACTAAGAAGGAATCAGATTAAAAAGATAAGAGTAGAAATAAATGAAAAAGAAATAGATAGAAAATCAAAAGTTATCTTTTTTTAAAAGATCAACAAAAATAATAGGCCTTTCATTAGTATTGTCAGGTAACAAAATAAATTATCCTATAAACTTCTGGATTGTACGTGGGCTGGAATAGCAATCAAAATAACATTAGAAAGTTTAGCAAAGGAAAAACAACCAATGTAATAATATACAAATAATTCACATGGTTGTAAAGTCTAAAGTATAATGTAGCAGATAAGGAATATTTACCCCATGTTTTAAGATCAGCAGTGTGAAGGACAAGGAGGCGAAGACCTCACATGCCAGTAAAGAAGGGGATGATCTCATCTTTACACTGATAGTAAAGATGAGATACTTAGAACATGTTTATTAATAAACCTGTTACTGGATGAGGCTCCCAAAACTATATTCTTCTAGTGATAAAAGGGAAAGTAATGATTGCTACTTCCATTAAGAAAAATGCAGAAGTTTGGATTTTGTTTTTTAATCCAGCCTGCTACTCTGTGTCTTTTTATTGATGAGTTGAATCCATTTACATTTAGAGTTAATACTGATATGTTGGCATCATATTATCCATTTTGTTTGTCTTTTTTGTGATTTTATTCCTCACTTTATTCTGTTCCTCTTGATCATTCCTCTGTTGGTTTTGGCTTTGTAGAATTTTTTGGAGTGGGGGTTTAGTTGTAATGAATTTCTGGAGTTTCTGTTTGTCTGAGAAGGTCCATATTTTTTCTTCATAGAGGGAGGAGAGCTTTCAGGGTAAAGCATTCTTGGTTGGTGTTTGCTGTCTTGAAGTTTGTTGAATATATTACTCCCAAAGGACACAAAAACACTGATTCAAAACAATACCTGTACCCTGTGTTTATTTCAGCACTATTTATAATAGTTAAAACCTGGAAACAACCCAAATGCCCAAAAATAGATGACTGGATCAAGAAGATGTAGTATATATACACAATGAGTATTATTCAACTATCAAAAAGATAATCTCAGGGCCTCCCCAGTGATACAGGCGGTTGAGCACCACACTGTGAAGCTGTCTACAGTCTCTGCAGCTGGGTTCTATCCCAGCCGGCTGGTGAGAATCCCACATGGTGCAGCAGACCTCTCCTATCTCTCCCACTGCTCCCCTCAGCAGTGTATTTCATCAGTCTGCCTGTTCTGTACCCTGCTCTGTCTCCAGTGAATTCTCTCACCCTCCTGCACATCTGGTCTGTATCCAGTTCTTGTATAAAAATAAATACATCTTAAAAAAAAAAAAAAGATAAACTCATGCCATTTGCAGCAACATGGATGGAGCTAGAAGGAATTATACTCAGTGAAATAAGCCAGAAGGAAAAAGGAAAACTTCACATGGTTTCACTTATAGCAGGAATATAGGGGAACCAAATAAGACATTATTGTAAAAAAATAATAATAACAGTACAAAACACAACAAAGCAAAAAACAGACAATTATAAAACAGACATACTGCAGGGGAGGAGGAGGAAAAGGGATCAGAGGGAAGAGCACAGGGGATTGAGGTGATGGTGCACAGGTGCATTGGGGAAGGAAATTCTATGGGAACTATCCCTGAGGGGGTGGGGGGAAGCAAATATTGTTTAAAAAAAATCAACAACAATGTAAAAATTTTTTAAAAATTTAAAAAAATAATAAAAATAGGAGAAATCCATGCCTTTAAAGGAAAAAAGAAAAAGGCAGAAGTTTAGGACATATTGGTCTCTTATTAGGGAGGGACAGAGGACTTGGGCAAGAACAGAATCTTCTACCCAACTGGGCCCTCAAATCTTTCATTTAAAAAAGTCTACATTCTTCAAGGTAATGCATTTGATAGGCTCAAAGTTTTAATTGACATCTAGCTCCCATACCAAGGTGTCAAGGAAAGTAGTCTGGGTCTCTTGAGAAAATCTATGTGACCCTTCAGAGGACTGAACCCATAGCATTGTGGACTAATCACAAACTTTTCTGGGAACTCTCCCTTCTCCCTCTCACAGGTAAGAGAACAAAGTCATCTTCATTGAATTACAGTGTGAACAGGCCCCATCATGTTGCATATGGCAGAATCTGCTTCTTGAAGGTAAAGCCACTTGTTAGCCATTGTCTAACATGGAACCAGATAAAAATATTTAACGATGTGTATGCCAGGCTTTGCATCTCTGCAGTGCATTCTTTTTTTTTTTTTTAAGATTTATTTATTTTTATACAAGCACTGGGTACAGTCAGAAGTGCAGGAGGGTGAGAGAATTCACCAGAGCCAGAGCAGGGAACAGAACAGGCAGACTGCCGAAATACACTGCTGAGGGGAGCAGCGGCCGCAGCAGGAGAGGTCTGTGCACCATGTGGGACCCTCGCCAGAGGCTGGGGATCGAGCTGGCGCTGCAGAGGCTGCGGGCAGCTTTGCAGCCCAGTGCTCAAATGCTGTGCCACCAGGGGAGGCCCTGCAGTGCATTCTTTAGGAAGGAAGAAATTAAATCCTCCATTGCCTTCCTCTAGCATCAGCATATCTTTAGGTCTGGATAACATAGAACTAGAAGTTCCTCCTATTAAGAATGTGCAGTCTTAATGTCAATGATTCACTGTTCCTATATATAAACTAAACTCACTCATGCCCATGTTTATTAGAACATCTCTTACAGAGTGAAATTTTCAAACTGCTTCCTGGGTTCAAATATTCACTTTAATGATCTAATGAACACTTAACTATTTTCAGTTATCAGTATTATCAAGAAAAAGAATATACATATACGAAAATAGGAAATTAAAAAAAATTGTTAAAGTATTCCCAAGGAAAAAATAAAGGAGTATTCTAAACTATTATATATTTATTTATTTAGCATCTTTGAGTGAAGAAATTCCCTTAGAAATATAATATACCAGAATTGATATAGATAAAATAGAATACAGAGGGCCTCCCTGGTGGCACAGTGGGTTGAGCACAGAATTGTGAAGCTGTCCGCCACCTCAGCAGCGCAGGTTCAAGTCCCGGCTGGCCAGGGAGATACCCACATGGTGTAGCAGACCTCTCCTGTCTTGCCCGCTGCTCCCCTCAGCAGTGTAGTTCAGTCAGTTTACCTGTTCTGTTCCCCACTGTGTCTTTGGTGAATCCTCTCACCCTCCCATGCCTCTGGTCTGTACCCCAATTCTTGTATATATAAAATAATATTTTTTTTTAATATTTATTTATTTATTTATACAAGAACCGGGATACAGGCCAGATGTGCGGGAGGGTGAGAGGATTCACCAGAGACAGAGCGGGGAACAGAACAGGCAGACTGATGAAATACACTGCTGAGGGGAGCAGCGGGCGAGACAGGAGAGTTCCGCCGCACCATGTGGGACCCTCGCCAGCTGGCCAGGAACGAACCGGCGCTGCAGAGGCTGTGGACAGCTTCAAAGTGCAGCACAATAATAAAAATATTTTAAAAAAATAAGTAAAATAGAATACATAAAATCTTCCCACACTGAAAACTCCATAATCAGATAGTTTCACTGCTAAATTTTATCAACATTTTAAGAAGAAATCACATCAATATTATATAAATTATTTCAGAAAAAAATAGGCAGAAACATTTTCCAAGTAATGTTGAATCTAAATTAACCTAATAACCCCAAATAAGAAAAAAAATGGTAGTATCCCTTCCTTCTCAATATTTTGAAAGAGTTTGTGAGGGGTAGGCACTAGTTTGCTTCAGAACGTTTGGTAGAATTCATTTGTAAAGCCATCTGGTCATGGGCTGTTTTTTGGGGGGAGGGTTTTGATTACTGTTTCAATTTCACTGCTTGTAATTGGTGTGTTTAGGTGTTCTATTTCTTCTTTATATAGCTTTTGATGATTGTAAAGTTGTAGAAAATTGTCCATCTCCTCTAGATTGTTGAACTTGCTTGCATATACCTGTTCATAGTAATCTCTGATTATTCTTTTGATTTCTGCTGCATCTATGTAATTTCTCCTCCTTTGTTTATAATCCTATTTATTTGTGCTTTCTCCTGTTTTTTCTTTGTAAGCCTGACTGGAGGTTTGTTTATTTTGTTTGTTTTTTCCAAAGAACCAACTTTTGGTTTCATTGATTTTTTGGATTGTTTTCTTTATTTCATTTATTTCTGTTTTTATTTTTATTATTTCCTTATTCTACTAGCTGTTGGTTTTTTATGTTGTTCTTTTTTTCAGTGATTTAAGGTGGAAGATTAGGTTGTTTCTTTGCATTCTTTCTTGTTTCTTGCTATGAGCCTGTATTGCTATATACTTTTATCCTATAACTGCTTTTGTTGTGTCCTATTCTAAACTATTATATTCTGGAGAGTTGTGTCCTCATTGTCATTCATCTCAAGGTATTTTTTAATTTCTTCTCTAACCTCCTTATTGATCCAGTGATCTTACAGTAGTGTGGTTTGCATTCTTTTCATGGTTTATTTCTAGTTTGATGCTTTTATGGTGAGAGAATATAGTTGGTATGATTTTGATCTTGGTATATCTGTGTTGCAGTATGTGACACATATTGTGTGCCAGTATGTGATTAATCCTGGAGAATGATGTGTCTGCACTTGAGAAAAATGTGTACTCAGATTTTTTTGGGTGCAGTTGGTCTATAGATGTCTATTAAGCACATGAGTTCTAGGTCCTTGTTAAGAAATCTAGTGTCCTTATTTATTATTTGTCTCATTGATGTTTCCATTGGTTGAGTTGGGTGTACTGAAGTCTCCTACTATATGTGTATTTTTTCTAATGTCTGTTTTTAGAGATGATAATAATTGTCTGATATATTTTGGTGCTCCTTCATTTCGTGAGTATATGTTGATGAATATTATGTCTTCTTGATGTATTGTCCCCTTAATCATAATGTAGTGACCATCTATGTCATTTTTTTACCTTTTTTAGTTAATTTTCATCTTATAGGCAAAACACTACCTGAAATATACATCTCAGTAATACCTTTAAAGCCACATCACCTAAAGCAAAGAAAGTAAAGGAAAAGAAAAACAGCTTCTGTACAGCAAAAGAGACATTAACCAAATAGACACCCCACTAACTGGGAGAAAATTTTTGCACACAATAATAATCATGAGGGGCTGATCACAAAGAGCTATGAAGAGCAGATGAGACTAAACAAAAAGTAAATAATCCAGTCAAAAAATGGGCAGAATAGCTAAAGAGACACTTCTCCAAAGAGGAAATGCAAACGGCCAACAGGCATATGAAAACAATGTTCAACATCCCCTTTAATCAGGAAAATGCAGATCAAAACCACAATGAGGTACTATCTGATACCAGTGAGAATGGCACATATTAAAAAAAAAAAAACAAAAACGAGCAACAACAAATGTTGGTGAGGATATGGAGAAAAAGGAACTCTCTTACACTGCTGGCGGGAATGTAAACTGATCTACCACTATAGAAAGCTGTGCAGATGTTCCCCAAACTACTAAAAATAGAGCATCCATATCATCCAGCAATTCCTCTCCTAGGAATCTACCTGAAGGTCACAAAAACATTAATTCAAAAGGACACCTGCATGGCCTCCCTGGTAGTGCAAGCAGTTGAGCACAGTGCTGTGAAGCTGTCCACAGCCTCTGCAATGCCGGTTTGATTCCAGACAGCTGGCAAGAATCCCACATGGCGCAGCAGAACTCTCCTGTCTCGCCTGCTGCTCCCCTCAGCAGTGTATTTCATCAGTCTGCCTGTTCTGTTCCCTGCTCTGTCTCTGGTGAATCCTCTCACCCTCCTGCACATCTGGCCTGTACTCCGGTTCTTGTATAAATAAATCTTTAAAAAAAAACAAAAACAAAAGGACACCTGCACCCCTATGTTTATTGCAGCACTATTTACAATAGATAAGCTATAGAAAAGACCCAAATGCCCCAAAATAGATAACTGGATCAAAAAGATATGGTATATATACACGATGGAATATTACTCAGCAATCAAAAAAAGACAAACTCATGCCATTCACAGCAACGTGGATGGAGTTGGAAGGGATTATGTTCAGTGAAATAAATCAGAAAGAAAAAGAAAAATATCAGATGGTTTCACTTATAGGAGGAATATGGAGGAACCAAATAAAGGATCAGGAAAAAAATGTAATTATAATAAAATCAAAATCAACAGGCTACTATAAATCAGAGACATTCTTCAGGTGAGGAGGAGGGAGTAGTATCAAAACAGAGGTGGGAAGAGCACAAGGGACTATGGTGATGGCGCATGGGTGAATTGGTGGAGGAAATTTCACAGGGACTACAACTGAGAGGAGAAAGTATAAATTGTACAAAAATTAAGAATGATGTAAAAAATACATAAAATTTAAAAAAAAAATTCCAGATTAATTTGCCTCATGTATAGACACACAAAAATCTTTACAAAGTATTAGAAAATCAAAAACAGTAATTTAGTAAAAGGATAATATACTGCATTATTGTAGTCATTTATTCAGAATTATTAACCCAATTGAATCATTATTCAAAAGTGAAGACAGACAAAAGAAGAACTAGAAGAATATCACATACTGGAAAAAACTGACCATAATTGAACATTAGCAAAAAGATTGGACCAATAGCCCATAGGAGGAAAAGCAAGTAGGATGCAATGAGACAATTAGGTAAAAGAAATTGGGAGCTGGTAGGATGAGTTGCTTCAAGGCCTATTTGAACAGGAAGACAAATCATGAGCTGGTGAGCCTTGTCCAAACAATTTGGCCCAACACAATGACTATAAGTCACTGTGATAGACAAAGGTATTTAGGTCCTGACTAATTAGCTCACAATTTGTTGGACGGAGAGGCCAAAAGGCCAAATGTTAGTTGAAATGTATCTTGTCTGCACATGCCTGGTGATAGCCCAATCCAGAACAACCTACAACTCTGCTCTCCTCTGCCCTGACTTATGGACTTACCCTTTAAATAACACCACCTAACTCCCTTAGAAGAGTCAGGTTAAGTTCTCTTTTCCTGCCCTGGCTCCCTCATGCATGAGCCTCTCTATAAAAGTCTTTTTTGGCTCAACTACACCTAGCAGTCTCTAGTGAATTCTTCTCTAGAAAGCAAAGGATCCACTCTTTTGGGTCAGGACCTGTAACTACAGGAGGCCATAATAGGCAGGTTGATAAAGTGTCATGGAAAGTCCAAATAAATAGTAACCATTAAAGAGAGCAATAATTGAATACAACAATAATTAAATAATTTTAATATAAGATGGAAGATAGGCAAGGGAAGTATTCTAGAGATAAAGTTCTTGTATATTCGAAGACAAGATAGAGAACACAACTATTTATTTGCCAAGATTTAAAATTTAAGAACTATTGGGCCTCCCTGGTGGTGCAAAGGATTGAGCACTGCACTGTGAAGCAGTCCGCAGCCTCTGCAGCACGAGTTTGATCCCCGGCCGGCCAGAGAGAAACCCACATGGCGAGGCAGACCTCTCCTATCTTACCTACTGCTCCCCTCAGCAGTGTATTTCAGTTGGTCTTCCTGTTCTGTTCCCCACTCTGTCTCTGGTAAATCCACTCTCACCCTCTGCATCTCTGGCCTGTACTCCAGCTATTGCATGCATAAATAAATCTTTAAAAAAATAATAAAATAAAATTTAAGAACTATTTTATAAAAATCTGACTTTTCATTAATATTAGCATATATTTTATAAATTTTAATTTAATCACTAGAGATTATACACAGATGTAAATTTCCAAGAAAGTGGAGGAAGTGGGGAGCATTAAACCTGATAAATCCAGGTGCTCTGAAAGAAGATGAAGGAGGGGGTAAAGCATTTTCAACAGAAAATATTAGCAATTCCTACTAATATCTGGTCTTTTAATGTATTGTTCATGCTTTCTAGGATGATGAGGAACCAGATAAACAGTCAAGCAAGAGATATAATGCAAAAGATTCATTTTACAAGTCCTCTACACAAAAGTAAGCATTTTTCCCCAATATAATTTTGATTTAAAAGTAAATTCCTTTTGTCTTTAATGACTCATTCCCTTTATGTTTACAATATCCAGGATCCTATGAGTAATTCAGAGATCGGCTATGAATATTTACTTACTTACATTGATTGCTAACATAAACCAGTCAAGGAAGAGTCATAAAGAAAATATGTATTTAATACAACAACAAAATAAAAAAAAATCCTTTGATCATAAAAGACAATTGTAGGAGAAGCATGAATTAGGAAAGCTCATTCACTCTATTAAAAAATACATTGAGTAACTTGTATGTGTCCATATCCTAGGCTTTGAGATACATCTATGAATCAAGTGAAGAAAGATCAACCCTCTGAAGGGGCTCTCATTCCAGAGGGAGATGGACAATAAGCAACATAACAGAATATATTAGGGAAATAAATCATACCTTAGAAGGTGATGAGTCTATGAAAAAATAAAAGAGGAAACAAATGGAAACAAATGGCCAGAGTGTAGAGGGAAAATACCAGTATTTATTTTTTCTCCTACTGACTGATTTCAATTAGCATAATTCTCTTTAGCCCCATCCATATTGTTGCTAATGGCAAGATATTGTTGTTTTATAGCTGAGTAGTATGCCATTGTGTCTATATGCCAAATTTTCTTAATACACTCATCTGTCATCAGGCACTTTGGTTGTTTCCATAGGCATGTATATATCCTTCAAATTAGTGTTTTTTCATTCTTTGGGTAAATACCTATGAATAGAATTTCTGGATCATATGGTAGATGTCATATGTAGAATACAGAGAAACAAAACTAAAGAACCACCAAGGGCCTCTCCGAGTGGCACAGAGGTGGAGAGCTGGGCTGCAAAGCTGCCTGCAGCCTCTGCAGCACCGGTTCGATCCCCTGCCGCCAGCCAGGGTCCCACATGGAGCAACAGACCTCTCTTGCCATGCCCGCTGCTCCCCTCAGCAGTGTATTGCATCAGTCTGCCTGTTCTGTTCCCCCCTCTGTCTCTGGTGAATTATCTCACCCTCTCACACTTCTGACTGTACCCAGTGCTTGTATAAATAAATAAAATAAAATCTTAAAAAAAAAATAAAGAACCACCAAAAGGGAACCAATACAAATCCTAAAAATATGACTATAGAATTGCGATCACTGGTGTGAAAGGGTAATGTGCAGAATAAAAAGAGGAGGGACCCAGTGTACTATGGTGGAGAACTATGTCTGTGATGTGGTAACATATATCTGAATTGGTATGAACCTGTACCTCTAAATCATATGCAGTGTTATAAACTAATGTTAACTCAATAAAAAATTAATATGGAAGGAAGGAAGGAAGGAGGCTTTTGTACTAAGTTAAAACAATGCAGAAACAAAATCATAGCATCCTGGGCAGTCTATTCATAAATCTTTTCAATTCAGAGACACTGGAATTAGGGCTGTTTGTTTTTATTAATGATCAAATTAGAGTTTGTTTCACTGCTTGTCTCATGTATGTCTGTCAAAATAACAGCAATTTTCAAAATTCCAAGTACAAGATGATAGTTTTAGAACCAAATCCTTATGTTTGTAAATGTTATTACATTTACTAAGATGGCTGGAGTGCTTGATTTTTTTATAATTTGGATGCAATGGTATGAAACAGTGGTGATATTGTTGGCTCTTCAGAGACAGATAATCTAGATTTGAGTCCTGTCTTCAACATAAATAGCTAAGTGATTTTAAGCAAAATAATTCAACTTTCTAAAATATAACTTAGGTAATTGTAAATTAGTGGTCTTCCTGCTTTCCCGTGAAAGTCAAATTAATTTTTTTGGTAAACTGTAAGAAATGTTTAAATATATGTATCAGTTTTCTGCTGATCTGTAACCGAGTATGTAGTTGGTAGTTTTAAACCATACCTATCTATTATTTCATTTCTGTAAGCCAGAAGTCCAGGTAAAGCCCAGCTGGATTCAATGCTCAGGGCTTTAAGACTGGAATCAAAGTGTAAGCTGAGGCTAAGTCCTTACCTTTATCTATTTAGATTGTTGGCAGAATTCACTTTATTACAGTTGTAGTACTTAAAGAAACAAGGACGGCAGCTTAAGAGTGTGGTTTCTTGTCTCTGTAGCTCACCAGTTTAGGTCAGAGCCACTTTAGATAATCCACCTTCTGATTACCCAAATTCACCTTATTAGGGACCATAATTACATGTGTATGATCCTTTTGCCATGTCACGTTGCATACAAAGTATCTCAGGACCGTTATACTAACATACTCTTGATATAGTCATACTGAAAGAGAGGAGGTGATTATATATGTATATACACAGAGGGCAGAAATCTTAGGGAATATTTTCGAAGTCTGCATACCATACCTATGCTATTGTTAGTTACCATACCAAATAAACATATATTTTTTGTAATATGTCATTGTTTAATAAATTCATAGAGCTTATGAGGTTGTTCCATGGGACAAGATGCTACCACCAAAACTCAATCCAGAAGAAACAACATTGGAAAAAGCTGCTGACCTTATCTCACAATGTTTTACACAAAAAAGATATGAAAGCAAACCAGCAATAACACAGGTCAGTAAATATTCCCAAGCAACACCACTTTTACTACTGAACTGAACTAGAAAACTTTAGCCACAGTACTATTTATTTTACTGCTAAAAGTTATGGAAAGACTCGATACATACTTTTATGAAATTAAAGGTCCATAATCAAAAAGTCTTCAATCACTGAAAATGCTTTAATATTATCAATGTTGAAAAAAATTGTTTTATTTAAAATGTTTTATCCTCTATTTAAAGATTATCTCAATCTCAAAAATCATTTGCAATGATTGCTTTATTTTAAAAATTGCAAAACTAGGAGAAATTATGAAGAAAATATTGTGAAAGGATTATGTGGCTTTTTTGTTTTTGTTTTTGTTTTTGTTTTTAAGATTTATTTATTTATTTATACAAGCACTGGGTACAGTCAAAAGCTCGGGAGGGTGAGAGAATTCACCAGAGCCAGAGCAGGAAGCAGAGCAGGCAGACTGATGAAGTACACTGCTGATGCTGAGGGGAGCAGTTGGCGGCAGGAGAGGTCTGCCCGCCATGTGGGACCCTCACCCGGTGGCTGGGGATCGAACCTGAGCTGCAGAGACTGTGGGCAGCTTTGCAACCCAGCGCTCAACCGCTGTACCACCGAGGAGGCCCAGGATTATGTGTTCAACAGAGAATCTGTACTGTGAACAATCTTTTAAATAGAATCTAGAACTTAACACTGCTTCTTTTTCAGAAAAGCACATTTTTTCTAAAATCATTTTACTTTTTCTTCACCTCTATCCTTTGTATACCTTTAATCCTTTCTCTGTGCTCCCTCCTTCTGAACTTCAGAAGCCTCACTTTGCTTACTGAAGTCTGCTAGTTTTTATAAATATTTTGCTCTGTGAAATCATCTGCTTTGTAAACAGCCAATATTTGTCTTTGATGTTCAGACTTCCTTTACTACACATAATTTCCTCAAATTTCTTCCATTTTTCTGTAAATGGCAAAATTTTTCTTTCATTATGTTTGCCTATATTTGATTGTGTGGATTTACCACATCTTCTTACTCCAATCTTTTATCAGTGGGCACTTAGGTTGTTTCCATCCGAACTATTATAAATAATGCTGCAATAAACAATGTAGAATATATCATTTTTGAATTGATGGCTTCATTTTCTTTGAATAGATGCCAAAGAGTGGGATTACTGGGTCATATGATATTCCATTTTTAGGTGTAAGGGAAATCCAGATTATTTCCCAAAAATATCTGCACCAATTTACACCGCTACCAAAGGGCTCCTTTCTCTCTGCATTCTCTCCAGCACTTTTTGGGCATTTTTTTTTTTTTTAACTATGTACCATTCTAAAAGATCAGAGATGATATTTCATTGTGATTTCAATCTGCATCTTCCTTATTAAAATAAATAACAAACATTTCCTCTATATCAATTAGACATCTGGATTTCCTACTTCGGGAGTTATCCATATCTGCTGCTCACTTATTGTTATTTTTATTGTTAAATTGTAATGTTCTTTTCTATAATTTGAATATCAACCTTTATCAGTTGTGCAATGTGTGAGAATTGTCTCTCATTAATTTTTAATCTACTTTTATTTTCTACCACAGTGTAAAATATTTTTTTTAAAGATTTATTTATTTATTTATTTATACATGCACTGGGTACAGTCAGAAGCGCGGGAGGGTGAGAGAATTCACCAGAGCCAGAGCAGGGAGCAGAGCAGGCAGAGGGACCAAAGTACACTGCTGAGGGGAGCAGCAGGCGGCTGGAGAGGTCTTTATGCCATGCGGGACCCTCCTCTGGTGGCCGGGGAGCAGCCATGGATCGAACCGGTGCTGCAGAGGCTGTGGGCAGCTTAGCAACCCAGCGCTCAACTGCTGCGCCACCGGGGAGGCCCAGTGTAAAATATTTTTTAACTTGAGTAACCCCAACTGCTTACTTTTGCTTTTATTTCCCTTACAATGAAGGACAAATCTCCAAAGACACCTTTATCATTGATGTCATGATGAATCTCCGAAGTGTTCTTCTATATATTCATTGTTACAGGACTTTTACCTAAGTCTTTAATCCATTTTAATTTTATTTTTGTACATGAAGTTACAAGGTGATCCAACTTCATTCTTTTACATGACTGTCCAGTTTTCCAAGCACCATTTACTAGACATTCTCCTTTCCTTGCTGTATGGTCATGGTTCCCTTATCATGAATTAAGTATTGATATGTATATTGATATGCATGTATATTTATTTCTGTGCTGTCAATTTTTTTACATTGATCTGGGTGTCTTTTTATTCTAATACTATGTTGTTTTCATTATTTTATAGAGTAGTTTAAAGTTAAGTAACATGATGCTACCATTTTTTCTCCTGTTTTCTCAAAATTGGTTTAGCTATTTGAGGCCTTTTAAGTAGACTTAAACTGTTTATTTGGTATTTTTCTTGCTTCCTCACATAGGTTTCTATTGTAATTATCTTCTATCATTTTTATTTATTTATTTTTGCATAGAACTGGGGTGCAGGCCAGAGGTGCAGGAGGTGAGAAGATTCACCAAAGACAGAATGGGGAACAGAACAGGCAGATTGACTGAAACACACTGCTCAGGGGAATAGTAGGCAGAACAGGAGAGGTTTGCTGTGCCATATGGTTCAGCATCCTGTTGGGGGTTCAGACTCAGGCCATCACAGTGATAGTGCTGAGACTTAACCCCTAGGCCACCAGGGAGACCCCTATCTTCTCTCTTACAACCACTTTTGTTGCATACCATAAATTCTGATAGCTTGCATACTCATTTGCACTAGTTTCAATATTTTCTTATTTATGCCTTAATTTCTTCTTTAATGCAATAGTTATCAGGCAGCATGTTGTTTAGTCTCCCTATATTCATTGGTAGTCTTTTTTTTTTTTTTAATAGGTGTTCTTTATGTTTAAGGCATTATGGTCAGAATACTAACTAGGTATGATTTCAATATTTGTAGTTTTATTGACAATAGACTTCTCTCCCAACATATGGCTGATTCTTGATTTTGCTCAATGCACACTTGAAAAAAATGTGTGCAGTAGTTTCTGTGTGGACTGTTCTGTTGATTTCTGTTAAGTTTCATTGGTCTAGCTTCTCATTTAAGGCTACTGTTTCCTAATATATACTTTGTTTTGTTGACTTTCCTATATTTGTAAGTGGAGTATTAAAATCCCCTAGATATATTGTTGTCAATATCTTTCTTTATTTCTATCAATAACTGCCCTATATATCTTGGTGCTCTATCATTTGGTGCACACATATTTATAAGTGTTTCATCTTATTGTATTAGACCCTTAATCATGTAATATGTATGTATTATTACCCCTTTGAACTGGAAATCAATTTTTACTGACATAAGTATAGATGTTCTTGACATTTTTTTAATTGTCATGTGCTTGCAGAATAGTTTCCACATTTTTAAGTGTAAATTTGAAATCTATTCAACTACTCTATACCTTTTAATTAGTGAATTCAAGTCATTTACATTTAAGGTGATTATTGAGACATAAGTACTTCTTGCTTTTGAATATTTTTCAGTTTGTCTTTTTTTATTTTTTGACATTCTCCTTTTATGTTTTGTTTAGTTTCCATTTCCATTGCCTTATGTGTTGCTGTGTTGCTTTTATTTATCTTTGTTTGAAGGTTCTGCTCCTGTATATGGTGGACTATTTGCATTGTCTGTTGGACGTTATTATTTCATATTCATTCTGATGGGCCATGTATTAACTCTCTTCCTCCTGCATGTTCTATAATTTAGTTGTCTGCTACATCTGTATTTGTTCAGTTGTTGCTTTATAATAGTCCATTTAATATTTCTTTCATGATTGGTTTGGTGTTGATACATTCCTTTAATTTTAGTTTTTCAGTGAAGCTTTTTGTCCTTCCTTGTATCTTAAATGATAGTCTTTCAGGGTAAGTTATTTTTAAGCCAGAAATATTTCCCTTTGAGAACTTGAAACTTCCCTTGTTCTTTTCTTGCCTATAAGTTTTCCAATGAAAAATTTGTGGACAGTTGGACAGTTTAATAGGTGTTACCACAAGTTATTCTACTTTCAATATCATTTCCTTATCATTGGCTTTCAAAAGTTTAATTATAATATACCTTGGAATATATCATTCTGGTACTATTTCTTTTGTTTTTGCATAGAAGAACTGGGGGCCAGAGATGCTAGGGGTGAGAGGATTCACCAGAGACAGAGTAGGGAGCAGAACAGGCAGACTGACTGAAATACCCTGCTAAGGGAAACAGCAGGTAAGACAGGAGAGGTCTGCTGCACCATATGTGGGTTAGTTCCCTGACTGGGAATTGAACTCAGGACATATTGGTGATAGCTCTGAGACTTAACATCTAGTCCACCAGCGGATTCCCTACTTTTTTAAGTAAAATCTCTCTTTGCTTTTTTATATCCCTCCAACCAGCCATCCATATTCCTACCCCAACTGTCTCCCTGTCCATTCCTTTCATCCTTTCCTCTATCCTTACTGGTAACCATTATCGTCTTCATTTTTTTTTTTTTGGCCAAGTTTGTATTTTTATTTCTTCTTTTGTTTGTATGTAATTGGTTTTGGTTCATTTACATTCTCCAGATGGGTGAAACCATCCAAAATCTGTCTTTCACTTTTTGACTTATTTCACTCAACATAATCAGTCTGATATTGTTTGGAACAGTTTATATCTCTTGAATCAGAATGCCTAATTAATTTCCCATACTGAGATGGTTCTTCATAATTATTTATTTAAATAAATTTACTATGCCTTTCATTGTCTCTTTCCTTCTGGAACCCAATGATACATATAATATTTTTCTTCATGTTATGACAAAAAGTCTTACACTCTTTTCCCTATTTTTAATTTTTTTTCTTTTTTTTGTTCTATTTATGTGTTCTCCACTACTGTGAATTTAAGTTCCCCAATTCTCTGTAGTAATTATATTTAATACTGTTGACGTTCCCTATTGTATTTTTAAATTCAGTATTTTTTAGTTCCATTAGTTCTATTTATAACAGTAGCATATTTATCTTTTACTGTGTCTTATGTTTGATGTTTACTTATTTTTTTAATTCACCATCATGATTATTTTACCTACCTTAAACTTCTCATTATACATATCCTACAGTTCTGATGGAATAAGTCTTCTCTTGGGGTAGGGAGAGTAGTAGCATTTGTGATATATTCTTGTAACACTTCACTTTTAATTTTAATGGTTTATAATAAGGAGTTACCTTTTGTTACTTAAATGAATTGACTTTATACTCTCTAGGTTTATTTTATCCAGAATCTTTAGGTGTCTGTTATTTCATAGATGGATGCTTTTATCCTTATTTAAATGGTGTGGCTGCCTCCTTGGTGGCACAAGGGGTTAAGAGGCAACGTATGAAGCTATTCGCAGCCACTGCTGGCCAGGGAGCTACCCACATGGTGCAGCAGACCTCTCCTGACTCACCCACTTCTCCCCTCAGCAGTGTAATTCAGTCATTCCTCCTGTTCTGTCCCCCACTCTGTCTCTGGTGAATCCTCTCAGCCACCGCACCTCTGGCCTCTACTCCAGTTCTTGTATGCGTAAATAAATACATCTTTTAAAAAAGGTAAAAATAAGGGCCTCCCCGGTGGCACAGCAGTTGAGCGCTGGGTTGCAAAGCTGTCCGCGGCCTCTGCAGCACCAGTTTGATCCCCGGCCACCAGGCAAGGGTCCCACATGGTGCGCAGACCTCTCTTGCCGTCCGCTGCTCCCCTCAGCAGTGTACTTTGTCAGTCTGGCTGCTATGCTCTCCCCTCTGGCTCTGGTGAATTCTCTCACCCTCCCGCCTTCTGACTGTACCCAGTGCTTGTATAAATAAATAAATAAAAACCAATCAACTTTTATTTAAAAAAAAAAAAAGGTGAAAATAAATGGTGTGGTCACTGGCCCCAATCAGGGTTAATAATTAGGAAGGAACCAGGGTATTAAGGAACTGACCTCCAGTGAGCATCAAGATTTCAAACTTCTTGGACCTCCCTGGTGGCACAGCAGTTTGAACGCCACACTGTGTAGCTGTCTGCAGCCAGTACAGGTTCAATTCTTGGCTGGCCAGGAAGAAACCCAGATGGTGCGGCAGACCTCTCCTGCCTTGCCCACTGCTCCCCTCAGCAGTGTCTTCCATCTCTCTGTCTGTTCTTTTCCCCGCTCTGTCTCTGGAGAATTCTCTCACCCTACTGCGCCTCTGACTGTAAGCCAGTTCTTTTATAAATAAATAAATCTTAAAAAAAAAAAAAGATTTCAAACTTCCTACAGTGTTGCAGATACCCAAATTGTTTTTTTTTTATTTAGTTATTTACTTTATTGAGATAACATCAGTTTGTTTACATGTATGTGACTCAGAGGTATAAGATCACACTCCTTCAGATGTATCTTACCACACCACACTTACCATCAAGGCACAAGATAATTGAAAGCAATCTTTTTTAATTTTTTTTAAATTTTATTTTATATATTTTTTACATCATTTTTCATTTTTGCACAACGTATGCATTTTCATCTTGGTTATCCTCCTCTGAGCCAACTCACTGGCCAAACATCATTAAAAGGCTCATGCCAGCCTCAACCTCTTGATTGTGGTTGAGCAATAGACATAGCACTGGGTGGGAATTACAGTTGAGACCAAACCAGAAGCTATTGTTTTTCCAGTATGAAGCCTTAAGCTGGGGTGCTTGCTTCTCTCGTTAATATCCAGGTTCTTCAAGCTGTGGTTATTGAGAACATTCAGTTGTCTCTGTTTTGTCATGGTTGTAGAGGTCAGGCAAGTGTTTTTTCATATCACAGTTACAGGTTGCCTCATATAAAAGGAAACAACAGGTGATACAATTTGACTCTGCCCACCTGTTCAGGCTCCAACTGTTCTAGTTTGGGGTCACAGAGTCAAGCTAGCAAACACCACTTTGCACCCTTACTGCTATAGTTCTTTAGTGGTGCAACCTGTGCCATGCATGCCAACTCTGTGTTTCCTCCAGTACAGTGCCTGTTTTTTAAAAATCCACAAGAAGTTATGTGCTTTTGGGTTTACAATAGCAAAGGGGTTCCATATAGTAACTGTTCCTCTCTTTGTGGGCTGTACTGCCTCAGTATTGCTCTAAAAACAGTATAATTACAGTTTTCCCTACCCATGCCATTGCTGTTAATATATGGGATGGTCATTGATTTATCTTTCAGAGGTTGCTATTTTGCTTAGTTGTAATTTGTATGTGGAGGAAATGAGCTTAGAATCTTGAGTCTGCTACAAGTTTTCTGGTCTCCCTTCTAATCTCTGTATTTTTTAGCCAAAATGGGAAAATTCATGAATCATTTCTCATTATTTAATAAAATAAAGCATAACACACCATCTAGAGTTGCCCATTCTTTTCATTTCTGAGTACCAAGAATTTATCACATGAATTATTATGTGCACATGACAGCCAGAGTACTTTTCCTAAAGTATGAATTTCTTCCTATTATTCCACTGATTAAAACCCATCACTTTTTAAAGTTATCACTCTTTAAAGTGATCATCACTTTTAAACCCATCACTCTTTGATATGACACTTACTCAATTTTCTGTTATTCACCCATTACAAAATTCTCAGCTTCTCTCTCCCCCTTTTTCCTTTTATTCTTCCACTCCTCCATTCAACACCATCCTCCACATAGTATTCTGTCATATTTTTATCTACATTGAGCTTCTCTCAAATTCTCAAAGTTGCATGCTCTTCCGCAGGTGCTGTCTTTTGAAAATAATGTTCAACTGCTTCTCTCACTCTATTTTTTTCTAGGAAAAATCTTGAATCCTTCAAATCTCACTTAGACCTCATTTCTGCCCTCCTCATGCCCTCATTCTGTGCTTGCAAACTTATTTCTATTGATTCCCTAATCCTTTTGTGTAATATTTCATCACTTAGACATCTAACAAGCCCTAAGACTACCTCTCCTAATGAAGTTATTTTTCACTTCATACAAAATCTATAGGACTGAAAAGGAAACCAATTATATTGAAATATAATTCTAAATATGGACCCCAAATAGGTTGATAAACCACTGATTTAAAAGTCCACATTATCTTAAAGAACTTTTTCAGTTTTTACAGAGGGAAAAAAAGGCAAAATGAAAGAAAAAAAAACTTTAATGTGAAGTCTCTGTATGAGATTTTCAAATTGAAATTAAAAATCAATTAAAGTGAAAATGTCTGTCTTACATCACCCAAAGCAGTGATAGTGAAGGCAAAGATCAACAGCTGGGACTACATCAAATTAAAGAGCTTCTGCACAGCAAAAGAGACAATAACAAAAACAAAGAGAAACCCCACCAACTGGGAGAAAATTTTTGCACACAACACGAATGATAAAGGACTGATCACAAAAATCTGCAAAGAGCTGATGAGACTCAACAACAACAAAGAAAATAATCCTGTCAAAAAATGGGCAGAAGAGCTAAAAAGAAACTTCTCTGAAGAGGAAATGCAAATGGCCAACAGGCATATGAAAAAATGTTCAACATCACTTGTCATCAGGGAAATGCAAATCAAAACTACCATGAGATACCATCTTACACAGTGAGAATGGCACATATTAAAAAAACTAGCAACCACAAATGTTGGCGAGGATGTGGAGAAAAAGGAACTCTCCTGCACTGTTGGTGGGAGTGCAAACTGGTCCAACCACTACGGAGAGCTGTGTGGAGATTTCTGGAGCTACTAAACATAGAGCTTCCATATGATCCAGCAATTCCACTCGTAGGTATTTACCCAAAGGACACAGAAACATCAACTCCAAAGAGCACCTGCACCCCTATGTTTATAGCAGCACTGTTTACAATAGCTAAGCTTTGGAAACAACCCAAATGCCCAAAAATAGATGACTGGATCAAGAAGATGTGGTACATATACACCATGGAATATTACTCAGCATTCAAAAAAGATAAACACATGCAATTTGCAGCAACATGGATGGCGCTGGAAGGGATCATGCTCAGCGAAATAAGCCAGAAAGAAAAAGAAAAATACCGGATGGTCTCACTCATAGCAGGAATCTAGAAAACTTAAATAAGGGACCAGGAAAATGAATAACTATAAGAAAGTGAAAATCAAAATCAACAAACAACTATGAATCAGAGATACTCTATGGGGGGTGGAGAGCAGGGAGGGAGGGATTGGGGTCAAAATAAGGGGGTCCAATTGTATGGGGAATATAAAAATAAAATTTATTAAAAAATAAATAAAATATTAAAAAAAAGAAAAAAAATATCTGTCTTGATTCTTATAACTATGTTCAGGATATTTCAAAATATTTCAAAAATATTTTTATCTTGTGAAACATAGTCATTTTATTACTTATTTTTTTTGGTGTTAAATTATACTGGTATCCAAAGTCCAGCCCAGCAATATGTGGTTCAAAGCTCAGGATCTGGACTGAACTGGATAAGGGAGACAAATCTGGGAATGCAGAGGGTAAGCTGAGTTGGATTAAAGTTTTCACAATCCCTGGAATGAAAAGCAAAATCAGACCTGCACAAAGACTTTAATACAAAGGAGGTGGATTATGGACAGATTTCAGCTGTGAGAAAACAAACTGAATCAAAGGTCTGAGAGCTGTGTGGCAATCAGGAGTGGATTTGGGACAAACCAGAATGGTTAAGGATGTTTGGGGAATGCTTTTCATTGTAAGTGAAGGATGTGCCTATGATGCAGGCATGACTTAAGAACACAGTAGTTTATATACTAGAAATTACAGTAATTGATGCATGTATACAAGTTGTTTATTAAATATCTGCCATTCATTTTGATGATAATTTTAGATGGTTGGTGGACTCTGGGATCGATTTCAAACAAGACCTTTGTTGGCATCAGTAAAACCAACTACTTTGTAAGTTTTATCTCGTAATGTTTTCATTACCAGATTTTTCACTACCACATGTTTATGATTAACAATCTGACACGCTAGCCCATGTGTGACAGAAAGTTGAGGGTTGTGTGCTCTGGAGAGCATTCCAAGGGGCCTCAGGCTTCCATTTCTGTGACTAGAGAGAGAACCCAAATACCAAATCAATCAATTAATGGTCAGTGTTCCCTGATTTCTCTAATTTTCTCTTAATTCTCCTTAAAGTTTAGAATACTAAATATAGCAAATTTATACCATGTTCATTTCAAAATAAGGAATATTTTATAAATAATTTGGTATGAAGTATTATAATTTTGCAAAATCTATTGATTTTAAGGGACTATGCATTTTTTTATCAACTTTTGTAATACGTAATTATTTTTTACTTTATTACTAATTCTTACACATGTAATTTTGGGCATTTGCCTAAAAATTTGGTGTTTCTACTTTTGTTTTTACTACAACCCACAATCCAGATCATTATGTGTTTTAATTTTTTCCATTTATTTTTGAATATTCATACTTGCAAAAATGTGTAAATAAGAATGTGATATAATCTGTATATCTACTTATAAATAAATAACTACCTAAACACTGGATGGCCATATATATTTCTTTCCTCAGGGATCACCATTATTCTGTGCTTAATGTGTCACATTTGCATGTATTCCTTTAATCCTGAAAAATATGTTATTTTTAACCAATATATGGCATTGAGCCTCATGTCTATAACTCAATATGTGGTATCAAACATATATTATTTCAACTTAACACTTCTGTTCAGTATTGTGTTTGTAAGATTCACACTTATTAGCATCTTGAATTTTAAAAAAATCTTGTCCAAAATGAAATTATTTCATGTTTTTTCATCTGGAATTTCACATGATTTTCTGATTTTATGATAGCATATTTTACCATCAACTCAACAGAGGGATAAAATTGAATATTTAGTTTTATATTAACTGAATCCACACTTCGTTGCAGGAATATTTTTGACCATAGTCAGCAAAATTAGTGCACTTTTTAATTAAGTTACAGTTATTAAAAATATTATCAAGAATAACATTTTTCAAATCTTTGACAATTTCCCTATTTCAATAAAATTACGTAAATTGTCTTTTAAATTTTGTTTTTTTTCAATGAATTTGAAAATCTGGGATAAATGGATAAGTTCTTGGATGTATGCAACCTCAGAATGAATGAAGAAGAAAGAGAAAATCTGAACATATCAATTGCAAGCAAGTAAATTGAAATGTTAAGTCTCCTAAAAAAGCAAAACTCAGGACCAGATGGTTTCACTAATGAGTTCCACCAAACCTGCAAAGACGAATTAATATAATACCTCAAACTCTTCCAAAAATTGAGGAAGATGGAATGCTCCCAAACACATTCTATGAGACCAACATTGCTCTGACACCTAAAGTGTTAGAGTACAAGCACAAGGACATCAAAGAGAAAGAAAGCTATAGACCAATATCCTTGATGAAACAAAAATAAAAATCTTAGCAAAAAATATTTAAAAATCAGGGCCTCCCCGGGGGTGCAGCTGACTGAGCACCATGCTGTGAAGCTGTCTGCAGCCTCTGCAGTGCAGGTTGGATCCTAGCCAGCTGGCGAGAATCCCACATGGCGCAGCAGACCTCTCCTGTCGTGCCTGCTGCTCCCCTCAGCAGTGTATTTCTTTGGTCTGCTTGTTCTGCTCCCTGCTCTGTCTCTGATGAATCCTCTCACCCTCTCATGCCTCTGGCCTATACCCCAGCTCTTGTATAAAAATAAATAAATCTTAAAAAAAAAATTCAAAAATCATGACCTAGTAGGGTTTATCCTGGTATGCAAGAATGGTTCAAGATATTAAAATGAATCAATTTAATTAGCCATATTAACAAAAGAAAAGATAAAAAAACATATGATCATGTGAGTAGATGCGGAGAACGCATTTTACAAGATTGAATACACATTTGTAATAAAAACTTTAAAAACAGGGTTTTAAGGAGCATACCACAGCATAATAAAAGTCATATATAATAAATCCACAGCTGACAACATACTCAGTGTTGAAAAATGAAAACTTTTCCTCTAAGATCAGGTACATGACATGGATGTACCTCTCATACTACTGCTCAGCATAATATTTGAAGTTTTATCTAGAGCAATTTCATAAAAGAAATATATAAATAATTGAGATATAAATACATAAAGATATAAATAAATAATTCCAAATTGGAAAAGAAGAGGTAAAGCTATCACTATTTACAGAAGACATGAATATGTATAATTTATGTACTATATGTATTATATATATATTAAGTAGTAATTATATAAAATATATTTAAATACATATAAAATATAAAATATAATTTTATATAGTAATATAGTAAAATATAAATATAAATGTTTAGTAGGATCTTTAAGGGTATATATACATATATATATTATATATTAAGTATTACATATTAACTACACATAATGTATTATATATAAACTATATATATATTACATATTATATGTAAACTATAGATCAACACAGTAAAGTGGCAAGCTAAGAAAGTCAACATACAAAATTGTGTTGCTTCCATTTATACAAATTAGAGAAATAAATCAAGAAAACAAAGTCCATTTACAATAACATCAAAAAATATTAAATATCTAGGAATGAACTTCAGGAAGTGAAAGATCAGTTCATTGAAAACTACTGGCAATTGCTAAAAGAAATAGAAACTGCATGGAAATGGAAAGATATCCCATGCTCATGAATTGGAAGAGTTAGCATAGTCAAAATTTCCATTTTACCCAATGCAGTTTACAGATTCAATGCAATCCCTATCAAAATTTCAATGGACTTCTTCAAAGAAACCACAAACATTATTGAAATTTATATGTAACCACAAAAGATCCTGAATAAACAAATAAATTTTGATTTAAAAAGAAGGGAAATGGTAATATCAAACTTTCACATTTCAAATTGATAGTAGTCAAGTTGATAGTCAAAAGAGTATGATAATGGAATAAACACAGGCACATAAACCAATGGAATAGAATTAAGATCCCAGAAATAGACTCAAATTTATATGGATAGTTAATCTATGACAAAGAAACCAAGAATACACAAGGGAGAGAAGAAAGTCTCTTCAAACAAATGGTGCTGGGTAAACTGGCAAACAACACAAAGGAAAACGAAACCACCTTATTTTCTCACACCATAATCAAAATGGATCAAAGACTTGAATTTAAGACCAGAATTCATTAAATATATAGATGAAAACATAGGCAAAACACTATACAACATTGGATTCAATGATGTCTTTGGGGACTCTATTCCAATATCAAAATAATAAAGCAAAAATAAACAAATGGGATGACATCAAACCAAGAAGCTTCTGTGCAATAAAAGAAACCAAGCTATAAGTTAAAATAAAAAGACAACCTAAATGAGTGGATGAAAATATTTGCACCTCATACATACAACAAGGGGATAATGTCCATGATGTACCAAGAGGTCATGAAACTCAATAAAAAGAGAAGAACCCAATCAAAGAATGGTGGGCAGGGAAGTTAAATAGACACTTCTTCCAGGAGACATACAAATGACCTATAAGCACTTGAAAAAATGTTCAACATCACTTGTATTCAGGGAAATGCAAAGCAAAACCACAGTGAGCACTGCCTCACTCCAGTGTTAATGTGAGAATGACACATAACAAAAATCCCAGAAAGAACAAATGTTGGCAAAAGTGTGAATGAAGAGGAATATATGTATGTTTTTGATAGGATCGCATACTGGTCCAGCCCCTATGGAAAATTGTAGGGCGGTTCCCCAAAATGTTAAAAATAGATACACCATATTATAATTAGTCTTTTTCTTAATTATAATAAAGAAAAAAAATCAAAATCAACAAGCAACTATAAACCAAAGATACACTACGAGGGGAGGCGGAGGATGAGAGGAGGGATTAGGGTCGAAATAAGGGGAGTGGAATTGTATGGGGAATATAACCAAAATCAAAATGCTTACATTGTGCAAAAATGAAAATGATGTAATAATTATATAAAATAAAATATATTAAATAATAAAAAATAAATTAAAAAAATAGATATACCATAGTCCAGTAATTCCACCCTTTGGCATTTATCCAAAGAATGCAAAAAACACTAATTTGAATGCACTCCTGTGTTCATTGTAGCACTATTTACAATAGCCAAACTGTGGAAATAACTAAATGTCCCAAGACTGAGGACTGGATTAACAAGATGTAGTACATACACATCATGGAATACTGTTCAGCTATTTCAAAAATGAAGAACTACCATCTGTGATAATGTGGATGGATTGGAGATGGTTGTGCTAAGTAAAATAGGCAAGAGGGAGAAACACAAATACTGGATGATTTCTTTCATAGGTGGAGTAAACTAAAACAAAGTTCAGAAATGTCTGCAGAATCCAGCATGGTTTAATTGACAGTGGGAGTTGAAAACAAAGGCAAAAGGGGACAAAGTGGAGGATGGTGATTTGGTGGTAGGTGTAGTCTGGTATATATCAGAAGCATGGACCCAGGGCCTCCCTGGTTGTGTTAAGAGGCAAGCTATGAAGCTATTCGCAGCCACTGCTGCATGAGTTCGATCCCCAGCCTACTAGGGAGTTACCCACATGGTACAGCAGACCTTTCCTGCCTGGCCAGCTGCTCCCCTCAGCAGTGTATTTCAGTCGATTTGCCTGTTCTGTTCCCCACCTGTCACTAGTGAATCCTCTCAGCCCCTGCACCTCTGGCCTGCACCGCAGTTCTTGTATGCATAAATAAATAAATCTTAAAAAAATAGAAGCGTGGACCTCATCCCCTAAGTCATATACAAGGTTGTAAACCAATGATACCTCTAATTTAAAAATACAAGTTAAAAAAGAAAAGATGTCAGTGAGGAGGCTTTACATGAACAAGTAGACATCACCTAGGACAGCAAGGCACACCACTTTGGAGGTGAGACAGATAATGCAAGGGGTTCAAACATACTAAAGATCATTATTCAGAAATATCATTAAAATAATTAAAATAGAGAAAATACATACATGTATGTATTTTCTCAAATATATGAAAAATATGTGCAATTTTAAGTACATTGCATTAATTATGTACAGATGAATGTTTATTTCCCCACAAATTGATATGTTAAAATCATAGTCTTCAGGGGAAATGGTGTTACAAGTCCAGAGCCTTTGGGTGGTAGTTAGCCCTGAGGCAAAGACCTCAAAAATACCCTTAATTCAGAGGCTCCAGAAAGACACTTCACCCATCCTGCCACCTGAGTTTATAGTGAAAAGTTAGCTGTCTATAATTAAGTGGATCCTCATGACTGATTTTTTTTTTTTTTTTGCAGCTACAGTGATTTTAGAAATCTTAGTCCAAAACTGTGGGAAATAACTTACTATTGTTTATAAAAAATGAAAAATGAATAACTGAATAAAAGGGATATTTATGATTAAAATATAAAAAGAATAATGTAGTAGAAATATGATAAATAAAATCAAGTTTACCTGTTGTATCTGAAAATGCAAATAGTGACAATATTGAGAATCATATTGAGCCTCATCACCATACATAAATTTTATTGTCACTCTCTAATCCTGAAGAACTAGAAAAAGAAGAACAAAAAAGCCAAAATCTAGCAGAAGAAAGGAAATAATTAAATCAAAACAGAAATACATAAAATAGAAGTAAAAAAAGACAGTCCAAAAGATCTATGAAACCAAAAGCTAGTTCTTTGAAAAAATAAACAAAATAGACAAACCTCTAGCTAGGCTCACAAAGAAAAAGTAGGAGAAAATTCAAACAATTAAGTTCATAAATGAAAGTTCTAAAATTACAATAGACATGCCAGAAATCCAGAGGATAATTAGAGACTCATATGAATATTTATTTTTTAAAGATTTATTTATGCATACAAGAACTGGGGTACAGGTCAGAGGTGTAGGGAGTGAGAGGATTCACCAGAGACAGAGTTGGGGAACAGAACAGGCAGACTGATAGCAATACACTGCTGAGGGGAGCAGTGGCCAAGTCAGAAGAGGTCTGCTGCGCCATGTGGGTAGCTCCCTGACCAGGCAGGGATTGAACTCATGCTGTAGTGGCTGAGGACAGCTCCATAGGTTGCATCTCAACCCCTTGCACCACCAGAGAGGGCCTACTATGACTATTTATACACATTTATACAATCTAGATGAGATGGAAAAATTATTAGAATTATGCAATCACCTATGACTGAATAAGGAAGAAAAAGAAAATTTAAACAAATCAATTACAAGCAGGGAAATTGAAACAGTAGTAAAAATTTTTCCAAAGCTCAGGACCAGATGGTTTCATATGAGAGTTCTACCAAGCTTTCAAAGGTAAAATAATATGTGGTCTGCTCAAGTTCTGTTAAAAAAATTCTGAAAGAATATTTCCAAATGCATTTTATGAGGCCAACATCACACTAATACCAAAACCAAACAAAGACAACACAAAAGCAGAAAACTATAGACCAATCTCTTAATGAAATAGATGCTAAAATCCTCAATAAAATTTTAGCAAACAAAATCCAACGATACATTAAAAGGATTACCAAGTGGGATTTATTCCAGGGATACAAAGATGGTTCAAAATCCAAATTCAATCAATGTGATTCACTAAATTGATAAAAAAGAAAAATAAAAACCATGTTATCATATTAATAGATGCTGAGAAAGTATCTGATAATGTTCAATATTCATTCATAATGAAAGTCCTTGAAAATTTTTGAATGAAAGGAACAAAACTTAACACAATAAAAGGACAAACCCACAGTTAACACCATTCTTAATGGTGAATAACCTGAAAGAAAAGCCTGAGATCTGGTAAAGACAAGGGTGTCAGCTTTCACTTCTGATATTTAACATACTACTGCAAGTCCTAGCTAGAGTAATTAGACAAGAGAAAGACATAAAAGAAATCCAAACAGGGAAAGAATAATTAAAGCTAACATTATTTCCAGATGATATGATCACATACACAGGTAAACCTTCAACATCCACAGAAATACTAATTAAAACAATAAACCAGCTCAGTACCTGGCAGGTTTAGAAAATAAACAAAAATCAGTTGCCTTCCATATGCAAATAATCAGTCTGGTGGGTAGCTCCTTGGCTGGGGATCTAACTTGTGCTGCAGCAGCTATGGATAGCTTCATAGGTTGTATCTTTTTTTTTTTAAATTAATTTTTAAATTTTTTTTTACATCATTGTTCATTTTTAAACATTATTTGCTTGCCCCCACCCCTTTAAGTGTAGTCCCCTGTAGGATAAATGGTTTTCAGGCTTTTCTGCCCTCACACCATTAGGATTGCCCTGCCTGACAGGCACCTGCAGTTGTTACATTGTTGCAAGCTGTCTTACTTACTTCTGTGGGCCATGAGAGGAGTATTGAGATAGTCCCCCAGAGAAGCAAAAGCTGTAAAGAAGCAGAAGCAGTAAAGAAGCAGCAGAGAAACGAGAGAGAGAAGCAGAAGAAGAGGCAGGAGAGAGAAGGGGAGAAAGAAGGCCAGAGAAGCCCAGAGTGACGATTTGCTGGGGGGCTTGGAGGCCTGGCAGCCTCCTGCCCCCCTGGCACTCCTGCCTGCCATGTACCTGGTTGCTGCAGTGCATGTAAAGCTCAATAAAAAACTGAGAAAGCCACCGAGGGCTCTAAGACTCTCCTTTACTTGACTGCCGGATCATAGATGACTTGCTCAGTGCCCATCCTGCCCCTACACCCCATAGAGTTTCCTTCCCCAATGCAGCCATGCACCATCACCTCAGTCCCCTGTGCTCCTCCCTTTCTCCCTTGGTCCCCTCTCCCTCTTCCCCCCCTGCAGTATGTCTCTGATTTATAATTGTCTGTTTTTGCTTTGTTGTGTTTTGTACTGTTATTATATTTTTACACTGATATCTTATTTGGTTTCCCTTATATTCCTGTTATAAGTGAAATCATGCGATATTTTTCTTTTTCCTCTGTCTTATTTCACTGAGCATAATTCCCTCTAGATCCATCCATGTTGCTGCGAATGGCATAGGTTGTGTCTTAACCCCTTGTGCTACCAGGAAGGCCTAGAAACACAAATTTTAAAAGAAACTTGCACTCCTGTCTTTATTGCAGCAGGATTTACAATAGCCAAGCTATGGAAACAAACTAAATGTCCCAATATGGATGGATAGATCAGGAAAATGTAGTATATATACACAATGGAAACTCCTCAGCCTTCAAAAAAAGATAAACTCATGCTATTTGGGGCAACATGGATGGAGCTGGAAGGGACTATTCTATGTTAAGTAAGTCAGAAGGAAAAAGCTAAATATTGGATGGTTTTCACTTATATTTGGAATATAGAGAAACCAAACACAAGTTCATACAAAGACAAACATTGAAAACTGACTACAGATCTGAAGCATCCAGGAGGGGAGGAGGAAGGAGAGTGAGAGGAGAGGGGTGAAAACAGAAGGGGAAAGAACACATTGAATTATGACTAAAATTACCAGAGAGGGATGAGTTGGAGTGGGAGCAAAGTGGAGAGGGTGGTGTAATGGAGGATTACTGGGGCTTCAGTGGTGGGTGTGGTGAAATAACATATGACTATAGAGGCATAAACCTATACTCCTCAGACATACACTGCGATGTAAATCAATATTGTCTCAATAAATATAACTAAAAAATAAATACATTTCCCATCTTGCTATCTGTGAATAAATAAAATCTAGTATGCAAAATTTTGAAATAACTTCTTAAAAATGGTTTCAAAGATGTGTAAAAGCCCCAACATAAGAAATAGACTACACTGCATGAATTGAATGATAGTAATTTAAATAAAACTATTTCAATAAAAGATTCTTTCAAAAATATAAGATCCAGGGCCTCCCTGGTGGTGCAGCAGGTTGAGTACGGCGCTATGAAGAAGTCCACAACCTCTGCAGCATGGGTTCGATTCTAAGCTGGCCAGGGAGATACCCACATGGCATGGCAGACCTCTCCTGTCTAGCCCGCTCCTCTCCTCAGCAGTGTTTTCAGTCATCTGCCTGTTCTGCTCCCCATTCTGTCTCTGGTGAATTCTGTCACCCTCCTGTGCTTCTGGCCTGTACCCCAGTTCTTGTATAAATAAAGAAAATAAAATCTTTAAAAATACATATAAGATCCTTATAAATACAGCAAGTTGAAATTATTGATAATCCCGTTCAAAAATCTTTTAAAAGAATAAAATTGTAAATTGGTACTGACTCTTAAAATTATGTGTGCTAGTGGAAAACTTTATTAGCACCTTTTAATTTATATATCATGTGGTAAAATAATAGCACACTCTAATAAAATAAATGTTTAGATTCTTAGAAAATGACTAATTCTCAGGCTAGAGAAGGAAAATACATAATAACTTTATGCTGAAAATAGCTGCAACCTTGTATATGTTACTCAACTTATATGCGCTGAAGCTGGTTTATCTCTGATATAGAAGATTAGACTAGCTGATCAGTAAGATGCACTTAAATATAAATAATTTATCTAAGAAAATGAGAGGTTAACCCTTGGCAAATATTTCAAGTATTATCAGTAGGGAATTCTACATCAAAAAATAAAAAATGAAGAAACAGACTGACATAGAGTTAAATCATAAGATTCAACAAAGAATATGTCAACGGAAATCTGGAGTTAATTTGTCCTGGTTTTGATTTTCATTTAAAACTACATTTTAAAGTATTTTTAGTTTCAAATTTCAAGCTTAAATTCTTATATCTCTGCAGAATTCTTTTATTTTAATAATAGAAATACTATAGTTATTTCATATTTAATTAAGTTAATGTCAGTAGCTCAACTGCATATATTTTCTCTTCTTCTAAGTGTGAGCCCATGTTCTAGAAGCAAATATATTCCACTCTATACGTAAGTAATATTCCCTAATGTTTTTAAAATTTACATCTAAGTTGTAGTTGCTTTCAGCTCATTCATATTTATAAATTTTCTTTTTAAGATAACTTTAAAAAATAACTTAAAAGTTATTTTAAGATAAGTGGAAATTAAAAATTATTTCCAATATCTTTCTAGCTCTGGAAGTTTTGTTAAAGGTTGAAGATTTTGATAAAAGAAAGAAAGGGGGCAGTATTTTTCTGTTTCCCCAAATTTTATTTCATAAAATACTTTGGATGCTAATAATAATAACTATTATAATCAAAAGACTTTATACTTGATGTGGAAGATATGAGGTGCACACCAACAGAGAATTCTAAGAAATGTAAACTTATATTTTTTCTAAATTTAAGTCTGGATTTCCAAGGATGAAAAAGATGATTATTCTCCATCATTTGGAGTACTCTTGATTTAGATTGAAGATAACTTTGTGTCTTAGTCTCTATAATAAAATAATGTAGACTGGGTGGCTTAGAAGCAGCAATTCTTTCTCACAGTTCTACATCAGGAAGCCAGTTTGGCTGAGAGAGGAACCTCTGGGTCCTCATGGACTTATCCTTGTGTCATCACATGGTGGAAGGGCAAGGGAGCTTTGTGAGGTCACTTATAAAAGTATTAATCCCATTCATGAGGGCTCTACCCTCATGACCTAAGCTCCTCCCACCTCCTAAAAACCCCACCTTCAAAAACCATAACCTTTGGGCATTACAATTTCAAGATGTGAATTTTAGGGGAACAGAAATATTTGATTATGGTACTTGGAGCAAAGTAAATGCAAGAAAATTGAGGGGTCTGGCCCTTTTCTTCCACCTTCATTAATGTTGCCTTTTCTGCACTGCAGTAAAATTGACTAGGACACTCTGATATATGTCCACACAGCCACTAGGCCTTCTCACAGTTCCCTTAGACACATCCATCACTGGTTGGCCAGGATCCTTGCTCACTTATACACGTTTCCATCTCCACAGGAGCACTGTACTTGTCTCTGTCTTATTGCGGGCCACCCCCAGACTCCAGTGAAAATTTTTCTCAAAGACTGCAGAAATAGCTATTTTTCTCAAAAATACAAGTTAGCTGTTACTCTTACCTGGCCCAAACTTAAGATCACAAGAGCCTGGAGACTCACTCTGAAAAAGAGAAATTTTCCTTTCTTTCAGCAAATCATTTCATCATCACAATTAATTTTTCGCATTTGAAATTTTTGATCTATTTTGGCAAGTAAGATTTCCTTTGGAAGTTAGAACATGGTTATTTATTTCTTCTTAAAAAATGACATACACTGTTCTCTCCCCTATCCCCAACAGCGGATGTGTACAATCTGCAAATGATGATGATATTGACAACCCTTTTGGAGACATCACATCTCTAGCCAAACCTCGGAGCTCCAGAGCAATTTATACAAATACAAGTCGGTGAGCTCTTCTCAGAATTATTCCCCTTACTTATGACTAAGGATAAGAAACAGTAATGGGGATCTATTGCAAATGAAGAAATAAAGATCTTTATTGAACATAGCTTAAGAAGAAAGGTAAATTTTTCTTGAAAGAACATTATTTACAATAGGTAAAATGTGGAAATAACCCAAATGCTCCAAAATGGTGTATGTATGTATGCATGTGTGTATATATATATATATATATATATACACACACACATACACACATGCACAAGAGATACTATTAAGCAATCAAAAAAGATGAACTCATGCCATTTGCAGCAACATGGATGGAGCTGGAAGGGATTATGGTCAGTGAAATAAGCCAGAAGGAAAAAGAAAAATATAGATGGTTTCACTTATAGGAGGAATATAGGTGAACCAAGCAAGGGATCAGGAAAATAATAATAACAAATTTTAAAAAATAGCAGGCAACTATAAATCAGAGACATTCTGCAAGGAAGAGGGAGGGATCAAAACAGTGGAGGGAAGAGCACAAGAGACTATGGTGATGATGCACAGGTGGTGGGAATTTTATGGGGACTGCACCTGAGAGGAGAAATCAAAAAGGATAAACTCATGTCATTCGCAGCAACATGGATGGAGCTAGAAGGAATTATGCTCAGTGAAATAAACCAGAAGGAAAAAGAAAAATATTGTATGATTTCACTTATAACAGGAATGTAGGGGAACCAAATAAGACATCAGTGTAAAAAAATAATAACAGTACAAAACACAACAAAGCAAAAACAGACAATTATTAACCAGAGACATACTGCAGGGGAGGAGGAGGGACAGGGGTGAGAGGGAGGGAGGGAGGAGCACATGTGACTGTGGTGATGGTGCATGGGTGCCTTGGGGAAGGAGATTCTATGGGGACTCAATCTGAGGGGGTGGGGGGAAGCAAATATTGTCTAAAAAATGTAAAAAATTATAAATGCTAAAAGAAAAAATGAGCAACGATGAAATAATATATATTATTAAAATAATAGCTATACATTAAAAGAAAAAAATACTTTGTGGGCAACAAAACAAATAACTACAATTTGTCACAAAGGTAAGCACAGTTTGGGAACTGAGTAACCTCAGCACCTTGAGCAGTCACTTTATCTGTGACTTCAGTTTCTTCATCTGAAACCTATAGAAGTAAATATCACCAAGCAAGGGGATTATGGGGGATCAACATTTATAAAGCAGGTTGAGACACATAATACTTTGTTATTTAGTGAAAAAGGGCTCCTTTTTAAAAACAAGATAAATGAGAATTTCAGTGCTAGTGTGTTGCTTCCTAGAACAATGCACTGGGTGGGTGGCAAGTATAGTCCAGGAATGCTGCAGGTGTGTTTGTTTCCATTATGTATATGCATACTACATGCGAATTCACTTTTGCCAATGGGAATTCTGAGGTTGATAAATTCCTTCCCTAGTATTCACAAGACACACTTGAAGTTGAAGTTCTGTGTTCTTTTTTTTGTGGAATTTAGCTGCCAGATTTCATGCAAGGCTATAGTTTGAATCCCAACAGTATTTTAAATGTTAGCTGATTTCTACCTTTTTAAACATAAATTGTGCCTATGACACAATCTAGTTAAATTTCACATTAGCTGCCCTTTACACTATATCCTACAATAATTTTGAATATATCTGGCTACTGTCTCTGGCTAATTCTTTTGACAAATTTGGTCTAACTACAAAATGTTTCAAACTAAAGTTGGTTTTAAAATAATGCTATGTCTCTTAAATTAACTGGAAAAAAATGTATCCAAAATGTTCCAGTTTCTGTGAATGAACAGAAAAGTAAAAAAGAAAAGATTTTGTCTTCATATTACATAAAAATCTGACAGGCACATAAGCTCTGTATACAAATAATTGTAATATAAAGGAGGATGGAACAAATCTCCTAAAATATTAGCTTAGTGTTTTCAAAGCTCATATATCTAGAAAGATCTCTTTAACCCACAGGACTTGAGGGTAATAACATTAGAGCTGAGTTCTGAGGAAGAGACACTTGGTGTGATTTTTTTTCATAAATTCAATAAGAAAATTATTGCTATTAAGCGTAGTAATTCTAAAAATTTTAAAGGGAGACTATGAGGGAAAAGACTATTTTTTTCAATTCTATAGCCTTTTAAAAACTGTCTCATCTTTGAAATGTGTATTTGAATTTTGAAATGTTTTATGGAATGTTCTTGCAAAGAATAAAAATATGTTTGGGGTTATTTTTGAAAGAATGAAGTATGGCTGTGTTTTAAATTTTGATGTATAACGTACTATTTAACCTCAATAATTTTGGGAATATTCCTTCTTCTCTTGGTGTTAATTTGTGTTTTTAAGGAAACGAAATTTTGAGTGGATCATGTAAGAGAATTGAAAGCCTTAACTGTACTTGTCCAATATGGGCACTAGAGGGCCTCCAAGGTTGCAAAGTTTCTTCTTTTGATTAGATTTCAATTGTTAACAGAATCTTTACCTTTTAACACAAAGAAATGTTTTCCATTCTCATTATGAAATACTTAAATATATGTAAGTGTATAAATTCATATATTAAATATAAGTCAAAATAACAAGTAAATGTCTATGCATCCCTCTGCGCTAAAGAGATGGTATTTTACTAATATCAGTTTTTACTAATACCAATACTAAGTCACCTATATGCTCCTCTCCTTATTGTCTAGGTCCCTTTCTCCAACCCGGAAATCATCACCATTAGACTTCATGCTTATATATTGCCCCCATTACTTTATAGTTTTACTGCATAAACATGAATCTCTAAATAAAATTATTTTGTGGTTTTTCACATTCACAATGTGCTGAATACCACATTCAGCACAAAAGCAAAGTACAAAAAAAATACATAAAATATGTCAGTTACATAAAGTTTAAATCTCAGAAACACATAACTTTATTTTGTGCCAAGTATGGAATAGACCATCACCCTCTTCAAAAATTAAAAATAAATCTTTCTTTATTTTCTTATATTGAGCTTTCTATAAGAGAAAATCTTTATGAAGTCTTTAGGCTTTTCCTCATAATTGATGACACTTCAGCACAATGGGTGGGGCTGTGCCCTTGCCCCTTCAATGGAAATCATGTTCAGACACACAGTTAAGGTCAATGACTCTTCAGTTCAGATCTTTGCCTCACTGCAATCACCAATTTCCTCAGAGCATGAATGTTTTTCAAATCTTCCTCATTAATTGATTTTCTTTTCTGGTCATTTGACATGTCTGATTTTTTTATATAGATGATGATTATACTAATAATTTAACAAGTAGTTTTTATTGTTGCAGAATTGAATATGATTATTAGAGGAGAGCACAGAAAAAAATACAAATTATATGCAAAATCTCACATAAATTATATGAAAAATCTCATAAAAATATAGCTATTATTAAGATTTGGGCATAATGCGATCTATCATATGCATTTTTAGTCTTGTTTTTGTATATTTAATAGCTATGTGCATACTGCACATAAATGTTTTACCACCTTAACCTTACAACATCAAAATTTTACTTCTGTATATGTACTGTCATTGACTACATATGTAAATCCTTTCCACTTTTTGTTATGATAAATAATGCTTTTATATGAATTCTTTTCATGATTTGAAATTACTTAAGGGAGACTCCTAGAAATGGATTATAGAGTCAAAATATATAAATGTTCTTAAGCACATTGCTAAATCATTTTCTAGAAGTATATGTCAGCATTTATACTCACCTGATGCTAGCATTATATTTCACCATTTTTATTTTCTTCCAAATGTTTTCATTATAAAAATAATTCAAATATGTTTAAGGTATAAAATGTATCTTCCATTTTCAATTCCAATAATAAAATTTTGATATATTTTTAGACTTTTAGCCCAAGCATGAATGAAGGTCTGTAAGGTGTGTGTGTATTGTGAGTGCATACGATGGAGTATGTATATGTAAGTTTGAAATATGAAATGGACATTTTCCCTGATATTATGCAAGGCTATTAAAATCTTTTAATGATTACATGACATTCCACTACAAGGCTACATTGTAGTTTACATAGGCCAAGTTAATACTAAATTGTTTGTTGTTGCAAATAACACAGCAACAAATAACCTCTACATTTATGTTTGCACGTTATGTAGGCATTTCTGTAAAACAAATTCCTTAATACAAAATTGTTAACTATTTCATTAAAAAATAAAATATTTTCTGATTTGGGAGTCATGTCCATTTACTAAAAGACATTTAAAGTTAAGTCACTCAAAATATTAATGCAGCTTCCACTGCAGTTCCTAACTTTTAACTCTTTTAGGAATTAAGAAAATTCAGAGCCTAACAGTGTCTGTTAGGCTCAACAGGAATTCTTGAAGCTCAGGACAGGAAACCACTTTTTTGTTTTTTCAACAAATATGTACTGTTTACTAGATTAGGGCACTATTTAGGGATTTTTTAAAAAATGATATAAAATCACTTACTTAAAAGCAAAGACGTTTTGGTAAAACTAACATAAGGATCCACCTTTTCCAAATCTTTTCTCAATCTTTCTTTTCAATATAAGAGCCACATTTTTTTGTAAGTTGAAGAAAAGCTCATTTTATTATAGAGTTCCATGTAGTTTCAGAATGTTTTACATTCAGGAGTCATTGGTACCAAGCACATGGTGGTTGAAGGTACCAGAATGCACAGAGGAGGCTCCCAAGGTATACCCACCTGTCCTTGCCCTGGAGCATTGAGCATGTTGAAGGAAATGCACTCCATTGTGATGGTCAAGTGCCCTGGGTTCATAGGCATGTGCCTCTTTCTTGGTCCAGCTCCTTATTCATCAGTGAGGTCACTGAGGCACATAGCAGTAGGGATGAATGGCTGGTGACAGACAGCCTGAAGTGGAAAGTGGCAAAACCCAGGCCTCATACCTGACCTGATGCTTTCCAGACTTCATTTGCTGGCTTTCCCAAGTCAGCCAGCCACCTCCACCGTGCTGTCTTCCACTAGGCTGTAATCTTTTACTTTAGAACTTCACATGGCTTCATATTTATTGTGCCTTTACCTCAATAATTTCTGTGCTGAAACTTTTGCAAAGAATGAATGATTGTTCAAAATGGACCCCAGGCAGCTTCTGGTCAAAGTCTGATAAAGGAGAAGGGGGCCCTCCCTGCTTGCCAGTACTGTGTTGCATCTATAAAGCAAGTATCACTGCAACCCAGGTAAAGGATGAGGTTATGAATAGTACTTCTTTTTATTAGCTTGGAACTTCTGCCTTTTAAATCTACTTTAATTTGTTTTTCAAAATTGTGTGATCAAGTTGTAAAGGTAGAGGTGTGGACACAGGTTCTATTCCACTTTAGAGAATGAGGAGCATGAGGCCCAGATAGATGATGTAAGATCCCCAGATCACACATTGCCCGAGTGCCTAAAAGAACAACCTCTTTTTCTTTTTTTTTTTTCTTTTTTAGAATTTAGGGGTTTTATTTAGAAGTTAATTTGACCAAATTTTAAACTCATAATCTCCAGGGTACACTATCCTCATCCCATGTGAATATGCCTTTTGTCTTGGAGAATAACAGTTTCTCAGGGCGTCAGTCCCACAATAACTCTAACCCTCTGGGTTTTTTCTATGCCCCTCCCAAATGCAAGAGTTGAAGATTCTAAAAACAGAGGAAGGAAAAACACTAGATGGTGAAGATGTTGATGATGATGATGATAATAACAAAACAGCCCTGTAACTTCTAAACAAATCTTAGTAGAGAAGCACAGTCCAGTGGCCAAAGTTACCACAAAATCATTCTGGTCTTATTTGGATTTCTCGAAGCTCACAGGACTCTCTTTCCTTTCACCCTCTCACTCACTCTCCTCTCCCCCGACCCGTCCTTCCTGAAGTCCTATCTTGACCTTCACTGTGCTTTTCCCTCCCACTTTCACTCCACTTTTCCAGTCCTGCCTTCCAGCCCACCACATCTGAACTGATTCTACACACTTCACCTAAGTAAGCTGTCCTCAGCCCCCTTCAAAGCTCCAGAGACAGACTGTGGCTCAGAAAGATTCACTGCTGTGTTACTTGCTGCTCAGGGCAACCCTGGAGTGAAACACTAGCCCTCTGAAGCTCTGCTCCCATGCCTTTCTGTCTGTATCCCTCTCATGTGCCCTACTTATACTTTGCATCAATGTTCTTTGCCCAATTTGGGTTATGTAAACCTCAAATGGTGCATTTTTAAAATTGACTCCTTGATGTGAAAGCTGTCAGGAGCCAGCCCTTCTAGATTTCTCCCTAAAACTGTACCTGACACAGAATAGCTCCAGTAAAACGCAATGACATTAACTCAAACTTGCAGTAACACAACACCTATAATCAATGTCAACCATAAGATATGGCTGGACACTTTGGGTGGATCAGCATGAGAGGTATTTCCAAGAACACTAACATTCTCCATTCAATCCATGGTAGCATCTTGACAGCTTGGGCCTTCTGCATCTGGATCATTTCTGTTGCTTGCCAGCTCTGCTGACTCTGGGCACATTTCTTAGACTTTTTTTTTTTTTTTGCCTTAGCTCCTATTTAGATAAAATGGGCATGTGCTAGGACCTTTGACACAGGGTATGTGGGAATTAAATGAGCTAATTCTTATAGCCTTTATAAGGGTTTTTGGAATATAGTGCACACTCAATGAGTATTAGTCATGTCTGTGGCACAGAAAGAGAGAGAGAGAGAGATCTTGTATGCACACATAAGTTGTAATCTATATGCATGTAATATATATATACATATATATAGTGCATATGTGCATATAACCTGTTTTCTTTATTTTCTATTTAGCTTTTAATCATATACTATCTGTGCTCTACTTTTCAAAATGATTTACTAAACAGCTTATTTTTTGAAATTATTTAATTTCTATTTTTTCTTTGTTAAGTAAAACCGGCTCATTGTAAATGTAGGCAATAATTTATTCAAATTTACCCATTAGTGAACAAAATTCAGGCTTATTTTGGGAATAAGAGTACAAAAGAAGTTTTCAAAGAATCAGAAGCTATGGAGCAAAGACAAAAAATGAAGACCTCCTATTTTTAAATTAATTCTTGCCTTTCTTTGCTTTCCTTAAATGGGGATAGGGGTGTTTTGGGCAAGCAACTAATCCAAAAATCCATTTTGAAGCCTATATACTTCAGTATCTGTAATAGGTTTGTTTACTCTAACTGAAAAATAATATTGCTTATCAGCAGCAGGCCTGTAAAGTGTTCTTCAGAGATTATTATCTTCTTGATATGAGATCAACATGTCACACTTGAGATAGAAAAGTCCTTCTATAATGTCCTTGCAAAAGGGTTAAATGGGATAGATTTAGAACAGTTAAATGGAATAGATTTAGAAGCATATTCAGACAGGACTTTCATTTTTAAGTATTTGGCAGTTTATCATGCAACTGAATTTATTTCTCAAGTCTAAGCAGCTTATATTTGTCTACTAGTTCATGACTTGTTATTAGATATGATATTGTATACTATCATTATTACAATAAATGTATTCATCAATATTGATTCATCAACATCAATAACCTGCATGCCACATGTAACTTTATGATGTTTTATATACAGCCTGTCTCCTGATTTATAAATTGCTTGCTTGCTTCTTTGACTTCTTAACTGCTCTAAAAGCAGGGTAGGACTTCAGAGGTATTTTACTTCTGCAGGTGTTTTAAGGCAGTGGATAAAACCTCTCAGACAGAAAAAGGGGATTTCCTTTGTAACATGCTTGGAAGCTTTAATGACAGTTTGGGAAAAAGATGTATACATGAATAGTTTTGCCCCACTTTCTGTTACCTCTCCGACATATGGCTACACTTCTACAAGAAAATTCCAAGAAATCCTATAGGGTACTGCCCAGAATTTAGTAGTAGTGGTTTAGTCACCGAATCCTGCTGACAAATCTGAAAATGTAGCTCTAAAATTGAGACAACGCAATATCACTGCATACTAGAATTATCTGGAGAGCTTCTGAAAACCCCAGTTCCCAGGGCATAACCCTCAGCATTGAAATCAGAGTGTCTAGGGGTGGGTCTCGGGCATTGCTAAGTTTTAAGAAACGCCAGCATTCAGGAACTTTGGAAGGCAGGCTTAACATCTCATAACTATCTGTGCTGAATAAACTTTGCATCCTCTACCTTTCATATATAGGAAAGTACTTATTTCTTTAAAATCTTGTAGTTCAAAAGATTTGCTAGCTGATTTCACTTTCATTGAATTTCTTCAATCCCCAGAGTACACCTAAGAGGCTGGTGGTGGTCTCTCTCTACTGCATTTTTTTTAAAGATTTATTTATTTATGCATACAAGAGCTGGGGTACAGGCCAGAGATGCAGGGGGTGAGAGGATTCACCAGAGACAGAGTGGGGAACAGAAAAGGCAGACTGACAAAATACACTGCTGAGGGGAGCAGCGGGCGAGACAGGAGAGGTCTGCTGCGCCTTGTGGGTTGCTCCCTGGCTGGGGATTGAACTCGTGCTGCAGTAGTTGCCAATTGCTTCATAGTGCATTGCTTAACCCCTTGCACCACCAGGGAGGCCCCATCTCTCTACTGTATTTGACTAGCTTTCATTACTTCAGCAAAATCTCACAGCTAGTTAAAGGGTGAAGTCAGATTTGGAAGGGAGGTTTGGCTCCCTGTAAAGGTAGGTTTCCCCTGCAATTCATATGCCTCATTTTCCTGGTCTCACAAATTCTACTGTTTGTGCTACTTTTACTGGTGATGTAATCTCCCTTCCCTTTGCAAGCATCAGGTGTTTCCAACTTTATTGTCTGCAAGGCAGTAAGTCACCACCTGTATAATTATGGAAGACAGAATTGGAAAAGACATATGAGGATTATTAGTTTATTTATTCCCTGCTGATAGGGAATTTTTTATCTTTCTTTCTGATACCAACATGAAAGGGCACCAGTGTGATGCAGTATACATTGCTGCCTTTTTATTCCCCTGGATACTTTCACAAGTATGTTCTTACTTTGCACTCACCATGTTTTTGAGATTGGTGTCATTGTTACTCTCTTTTATAATTGAGGCAATAAGGCTCTGAGATTCCTCCAGTCGACCAGACCTGCGAGGTGGCCATGGGATCTAGATGAGTCTTGCCCTTGCACATACCCATGCCACCACCCTTCTCTCCTTCTCTCCTGTTGGCCTTAGTCCCTGACTATGAGGAGTAACCTGCCATTAGTGTCATATTTTGAAAATGAGTCCTAAAATAGATGGTCCCTGGGAGAAGGCTTGGTGTGGCTCACTGGATGTGTGGAAAGGATTATGGATGTCACCATGAGATCCACAGAGGCACCCTGTGTTCCATTTCAACAGAAGTGTGGTTGCATCTGTGCTTCATTTTGTCTGTGCATTAAATTAGAATAAGGAACCAGGCCACACTCTCAAAGAAAGGGCCAAGGGCTGGGAAGGGCAAACCATGGAGGGAGTAGAAGCAACAAACTTCCCTGCCATGGGCAGGATAGAGGGGTGATGTTTCTCTTTCTCCCTGCAGGGCAGGCAGAGCAATCTGAATTCCACAAAATGTATTGTTTGAGTGATTCTCGTGTTTCTGATGTAATGTGTTCTTTGAAAATACAGTTTAAATCTCACTTTTCTGTAGCAATTCTTGGTTGAAGCGACATAGCAGCACATAGAACTGAGGCCACAGAAGACCCAAGAGTTCAGCCTCTCCCTCAGAAAATGATCCATGTAAAGCACTTTGAATGCTATAGAAATAGCAAGATAGTATTCTTCACGCTCCTCTGAACTACCTTTTCTTTTGGATGGTTTGTTTGTCTCTTATGGTGAGGCTTTCATATCCACACTGAATGAGCTTTTCCATCATTTCCAGGCTTTTCTGGTGGGAAAAGGAACAGAAGAAGTCGAAAAGTGTAACTAAACTAACCAGGCCAATGTTTGTTTACTTTTGTGCAATTTTAGGAAATTATGTGAACTCAGTAATACAGTATATTAGTGATGACTAGAATTGTCATTTAAGAAACAGTTGTATGTCTCCTAATACTGGAATCAGCATTGCAGAGTTCTCATGAACGGGCTGCTGTTCTATGAGAAACATATTTCTGCCTTCATTATGAAACAGAAATCAGCAGTGACTCCTGTATTACTCCAAAGAATAGAAAAACATGGACTTGAGATAAATTTCTTCTATACTAGAGGAGAGCTATTAGCTACACATCTGTTCCCTTTCTTGTTCAACAGCCTGATACCCACACCTTACAGCAGACTGTGTCTCCATTTGTATTTTCATATTTGGGTACTGGTGACCACCGTTATATCATAAACTCATTTTAATTTCCTCTCTTTCCCCTCCTTTAACTCTTTACTTTAGAACTGCAAATATTCCAGGATATACTGGTAAGGTTCATTTCACAGCCACTCACCCAGCAAATTCTGATATTCCAGCAGCAACCCCATCTTCAGATTCAGAAGTGCACCAGTAAGTATGAATCCTGTTATATACTGCATTTAGATACATTGGGGAAGGGGGAGGTAAGGATCCTCATTATAGTTAGTCCTTTAAAAAATAATTATTTAGAATAAATTTACATTGTTCAATATATATATATATATAGTCAAATATAAATATATATATAATTATATATATAGTCAAATCAAAAAGACAGAAGATTTCATTTTCCCAATGATGTTTCCTAAAGGAGCATACGAAGACACTTAAAACGTATTAGGTGAACAGCATCTTTATCTCACAACCTTTGCACACATATCAGCCTTTGCATTATCGTCAGACATGGACACTGCTTAGATGCATGGATTACATGAGACACACACTTACTTCTGTGAATAACCACTTTGTTTTTTATAAAAGACAAAATTCTGTCGAAAGTCATATGTATTTTTAAGTACCATTTTTGCAAATCAAAAATAGGAGACATTAGAGAGAAGGTTATTGAAGACTTCATTATATGAAGTTGCTAGTAAGAAGCAGCACATTACTGTTCATTATAACTCAAATTTGAAAGCATTTGATGGAAGTCTTGGCCTCGCGAATAAAATGACACAGTTTTGAAAATGAAAATGCAGATTTAACCAGGTCTACATGCTGGCCCAGTGCAAATAAATCAACTGTCCTAGTAATCGGTGTGTAGGAGCATTGGGGGCAGGGGTAGGGGTGGGTGAGGCACAGCTCCTCACAAAAGGGTGCCTTTCTCTTATATCACATTCTCTTAGTAAAGAAGTCATTCTTTACCAAACATTGATGAACCTGCATCTGGCCCAGGTCCTGTTCAGGACAGTGAACACAGAGTTGAATACAAAAGATACCTCTTCTCAGGAGCAAATGTTCTGTTGTGAAAGACAGATGATGATGAAGTACACAAGTAACTGCACAACTAGATCAGTTCTGGAGACTGACATGCTATGGAGCAGCAAGTCATGGAGATACAGTAGAGAGAGCTCAAGAGTAGGGAGGACATTCTGAGGAGGTGGCTTTGGCCAGAGTCAGAGTTCCTGCCCCAATGGACTTCTGAAATGTTGCAAAAGACAGCAACTGGATTTTTGAGCTAGGTTTCAATACATACAGTTGTTCATTAACTCATTCATTCATGAGTATTTTTCATTACTTCATCTATTTTTTTCATTGGGTCAACAAATGTGTTTTGTACTCCAGGAATTCATAAGAAGTAGACCCAATATGTGAGGAGCTCACAGTCTGTAAGAAAGAAATATAAACAACTGTAGTAGTGGATGACAAATATCATAAGTCCATATATCCTAAGTCCTCACTTACCTTCACGGATAGGTTCTCAGAAACGGGCTTTAACAAAATAACAGGTCCTTGGCCTCATTTTGTCCAATGTTTGTTGGAATTTTTTTTCTCATCCATATTATAACAAAATTACATTGAATGAAGTGACGTTATTTCAGGATCTACTATGGTCACATATGTTGGCCCAGTACTTCCCATTTGGAATGTACTAACTCATTTCACCATCCTGGTAACCTTTCCTTCTAAGGAAGGTACAGTTGTTATCCCACTTACACATGAGGAAACTGAGGCACACACAAGCTACCGTGGATCTTCATGGAGGCACTAATAAAAACCACACGGAGGAAGCGGTTCACACAGGACACTGGTGAAGTAGGACATTGGGTCTCATGTATTTGAAGGCAAGGGTGCCTGTGGACAGGGTCCTGCTTACCCAGGGGAGGCCATAGAAACTGCCCCTCATCGTGCCACCTGGAATCTCAGAAGGGTGGCTTTTAGGCTCCCTGCTAGTCTCTGTGTGTATAGTGTTTGCACCTTTTTACAGGGTTGTGCATGAGGCTGTTCCAAAGACAATGATGAGAGGGAAGAGCAGCTGCCTGCTGACAGGACTTTACCAACTTCTCTAAAGTTGGAGTTTGATAATTATCTAGAATCTCTAGCCCACGTATGAAAAATATTTTTTTTTAAAAAAAGTCATTGATTTTGTAGGCTAATATTTTGCCTAGAAACTTTTGAGGAAAAAATCATTTTTCTCTTGGGCCTTCCCTGGTGGCGTAGCAGTTGAGCACTTCATTCCCCAGCCGCCAGCAAGGGTCCCACAAAAAAAAAAAAAATTCATTTTTCTCTTAAGACACATTTTATTTATTTATTTATTTTTTTAAAGGTTAATAAAAGGTTTATTTACAAGGGAAGGGCAAATGAGGAAATGTACAACTCAGGGAGAAAAGTGGGAGACAAAGTTTTAAATGTGTCCTACCCGATCCACCGATCTGAATCCCAAATGGCACTCTCTGAGAGCTGGCCGCAAGCCAGGAGCCGTGAAGCCAGTAGGCCAGTGAGAGCAAGAGACCCCAAGGCCCACGTGTCTGGTTTTTATACCAAACCTGGCTCCTTAACTCCACTCTCAGGTCCCAGCCACCTTCCCTTTGGTGGTGACAGGATTTGTCTTTCCCAATGTCTTGATGGCTATGGTCTGGAGTGGGGGTGGAGTCCACAAAGCCTGCATGGAATTAGCTCAGGACATCCTTTCCCCCTAACAAACTCACAAACTCTCCTGAATATATAAATAAACCAAGTTTTTTGAAATGAGAGTACCAAGTAGTATTAAACTACCAACTTTCTAGTTAATTTATAGTTTTTTTCTTTTATTTAAATTTTATTTTTATATTCCCCATACAATTACAACCGCCTTATTTTGACCCCAATCCCTCCTTTCCCCGCCCCCCACCCCCCATAGAGTGTCTCTGGTTCATAGTTGTTTGTTGATTTTGATATTTTCTTTCTTATAGTTATTCTTTTTCCTGGTCCCTTATTTAAGTTTTCTAGATTCCTGCTATGAGTGAGACCATCCAGTAATTTTCTTTTTCTTTCTGGCTTATTTCGCTGAGCATGATCCCTTCCAGCTCCATCCATGTTGCTGCAAATTGCATGTGTTTATCTTTTTTGAATGCTGAGTAATATTCCATGGTGTATATGTACCACATCTTCTTGATCCAGTCATCTATTTTTGGGCATTTGGGTTGTTTCCAAAGATTAGCTATTGTAAACAGTGCTGCTATAAACATAGGGGTGCAGGTGCTCTTTGGAATTGATGTTTCTGTGTCCCTTGGGTAAATACCTAGGAGTGGAATTGCTGGATCATATGGAAGCTCTATGTTTAGTAGGTCAAGAAATCTCCACACAGCTCTCCATAGTGGTTGGACCAGTTTGCACTCCCACCAACAGTGCAGGAGAGTTCCTTTTTCTCCACAACCTTGCCAACATTTGTTGTTGCTAGTTTTTTTAATATGTGCCATTCTCACTCGTGTAAGATGGTATCTCTTGGTAGTTTTGATTTGCATTTCCCTGATGACAAGTGATGTTGAACATTTTTTCATATACCTGTTGCCATTTGCATTTCTTCTTCAGAGAAGTTTCTTTTTAGCTCTTCTGACCATTTTTGACTGGATTATTTTCTTTGTTTTTTTTGAGTCTCATCAGCTCTTTGTAGATTTTTGTGATCAGTCCTTTATCATTAGTGTTGTGTGCAAAAATGTTCTCCCAGTCGGTGGGGTTTCTCTTTGTTTTGGTTATTGTCTCTTTTGCTGTGCAGAAGCTCTTTAATTTGATGTAGTCCCAGCTGTTTATCTTTGCCTTCACTCTTTCTGCTTTGGGTCATGTGTCTGTAAAGATGTCTTTGATGTGCATATCATGTAGTGTTCGCCTATATTTCCTTCTATGTATTTTATGGTTTCAGGTTAAGATACATTTTAAATGTCATAAAAAACACATTTCTAAATACAGGATTAGTAAAAGTTTAGAAATTTGATGTATTTTAATTCATGTGAAGGATCTGAAAAGACAGTGTTAAAATTAGATGCAAATTCATAACTGTCATTTATTTTTTAAAGATTTATTTATTTCTGCATACAAGAACTGGGGTGTAAGCTAGAGGGGTGGGAGTGAGGAGAGAGATTCACTAGAGACAGAGTGGGGAGCAGAACAGGCAGATCTACTGAAATATGCTGCTGAGGGGAACAGCAGACGAGACAGCAGAGGTCTGCTGCGCCTCGTAGGTTGCTCCCTGGCTGACCAGGGATCGAACTCATGCTGCAATGGCTGGCAATAGCTTGATAGTAGTGTCTTTAACCCCTTTGACACATTGTGTCTGGCAGGTGAGTGATTGAGAAGTGATCCTACTCAACAATATTTCCTCAGTGCAGATGGGAACATTTCCAATGCCTCATTGTTCTCCCTCTCAATCCATTCTCTCGCCCTATACATCTCAGTTCTCATCCCCGACATTTGTTGGTTTAGCACATTTCCATGCCATGTGATTTGGCTACCAGATTACTTCAAAGAAATCTCTATTTCTCAAAGGAAAACTATCCTCCAGATACTACTACTGCTAGTACTATTACTACTGCTGTTGCTACTAGTTACTACTGTTTACAAGGTTACTACCATTACTACTTGAAAAAATAAAAAAAAAAACAAAACTGCACCTTTGACAACATGCTCATAGCTAGATTGCTTATTTCTTATTGCCCATGATCTCCTCCTTCCCCCACTACACACTGATCTGCTATCTGTTATCCAAGAGTGGGGACAAGAAATCTTCTGGAGTTCTGATTCTTAGGGTAAACATGGGTTCTGGAAATAGAGTTAGTGGCAGCATCCCCAATGTCACCCCAACTGACAGCATTGTGTTGCATCAGGTGCCCACATTTCACTCCTAGATTCACCCCAACACCTGCTGATGACAAGAGGTCAGCAGGGAGAAAAGCACAGTAGGGAGATGCATTGTCCAAAGTGTTTTGTTAGCAGGAAGGCAGTGAGTGGCCTCTGTCCTGCCCCTATGCTGTAACCAGAGAAAATCAGGACTTGGAAAATCTTCATCATGAAATATCACCTATGATTTTTTCTGACACCAGGGTGGGATTTTTGCCTAACATTTTTCAGTAGCAGTAGGAATCTAGATCTCTGATGAATATCATGAGAACTTGGTAAGGTAACCTGACTTCCTCCTGATAATGTCTATCTGACTTGATACATTTTTTCCTGTTGTTTCTGAAACATCTGTATATGGGCTTATCCTGGGCACTTCTGAACACTTGGCTCTGTGTACACCCACTGTGACTCTGGAATGTACCCTCTTTGCTCAGAGTCTGTGCCATTTCCCATGGGCCCCTACTTGGACTTCGCCACTCCTCCCATCAGGTCCCCCTCAGCAGACTGGTTCATTTTCTGTCACTGGACATCCAAACTGACTCTTCTTCCCCTCCCCCACTCCACAATCTGTACCTCTGCCAATACTTCTGTTTCTTCTTCTCCTCCTGGAAAAATGGGTTTTCACTTTCCTAAAGTGCCTGTGCTTCCCTTTGAAATCTTGACCCTCTCCTTCTTCTTCCTGCTTTCTGTGAAGAAGCCCAGCCAGGTTTTCCTATTGTCTGAGTCAAAGTTATTCCCCCCTGACCTGCCATCCTGTTTCTCTACTCTCCTTCCTTCAACTATAAATGTTCTTAAAAAGAAAACTACCAATCCTCCTTCTCCCCTGTCTCCACATCCTCCCAGTCCACCCTTGCCATGAATTCTGCTACCACCAATCAAAGGAAACACTGCTACCTGCAAGATCCTGTATGGTACCCTTGGAGCCCTTCATGTGGAGGACAAGAAAGAACATTTACTGGAAACTTTTTGGTTGACAGTCCAAAGTTTTGGTTTCAGGTTGAGTCTTGTAGGTTTCAAATGTTAATGCAAAGGGGTTGGGGCTGCATAGCCTACAATATATTTTGATTGGCATGTGCAAGACTCCTGTGTCTTGGGGCTGATATTTTAAATAAGCTGTAGAATAGCAAGGAAAGAGGTTTTCAGAAGAGATCTAAGGAGAGGAAGTGCAGGTGCAGATGGTAGAAGGGATAGTGTGGATCTCTGAATTTGTAATAAGACACATTCAGAGGTACCTCCCTCTACTCCTGTTTCCATCCCAATGGAATATCTAGCATTCTTCGTATCCCCTCCCACCAGAATGCAACCTTCACCAAAACCTGAGTTCTCACTTCCATGGCCATTTCCCACAACATAAAACAAATGTATTACTTCATGATCATCATAGCATGAAAGCAAAGCCATTTTGGATTTGGTTGCTTTGTGTTTTGTAATGCACAGGGACATTGCATTCTCTGTGAATGATTCAAACAGCATAAGATTTACAGAAAAGTTGTTGCAGGCAGTTGTGGGTTCAAGAAAGTTGGGTTCAAACAGTGCTGGAAAACATCATTTTTAGAGTAATACACATTCCACAGTGATTTTCTTTCAGCTCTCACAACAAGCTCGGGTAGTTGTTATGCTCCCTGGATAGATGAGCAGACTAAGACATGTGAGGTTAAGAGCAGTCAGCTTAACCCCCACTACAGGGTGAAATTATGCTCAGTCCTGCACATGGCTGGACTATCCCATCCTGCCCCTCTATCATGCTTCCTCTTCAAGTTCTCCCTACATGCTCCCTGTCCCCCCCCCACATATACCCCATACCTCTTCTTGCCTATATCTCCTTGTTTTCACCATTACCTAACTCTGCCCTGATCTGGACTCCTGGTGGATCACCATTCCAGGCTCAGAGAGGTGGGCTTCTTCATACCCTCAGCACAACTCAGATTTTATTTAGCTGCCACTCTATAAACTCACCTCCCTTCAGCTGTGTTTTCTATATTCTAGGCACAGAGTAAATATTCAATGAAAGAAACTGCAATATAATGCATGTAATGCAATAAATGGAACTGAATGTAAATGAATGAAAGAAACAATCTGTAAAAAGATTAATCATTACCAGTGCCTCTCTGTTTCTGTTATGTGTCTCTGTCTCCCCATATCATCTATCTCTCTCCCTCCCACCCACTCCCTTCTCCCTCCATATGTACACATGTATTATTAATTGAGGCATGGATGAGACTGTATGTTTCTATGTCATTTTTTTCTTTTATTTCTACTCTGTTATAGCATCCTACGGAAAGAAATGGAATTTGACCTCTTTCATCGTCAGGCACCGCTGTCTCGAATGGTCACAACTGTCGGACCCTACAATCCCTTCAATAAGAAGGAAAAAGAAACTGTAGTCTACTGAAAAAGAACTTCAGTCTCTAGGAAGGCATTATGGAGAGTACAATGGGGAAATAAAAGGTTTGGGCATTTTTGAGTGTGTCTGTACATTTTGGATGACAAAGAACTCTTTTTTGTCTGCAACAGAGCATCCTGCAGCCCAGCTTCAGCCCCTCACATGTCCTGATACCAGAATGCCACCATTCCATAATGGCCACCAAGATCTTCTGAAAGTTAACAACAACAGTGGTTTATTTTATAATATCCCTCCTTAGAGTTGGAATGCCAGATCTACCTAGAAGTTTCATGTCCTGACCTCCTTAATTCAGGTATTATAACTGTGGAGTACAGATCACAGATTTCATGGTCACAGATTATCTGGTCAAATGTATTTATGGGCTGTAGGGGATTCCTCAGCCTCCCAAATGTTGTTATACTGGTATACACATAAATTATATATATATATATATATATATATATATATATATATATATTAAGATTTATTTATTTATTTATACAAGCACTGGGTACAGTCAGACGCACGGGAGGGTGAGAGAATTCACCAGAGCCAGAGCGGGATGCAGAGCAGGCAGAAGGACCGAAGTACACTGCTGAGGGGAGCAGCAGGCGGCAGGAGAGGTCTGTGCGCCATGTGGGACCCTCCTCCGGTGGCCGGGGAGCAGCCGGGGATTGAACCGGAGCTGCAGAGGCTGCGGGCAGCTTCGCAACTCAGCGCTCAACCGCTGCGCCACCGGGGAGGCCCTAAATTTTATATTTCTATACAGATATTTTGGATCCTGATAGAGTTTATGAAGTGCTCTCCTAAACCTCAGCTCAGTAAATATTTTTTCTATTTTGTAAATATGAAGATTGAAGCTAAGAGTGTAAAGTATTTATCTAAGGTTACTCAACTAGTATTTAGGAAAGTTAGAGCTAGAACTCAATTTTATATTTTGATATTGTACTTTAGTCTCCCTTGTTGCCACAAAATGAATAACTTTCATTGACTTATTAAAAAAGGAAACAAACAGTAATAGGAAAAAAAATTTAAAACCCAAATCTTTTCTGTGTTTCTAGACTTTTCAGAAATGTTTCTTAGGGCTTCTACCTTATTTCTTCTCCCAAGTGATACAGAATGAGGTCGTGAAGCCAAAGAACTCCAAGCACATGTGTAAATCCCTTGGGGGTAGTTTTGTTAGTGGGGCAGACTGAGGGGTACCCCAGACCCCCAAACCTGCTTGCTCTAAATAGGTTCTGCCATCCACTGCATAAAGACAAACATATTTTTAGTGCATAACACCTTCAATAAAAAAGGACTTGAATAAAATTAGTGTGCAATAAAGAAAAGATAAAGAAAATAGTTAAAATAATTTCCAATTAAACACCCCAAATTACCCATCCCTTCATGAGTAAATGCCCAGCTAAACAGGGTTGGCCCAATGCGGACCTCTGAGGTCCAAAAGTTTGCCACATGTCTAAGACACCTTATGGTGGGGAGCCATAGGAGAGGAGCAGAAGGGGGCAGGCAAGTCTGGAAGGAAAAGAACAAAATCAAAACCCAAGTCAAGAAAAAGGCTGTCATTTTCAGCCTCCCAACGGGTCTCTCAGCCGCATCTGTCTCTTTCAAGTGTCTACATCCACATCCCCCAAGTCCCTGGTACAAGTCCAAGGCTGAGAAGTAAGTACAGCTTCTTTACATGTCTCTCTGCTCCATGTGCCTCCAGCAGTCTTATTTTTCTTTTCTTCCCCCAGTTTTCTCCTTGGGTGAGGGCAGGAAACCTGGAACTTGCTCTTTCTATGGATAGCACACTGTTACAATTTGACTCTGCTCATTCTTCTGAAAGAGAAATATAATATATTTTGGTTTTGGAATTATAACTGGAGCCTCACAGTGTTGGGCAAGAGTGGTTCTTCTTCACTGCCAGTTAAACAGAGGGAGCTGTTGGAAAATTGGTGTAGGTTTTCCACCTGCACAAAGTCGCTGCCTGTAAGCAGCCTGTCCTTTAGTGCTCAACCCCAGAGTGCTGCTTATGGGCAGTGCAAGTGGCAGCCAGTGGTGGGTATTTTACTGTCAGCCACCAGTGGCCCCACTGGGGCTCAGGTTGCAGGCAGAGACCAACAGTGATGGTGGATGGCAGTGGTTACCTACCATGCCTCCCCAGGGCATTCAGTGCCTTGGTCAGGGCTGCATGGGGCCTCACTGGGCCAGTTCATCACTGTGGTGATCTCCAGCTGAAGTCTGTTAGTAGCCCAACAGAGACCAGGCCAAGATGGTGGGGTTGCAGCATAGCCTACCTCGCAGTGCTGCTGCAGGCTCCCTGGGCTTTACAGTTATATTTGGTGCTTGGATTATAGAATGGACCAATGAAATGTGAGCTTTGAGCTAATTGGTGTGGTCCAATTAGAAATCCGATTGAAAATGGTCAAATCAGACTGTTGGTGGGAAACCCTGAAAGAGGATATAAGGCAGAGCAGGAGCCAGCTTGGGAGAGAGCCTGTTCCTGGCCTCTGAGGAAAGAATGAAGGTTCTTCCTCGAAAGAAGAAAGCAGCAGCATCCAGCAGCTGACCTCCAAAGAAAGAAGAGATGCCAATGAGTTTTGCAGAGGCAGGGGCTGCATCTGGCCCTGCCTCTGATGTCACCTGAAAGGAGCACCAAAAGCCCTGGGCCTGGTATCTCAAGGAGTTGTTTGTTGTTGGTGTTGGCCAACAACTCAAAAAGAACTGCAACACTGGTGTTACTGACATTGGTGGTGTCCTCCTGGTGACCAGTGCTGCCTAGCACTGTTGAGGTCGCATCACTTTTGCAAGCTGTTAACATGTATGGAACTGTGAGAGCTGTTGATCCTCTGGAACCACCTCCTAGCACTGTTGCTTCCATTGTTGTCTGACCCAGCGTCTATGCTGTCCATCCTGACTTTCCCACTGTTGCTTTGGGCTACAGCATCCCTTACCTGGGAGCACCTCCAGTGTGATGAGTTGCATCCCGGCCTGCTGCTTGCCAGTATGCCATGAGATTTAGGCCTTCACTGATGGGACAGCAGCATCTTAAATGAGCTACCTTTTGTTTGGGACCTTTCGACACTGGACACTATCTGGGGTGAGATAGCCAGTCACTTGTGGCCTCAGAAACTACTTGTTTCCCCTGTTCATTAAATAAACCTCATTGTTGTTATTCCCTGAAACTGAGTAGTCTTTATAATTTTGCATGTGGGTGAAAACCTGTCCTCTATCTGGCCACTGTACTTTTGACACTATAGCTCCCCTGCTTCAGAATCAAGTATTTCCTTAAACCTGTCCTGTACCTGGCCACTGTACTTTTGACACTATAGCTCCCCTACTTCATAATCAAGTATTTCCTTTATTGACATCCACAAACTTCAGACTTTCCCTGTGTACCACAATTCTGTCAGGACCAAGGGGAAGGGCATGTAGCTATCCATCCAGAGGAATGACTTCATCTGAACACCATCTTCTTTTCTAATTCAGAGAGAACAATTATGTAAAACAAAAACAAAAAAAGCAAAACAATAATCTCACCTCTGGAAAATTCTCACCCAAATACAAATGGAAGGTTTAACCCTGTCCAGGCAGTAAATTAATGAAAGTATCTGAGATTACATTTTGTAGTAAACATCTCTGGCAGGTCACTTTGTCAGGAGGTGTTGCTGTTAAAATATGAGGCAACTATTTATCATTCTGGCCCCTTCTCTAGCAGGGTATCAGATGTACTTTTCAATATTAACATTTTGAAGTCTGAGATTGTTGTTTCCATCCTCTACAGTGCAGTATTGGACACCTAACAGAGCCCTGGGCATCTCTAAAGCTGCTTCTAGAAGGATGTTGGCTTTGCCTGTAACATCCCTGGCTGCATCCTGGAGAGGAGACAGAAGTTCTCCATTTAATCAGAACTAGCCCGATTTCTCACCTATAAAGATAAAGGCAAATCCTTTAAGAAGATGTGATATATAAGCATAGAGGTATACTACTCGGCGATTAATATGCACTCTTGTCATTTGGAAGGATCTGGAAGGGATCATGATGAGTGAAACAATTCAGAAGGAGAAAGACAATGGATGTTTTCACTCTTATATTGAATATTAAGAAACAAAACAAAGGGTCAGTCAAACCAAACCAATAACAAACCTTAGAAAACTGTTGGTAAAATTAAGCTACCAGAGGGGTGTTGGAGAGAAAGAGGAGAACAATGTGTTGGGGGGACCCAATGGACTATGTTGGGGAACTATGGATGCCTTAGTGGTGGACATGTCTAGTGACATATATCTGAAGAAGTGTGATCCTATATCTCTGAACCACAAAAGGTGCTTTAAAATAATATTACCTCAAAAAATTATTAAAATGTTAAATCAAGCAAAATAAAGTGTAATCCCTGCATATCTAGTACCCAAAGCCAGCATATCCAGTGTCCCAACCTCTTATCCATGAATTTAGTTGTGTTACTTGGGTCCTCATGGTCAGTAGTCCCACTGAAAGTTGTGAAAAATCAAGGAAGATGACTTCAGGGACATGCACCTGCACTTCATGCTCAGTGTCTGGTTGTGGATTATTCCAGTGACCAGAGCCCAAGGTGACTGCATCTTCTTGAATTTGCCACTTGCTCTTCACTCCCCAGTGTGCGATCTTCCCTACAACCTTATGTACTCACCTTTATTTATCCCCACATTGACTCACACACAGAGAACTTGTGTTCTTTTTTTTAAATAAAATTTAGGTGAAAGATACTTAGAGCTCGCCAAAAAGAAAATACATCCTGATAAGCTTATTTTTGCAAATGAAAACATTATAATGCAATATTATAAAAAGTAGGGCCTCCCCGGTGGCGCAGCCGTTGAGCACTGGGCTGCGAAGCTGCCCGCAACCTCTACAGCACTGGTTCGATCCCCTGGCTGCCAGCAAGGGTCTCACATGGCACGCAGGGTCTCCTGCCGCCCGCTGCTCCCCTCAGCAGTGTGTTTCATCGGTTCGTCTGTTCTGCTCCTCGCTCTGGCTCTGGTGAATTCTTTCACCCTCCCGTGCTTCTGACTGTATCCAGTGCTTTTATAAATAAATAAATCTTTAAAAATATATATATATAATTAAAAAAATACATTATATAAATAGAAAAATATAAAAATACCTGATACTAATCATAGAGCAGAGGAGAAAGATAGAAACAGATGAAGAGAGCCTCCCTGGTGGCACAGGGTTTTAACCCAGCGCTATCAAGCTATCGCTAGCCACTGCAGCAAGATCCCCTGCTGGCCAGGGAGCAACCCATATGGTGCAGCAGACCTCTCCTGCCTTGCCTGCCTCTCCCACTGCTCCCCTCAACAGTGTATTTCAGTAGATCTGCCTGTTCTGCTTCCAACTCTCTCTGGTGAATCCTCCCAACCCCGCACCTCTGGCTTACACCCCAGTTCTTGTCTGCTTAAATAAATAAATCTTTAAAAAATGAAACAAATGAAGAAATAATTTAAATCTCTGAGGACAGAATAGATTTCTTTCAGGGGATGATATTGCTGCAATCATTTGCAAAGAGAAAAGAAAGGCAGATCCAGCTCTCATGAAGCAAAAGTAAACTGATCTTGGAATACAGATTTTAAATGTTAATTTATAGCCTTAAGTACATGAAGATTCAAGAGAATTGGTTTATAAGGTGGGTTTAGTGGAATATTTTACTAAAGAAGTCAGTGGAGCTTAAAATCATAAATTACTTATATCAAAATTCAAAAATTATTTGTAATTTTAAGACAAACTTGTTAGGAAAACAAGAGTCATAACGTCATTGTGAAAACAGCCCAGAATTAAACAAAAAAATACTAGTAGAAACAAGGTAAAGGATGTTAACAAATTTGAACAAATAAAAAACTTTAGCCAAAAATCAAAGTATTTGTACCTCAGTAGCATTAGCAAAATGACTGTCAGACCACTTTTTTCACCTGAGTCACCTGAGGATGGGAGCTGGTGAGGAGATTCATGTCTTTATTCTCCACTACCGGGAGTTAACCTTGGTGACACCTTTCCAGAGGGCAGTTAGCAAAAGGTTTCAAGAAACTTTCCAGGTGGCTGTGTTAAATTTAGTCATTTAACTTTTAGGATTTTATCAAGTAAACAAACCAGTGAGCAAACATGTTTGTATGCAAAAGCTGAAGTTGCAGTATTTTATTTAACTGAGAGTTATTACAAACAACTGAATGTCCACTAAGTACAATTTGATAAATTGTTTAACTGTACATAAATATGCTGAAACAGAATACATACTTTCAAGAGATATCAACCTTATCTTTATTATCATGAAAAGATATACATGCAGGGCCTCACTGGTGGTACAGCGGGTTGAGCGCAGCTCTGTGAAGCTGTCGGCAGCCTCTGCAGTGCCAGTTGGATCCCTGCTGGCTGGCAAGAATCCCACATGGTGTGGCAGACCTCTCCTGTCATGCCCACTGCTCCCCTCAGCAGTGTTGACAACATTTCTGTTGTCTGCCTGTTCTGCTCCCCACTCTGTCTCTGGAAAATCCTCTCACCCTCCCATTCCTTTGGCCTGTACCCCAGCTTCTTGTATAAAAATAAATAAATCTTTAAAAAAATGAAAATATTTTTTAAAAAGATAACATGCAATTATTGGTGAGTTTTTACAAAAGCAGAATTATATATTTTAGTTATTATATATTTTTGAAAGGTTTATTTATTTTTATACACTGGGGTACAGGCCAGAGGAGGGTGAGAGGATTCACCAGATACAGAGCAAGGAGCAGAACAGGTAGACGGACCAAAATACACTGCTGAGGGGAGCAGGGGAGAAAGGAGAGGTCTGCTGAGCCATGTGGGTAACTCCCTGGCTGGCCAGGAATCAAACCTATGCTGCAGAGACTGCAGACAGCTTCACAGCACTGTGCTCAATCTGCTGCGCCACGGGGGAGGCCCTAATTATTACATTTTAATTTTAAATACAGGTGTAGAAGAATAATTTGGAAAGAAGTAAAACTTAATAGTCATTAATTCTGTATTTTTATATTGTTGCTACAAAACATGTGTTTCTTTAAATTGGAAAATTTAAAAGGTTATAAGAAAATGTCCTTAAAACTGTTCAAAATCCCTCATAAAGGAAGCTATCCAAAGAAAATCCTTTTATGAAGTTACTATCAGGAAAACATGTGTCCCTCATTAAGCACTGATGTGTATGAGAATTATGCAAGCACCCACCTCTAACTTTTCTCAAGTTTGTTGGTTTAAAAGCAAATATAAGTCAGAAAGAAAAAGAAAAATACCGGATGGTCTCACTCATAGCAGGAATTTAGAAAACCTAAATAAGGGACCAGGAAAAAGACTAATTATAGTAAAATCAAAATCAAAATCAACAAGCTACTATAAACCAGAGACATACTATGACGGGGTGGGGGTGGGGGCTTAGAAGGGATTACGGCCAAAATAAGGGGGTTGGGAATTTTATGGGCACTATAACCAAGATGAAAATGCAGACATTGTGCAAAAATGAAAAATGATGTAAAAAATATATAAAAGAAAATAAAAAAAGAAAAAGAAAAGAAAAGCAAATATATCGAGTATACAGTATATACGTGTATATATGCATGTTTATGTATATGTATATTGGTTAGTATATACAGGAGTAAAATTACACAGTTACCCTAAATAGAGAAAAATATTTCCATTTTCCATGCCTGCCAGGAAGCACAAAGCTGAATTAAATAGATTAACTCAGAGATTCTAAAGAACTTGATCCAGGGTTCCACATTCAAAATTGATACCCTACTAATCCTCTTGACTCTTCTCCTTATACTTCAAAGTCTGAGAACCACTGATTCTGGTGGTTTGTGTAGCTACTTTCCTCCTGGTTTTAGATGTCTCTTGCTACTTTAGATCCTTATAATATTAGGGAATACCTGAGACCCTTGGGGAAATTGGATGGAAGCATATTGCATTAAGCATGTTTCATGCATTTCCCACTAGTGTTTCATGTACTAAATGGAGCCCTGACTTGAGGAAGGAAAAAAAAAAAAAAACAAGCCTGGACCTGTGTAATGAAAATTGAGACACCCAAATTGCCTTGGCATGGGGGAACCTCCAGTGCTGATGCTCTGGCCAGAAGCAGGAATATGAGGTTGAGGCAGGAATTATGCAGTATGAGGAATAACCTAACCCAGGATTGTTTCCTAATAAATGAGATTATTCCAATTAAATCTGTTTATGTCACTTAAACTGGGGTAGATTGGATTATTTTAATCTTTGGGAATTACAAAGTTCTGCATTGCAATCTGTCAACTGCTAAACTTAAAAAAAAAAAAAAAAAAAAACAGAAAATACACAATAGTTACTATTAAATAAGAAACAGGTTATGGGGCCTCCCCGGTGGCGCAGCAGTTGAGCTCTGGGTTGCGAAGCTGCCCGCAGCCTATGCGGCTTCGGTTCGATCCCCGGCTGCTCCCCAGCCACTGGAGGAGGGTCCCACATGGTGCGCAGACCTCTCCTGCAGCCCGCTGCTCCCCTCAGCAGTGTACTTCGGTCCTCTGCCTGCTCTGCTCCCCGCTCTGGCTCTGGTGAATTCTCTCACCCTCCCGCGCTTCTGACTGTACCCAGGGCTTGTATGTATAAACAAACAAACAAACAAATAAATAAACAAACAAAAAATAAATAAATAATAAAGTTTGTTGTAAAAAAAAAAGAAACAGGTTATGTTTCTCTGCAAAATATATTTTCACGGTTGATTTTTTTTCAAGTATTTGATTCAAAAGTAATATTTTTCATCACCATTCTTACAGAACACTAGGGAAACAAGAAGGCATACCTGTTGTAAACAGAATTGTAAGTAGAGAGGTCTCACCCTCTCCCACACACTCCAGGTGACCTGCTCTCCAGCTGTGAGCTTCAGCTTCTGAGAACTGTCTCAGAAAAATGTTAAAAGAATTTGATGATAATAATTATAAACATAAGCATAAATGAGAATCTTGTTATCGGACATAGCATGTGAAGACTATCTACACTTTCTGGTGTGTATCTATTCAATCATCAAACACCCAGAGACATAATGCCTAGGCACAGGAGCCTTGGGTGTGCTCAAGACATTCAGGCAAACAATAGCAGCCCATAAATTCATTAGACAAATATTGTGCTAGGCTACAAAGAAGAGTGCAAAAAAATCCTCTCAACTCAGACAAGCCCACAAATTAAACCTTAGTGTAGTAAATGGAGTCATTTTCCTTCAAAAAATCATGCCCATTTTAAAAAATAAAAGTATTTCTTACTGTCACATGGAAACACTTCTTTATACATACATAACACAAATGCAATGAAGGGATGATTCAATGGAGCTCATTACTTATTTTTAACAAAAAATACCTCAGTTTGCCCCAATTAACTCTCTTAAATGACAATTATTTCACCATATTGGGCCTGGGGGAGCAATATTTGCTAATCCGTAAGGTATAGGGCATCTAGTAGGTGCACAGTAAATTTTTGATAAAAGGCAAATGTTCTGATAATAGTTTTCAGGATTTTTGTGCTTTGCATCACAATAAATCCTCACACATTCTATCCAGATGGTATTTAGACACTCTACCACAGTTTTATTTGATGCATTTATTCGTTTTTTTGTTTATGTTTGCTTTGAATATACTTGCAATCACTGTCATCAAAGCAGTCCCCAACTCACTCGTATAAACGTAGGTTTCTCACACACTGGTCAAAGTGAACAGGGAGTGTTTGCTCCTGCCGTATTCATGGTCCCCGCTGATTGTATGTGCACAGGAAGAGGTCTTATTTCCTGTTTGCTGAACCTGGCATGGCAGCCACCATGACTGGGTATCTCGGGCGAACATGTCATTGATTCTACCTGGCAAACTGTAAATGAAAATAGCTTTAGTTGCTTGCACTCACACTTTGGAAATAAAGCCCTAAAGTATAGGGGTAAATCTATTTTTCCTGTGTTTACAGTTTTTGTCTTCTGTTATCAGTGCCAGAAATACAAAATGGAGGAAAGCCAGCAACATGCCAGGGAAAGGCAGGGGGCTGTGAAGGGGCAAAGGAGGGCAGGCACCAGGTCCCTAAAGTCATAGGGTGCTGGGCAGGGAGTGTCAGAGGGTGTTGCTCCAAGGGTCCAGGCTTTGAGGGAGTTGGCCTGGTGACTAGTGCAGTCCTGAGCTCTGAGGCAGGATTGAGAGCTTCCAGGAAACTCTCATCCCATGAGCAGGACAGGGCAGGGTGTGCACTAGAAAGACTGAAGTTGAGGCATGGCCTGCTCAGACTGAGGGAGTGGGACCTGAACAATGACCATGTGGTCTCCTTTCTACAGATCAGTAACTCCAACTAGTTGGTTAAATACTCCCCAGCACCATGTGGTTTGGGGTCACCCTCTCCTTACTCAGTTAGCTAACTGAGAGGATAAATTTTGTGACCTGAGGGGTCCCTAAATATTACAAGTTTGGAGGTAGGTGCCATATGCATCTTTACATAAATGTCTGCAAGACTCCTGTGAGCAGTTGAAGACCCCCATTCAAATATTTAAACTAAACAGATGACAAGATCACCACAGTTTTAGACTAGTTTCTAAGGAAAACCTGAGAATCTCATTCTCTGTGCTTGCCTTGCTTGCCAAGACTGGAAACTGTGACCTCCGCTTGAGCTCAGCTTTCAGGTTCATGTCCATCTTATGTTGAGCTTTGCTCACCGCATGGATGTGATGGGAGGAAACACTCTGACTCAACACTTGGAAAGTAGCAGAGAGGAGGTTCATGACTGCAAAATCAGCCCAGGTCTTGAGGGGAGGTTTGGCCCCATGAGATCATAACGGCCATGATGCTGGGGTTCTGCCCCCGCTACACATTCTGACCTTTCTGCTCTTAGTTATTATTCTGTCAACCAGATACTGACTCAATGTGAAATCTTTAAAAACTCAAGTTAGTTACCTAGGATATAATATGGAACTTAAAGGTATATAAACTACATTGCAACATATCAAAAGAGGAACCTGAATCCACTAATAATCATAAAATATTGGAATATAATAATGTACTTGAATTTTCAATTTCCCTTGACTTTCCCTTACCTTTAGGAAAAGACTTATCTCTCCTAATTTGTTCATCAAACTAGGGTCAGTAACATGTATTTTAGGTTATTGATTTTCTTAGGTTTGTTATTTAAAAGACTGTGTTTCAGCTGCCACCTCGTAAAGGTCACAGAAATATTAACATACTGCTAAAACAAGAGAACAAAAGGCTTAGCTTTCTACATAGGTGTGGTGATGCAAATAGCAGAAAATCAGTGGTCTGTGTCCCTCTGATAATTATTTAATGATAAATTTACCAGTTGAAAAATAAAAGGATGTCTTTGGAGTCAGCTTTATGCACAAACCAGAAAAGTAAAAAGGGAGAGTAAGGTAACTGGCCTTTCAAAGAGATGTTCTGAGAACCACAAAGGAAGACGTGAGTAGTATCCTCTTGCTCCAGAGAGGAGGGGGCAGTCTTGAACCATCTGAAACTCACTGCAGGCACTGGGGACACAGCAAACTCATTCCTGGAAGGAGTATGCATGATGGAAGACCTGCAGGTTGCCTGGAGAGACAGTAAGGGGGGCTATCTTCCTCCCAGTTTCTAGCGAGGCAGCCTGATGAAAAATACCCCCCAAATGGGATTTCTTTCAGTAGACACAGCTTCTAAGTTGCCCCTGGGGGGTCAGACAACTGCCTGTCTGGGGGGCTTTGATCTTCAGTGTGATGTCAGCTCTTGGCTCCACAGAAAAGTTGGTGTGCACTCTGGTCACTCTGAGCAGTACCAGTGATTGAAAAGACCAGTGCTGGGAGACTCTGCCATGCTCGTGATTGACAGTCATCCTCCCATGGAGGCTGGACATTCACACCCTCAGGCCAGCTGAATGAATGCCAGATTGTCCCAGAGGGTACCCCAGCTCGTGTGTGGAGACTATCATACTGTGGCAGTGAGATCTCTTGGCATTTCTCTAAAGCACAAGGACCTCTGTAAAACCTTTACTCTCTTCTGCTTAAAAGGTGAGGTTAGGTTAAACAGGAATTGGTATTGTTTATGTTGGTTGTGGTTTGATTTTAGTTCCTTTGAATTCTCTATGGTTTATCCTTTAGGGTACCTGGAGTCTTGGCCTCTTTTAAGAGAGTTCTATTCTCAGAAAGCTTCATTCTCTTAAATGGCAGTGACAATGTGCTTTCTTCTCTTGTGGACCCCACAGGGAGTTACTCCTTTCCATTAGAAGCTCCTCTTATGAGTGAATTAGTCATGTTCACTTCCTGGCTGAGAAGAAAGCAGAAGGTTCTGAAGGAGAGGGTGCTGGGCCAGAGAGAAACACAGAAAAAGACCTCACAGAGGTCAACATGGGGGAAACTATCCTTCATTTGGACAAAGCCCAAATTTCCACCTATGCTGAGATGGAGTCTCCTGGGGCCAGCCACTGAATGTGAGATTAAGACTTTCTATTATTCTTGGTCAGTGCTTTCTGCTAATACTCAGTTATCATTTTCCTAATTTTCTCACTCTCTAAGCTCACATGGATATTCATGAAGACTATGGTCTACTCTTTGCAAGATGGTTATACATTGCACTAGGCTCCACCCTGCAACCAAGTCCCCTGACACACGTCGGGGCAGGCAGGGGGAAATCACAGGCCTTGGCATGTCCCTGAACTGTGTAAGGATTTCATATCAGGTTGCTGTGAGTGTTAAATGAGAGAACCTACATAAGTACCTGGCATAATAAAATCATTCAATAAATACTAACAATAATAATAACTTAAAATCGCATTCATCTGACACAGACCTTGGCTCCCTTCTTGGAATGTATTTGTCCATGTAAAAATTGCCTTAATCCCACCCTGGTCAGCTCCTCCATGCCCTGTGGTGTCCTACAGCCTCCTAAACTATTGACAAACCAATGACATCATGATTCACCCAGGTGGTAAAGTCAGAAGCTGCTAGTCACCCTATATATAATGTCTATTTCACTTTATTTCTCTTTTAACTTGGCTCTCAAATAAATTTTCTTATTTCTGAGATTCTAACACTGCCTTATTTAGGTAGTATGTGTAATATATTATAGCAATTATTTCATTGAAAAGAAATAATTGTTTGTATATTTTCCTTTCCCATTCCTTGAAGTTTGGAACCATGTTTTATTTATCTTAGTATTTAGGATATCAGGATAGATCCTGCACCTAAGCAGGCACATAGATACTTAATATTTGTGCAATGAGTTGCCTGGATAGATGGATGTGTGGGTGGATAAACATATAGATGATGGGCCTCCCCGGTGGTGCAGCAGGTTGAGTGCCACGCTGTGAAGCTGTCCACAGCCTCTGCAGTGCAGGTTCGATTCTCAGCCAGCCAGGGAGCAACCCACATGGCGCGGCAGACCTCTCCTGTCTTGCCCGCTGCTCCCTTCAGCAGTGTTTCCAGTGTGTCTGCCTGTTCTGCTTCCTTGTCTGTCTCTGGTGCATCCCTCCCTCCTGTGCCTCTGGCCTGTACCCCAATTCTTGTATAAAAATAAGTAAATCTCAAAAAAAAAAAAACAAACATATAGATGTACACATGATTGGATGGATGGATGGATGGATGGATGGATGGATGGATGGATATATAAATGTGATACCTGACTGGATAAATGAATAGATATATTGATGGATGAATGATGAGTGGGTAGATGGATGGATGAATGAATGATGGATAGAAGAACAGTGTATTTATGGAGGATGTATGGTTGGATGGATGAATGGATGGATGATTGTTTACTCAAGATTTTCAGAAGTCCCCTTAGCAGAAGATAAATTTGAACTTACAACTCAAAAAAAAAAAAAAAGGAAATCATGAATTTCCTGTACATTTTCTTTTATAAGGCTATTCACACTTATTGTCCCATTTTGTTCCCTATGTTTCCTCTCCCAGAACACTTTGCTTCACCTTATGCTAAGGTCACCATCTCTCCTGTTCTTGTCTTCTGCTTCCCTCTGCTCTCCCCACCTATCCCACATTGCTTACAGTTTGCACTTGCTTTAATGCCTGCTCACCCATAGGCCAGCACATGGGGGAGCATCTAATCTCTGCCTTTCCAACTAGGACAGATTAAATCCTCTGAAATCACACACTAACTTTTTGTGTGTGTTTGTATATGTACCTGTGTGTGTGTATGTGCGCGCGCGCAAGCACACAGGCACACACATTTTCTGGGTGAATATCTGGGAAACATCTGGTTGCTTTAGTTTGGAGGATCTTGATTAACAAAAAACTAAGTGTAACTAAGGGCTAAATTGTACGGTGTAGATTATACACATTTCAGAGACTCAAAGAAAAAAATAAACTTGCAAAATCAGAGCAATTGGGAATGACAGTATAAGATTTGGACATGGAACTAAACCTTGCATGAAAATGTAAAAGGGGCCTCCCCGGTGGCGCAGCGATTGAGCGCTGGGCTGCGAAGCTGCCCGCAGCCTCCATAGCGCCGGTTTGATCCCCGGCCGCAAGCGAGGGTCCCACATGGCACGCAGACCTCTCCTGCCACCCACTGCTCCCCTCAGCAGTGTACCTTGGTCCTTCTGCCTGTTTTGTTCCCCGCTCTGGCTCTGGTGAGTTCTCTCACCCTCCTGCACTTCTGACTGTACCCAGTGATTGTATAAATAAATAAATAAATCTTAAAAAAAAAAAAGAAAACGTAAAAGGATCGCAATTTTTAAATGTCTTTATATCCATCACAATCTCTCTAGTTTGCATTCAATTATCAGGATTCTTAAATAATTTTGTTATGCCTTTCTGAATTTGCCAAGTGAAGGTACAAACAACGTTACGAGAGAAATGCTGAATTCACAGTGAGACCTCAATTTGTGTAATGGACTGGTGAAGCAAAATGAGAGAAGGATGCACCACCAATTTTCCAGGTCAAAGTAATATTTCACCTAACTCTTCCAGCTACAATAGAGGGTAGGTGTTACTTCCATATTTTATAGACAAAGAACTGAATTCAGACAGGGTATACGAGGTTGCATACTAATTTATGATGGAATGAGAGATCCAGTTGAGGTTTAGCTTCCTCAAAACTTTGGTCCCCATAGATTTATTGCCTCCAACCAGTCTCAGACAGTTGAGTTGATATTCTTTTTTTTTTAAAAAAAAGATTTATTTATTTATGCATACAAGAGCTGGAGTACAGGCCAGAGATGTGGGGGGGCGGGGGCAGGGGTAAGAGGATTCACCAGAGACAGAGTGGGGAACAGAACAGGCAGATTGACTGAAATACACTGCTGAGGGGAGCAGTGGGTATGTCAGGAGAGGTCTGCTGCACCATGAGGGTAGCTCCCTGGTCAGGATTGAACTCATGCTGCAATGGCTCAGATAGCTTCATAGGTTGCATCTTAACCCCTTGTGCCGTCATGGAGGCCCTAGAGACCCCTTCTTAGTGGGAGAACAGACAATGCTTCTTGGGACCCAGGATACTGGACCTGTGCCCAACCTTTATGAGTTGGGACACTGGAGTAAGAAGGGAAGTGGTACATGACTAAAGAAACCTAAAATGAAGCTTTCCTCCATTATGTGGAGTGTTGGTTTTCAAATATTTTGTTCTCAAGCCTCCTTGACACTCTTAAAAATTAAGGTTCTCAAGAAATAAGTTCATGTGGGTTAGTTATACCATTGATAGTAACTGTATTGGAAATTAAAGCTAGTAAATTTTTAGTAATTATTATTAACTCATTTTAAACTATAGCAATAAAGTTCATGTAAATCTACTTTTATTTTTTAAAGATTTGTTTTTAATTTATTTATTTATACAAGAGCTAGGGTACAGGCTAGAGGCGTTGGGAGGGTGAGAGGATTCACCAGAGACAGAGTGGGGAGCAGAACAGGCAGGTGTACCAAAAGCACTGCTGAGGGGAGCATCAGGCAAGACAGGAGATGTCTACCATGCCATGTGGGTATCTCCCTGGCCAGCCAGGAATTGACTCCAAGCTGTGGAGGCTGCGGACAGCTTCACAGTGCTGGGCTCAACCCGCTGCACCACCCAGGAGGCCCTACTTTTTATTTTTTAAAAAAAGCTATATTTTGATCCAGTCATGTATTTTTGGGCATTTGGGTTGTTTCCATAGCTTAGCTATTGTAAATAGTGCTGCTATAAGCATAGGGATGAGGTGCCTTTGGAATTAATGTTTCTGTGTAACTGGATCAAGAAGATGTGGTACATATACACAATGGAATATTACTCAGCAGTCAAAAAAGATAAACCCATGCAATTTGCAGCAACATGGATGGAGATGAAGGGATCATGCTCAGCAATTTAAGCCAGAAAGAAAAAGAAAAATACCGGATGATCTCACTCATAGCAGGAATTTAGAAAATCTAAATAAGGGACCAGGAAAAAGACTAATTATAATAAAGTAAAAATCAAAATCAACAAGCAACTATAAACCAGAGACACACTACCGTGGGCGGCGGGGGGGTGGTCAGGGAGAAGGGAGTAGATTCAAAACAAGGGGTGGGAATTGAATGGGAACTATCACTAAGATGAAAATGAATACATTGTGCAAAAAATGAAAAAATGATATAAAAATATATAAAATGAAAAAAAAGCTACTCCTCCCTCTTCAAAAACGGTGCTCCTTTGTTGTGATAGGAAGTTTGGTGCTTTTTTGCGGTGGGAACACAATGAGGGACATAGCAGTCATGGAGAAGTTTTGCAAGGCAATACTCTGCTACTTGAGCAGAAGTTCTTGGGCCATTTATTGAAAGCATACAGAATAGTAAAAGCTGATCATGCAACAACGGTATGAGGAATAAGGTCTGGAGGGTGGTATTGGAATGGGGGACAAAATTTTACAAGGAACAGGGGAGGGGACATCGTGGCCATGTGTCAAGAGACATTTGTGTCAGCAAAGTATTTGATGTTATCACAGGCAGAGTGATCCCAAGACCACTATGGAGATAATCATGTAATGAAGTCAACAGCAGCCTAGGCATCCCCAGGTCTGCCTTAAGATATGAGATATACCCCATAGGTAGTCAAGGAATGCTCTGCTGTCATTTGTAGATAGCAAATAGGTCACAGTTGCCGATGAGTGGCCAGTGAATAGCCAGGAACCCACATTCTTTTCCCTGTCTTCACCTTTATTTACTGGTTCCAGCAAGAACTGAATCATCTAAGCCAACTAAGCCACCTGAGAACAATCTAGATTCCAAATTCTTCCCACTATTCCATAACCATTTTCACTCCATCCCATGTGAGGGATCACCCAGTTCTGCTGAACATATATACTAATATGCATGTGTTTTATTTTGTCTTCTTCCCATTTGCCTCTAGTTTTGACTCCAATCATTTCATATCTGATGTTTTTGTCTTCAAATGGTCTCTCTATCCCTGCCCTCTCCTTTTCTCAGTGTTGCTATATGATGGCTCTAAACACAAATCTATTCAGTTAGTTTTTTGTTAAAAGCATTTTAATAGCTCCCACTATCTTCAGAACAAATTACAGCAAATCCTCAACAAGGCATACCAGGTTTCTCCCAGAAAAGTCCCCAGTTTTCCAGAGTTTCCATCTCTGCCTGCTACCACACCACCCTAATTTGCTGCCATGCAAGCTACCACACTTATTTTTTGTCTTGCTACCTGATTGTCTTTGCCTTTACTTTCCCACCATTTCCTTACCTTAAACCTAGAGACCTGATGGCAAAACCCCAGACCCCCTAACCCCGTGGAGAAGTTAATCATTCCTTCTTCATCATTTTGTTGCATTTTGTACATATATCTATTTATTTAAATACTGTGTCATAACTAATTATCTATATGCCTGTCTAACCTGTGATACTGTGAACTCTGAAAGGATAGAAACATTCCAAAACATACATTAGTAGGTCAACCTGTCTTGGAAAAAGTAAAATAAGTTCATACACATGAAAGAGAGAAGATGTTATCCATTTACATCTTAGCTGATGTAATTCCTAGATGTTAAGGATGTGTGGGGAAAATTGCTTAATTCATTCACTTCAACTTCTCAATACTTTAGGAAACACTATTATAAAGCCTACCAAGTCCAGAGAAAAAACACTTTATATTCTGCATCCTGAGACATAAATAAGTAAAAACATTTCCAATTCAGAGTCATATGTTCAGGCACTTGAAGATTTTGCTTGAAATGAAAAATAATTGTGCAATATCTTATTGGAGAAGTTGCATATTTAAGGAGCTCATGAAGGTATAAATGGGTATGTAATGGGCTGTCTAGAGATCAAAAGTCATAGTGCAAGGTGGTTGTAAAATCCCTTACACATTGGGTTGCTATTAATTTTTTTTAGAGTAAAATAGAGGAATTTCCCCTTCTGCATCTGGTAGAGAGAACTGGTCAGGTAGAGAGGAAGCTGATCAAAGTATAATGCATTTAGTTTCTGATGCAGTTTGTCAAAGGTGAAATTTGTTGATAACTTGATTCCAGCTCTATCTTGCAAGCTTATCTATTGTCATTGAGGGTCCTTTTCTCACATCCAGGTCATTGGCTATTTCAGAAAGGATAATTTTTCACTGAACTTTCTCATATCTCTTCCATATGAAGCTGATATTCTGCTATTTAATTGAAAAGTATTCTCACTTTTTCATTAGTTGGAATCCTGCTTTCTTGATTTACCATGACAAGTAAGATCTCTTCCCAACATCTGAGATCACTACTGAGTTCAGTTTGTACTTCTCTGCTATTAACTTTGTGTAAGCTGCTATTCTCTCTAAACATTTTTTCAATCCATTAAATAATTCAAACTAAGGAAATAACCCAATTTAGTCAAAATCATTTGATAAATAAACACATTTTATTTTTATGATGAAATCAGAAATCCCTCAATCTTGTCAATTTTCCTATATGGCATTGTGGGAGTAGAAATGACATAAAAAAGATGACCCAGAATCACAACTTCTGCCTTAAAAGAGCTACACGGCCTCAAGGATGTCATGTGGCATCTCTGGGCCTCTGTTGTCACCTTTGAAAATTGAAGATTTTATTTTATGGATTTTTAATTTTTCTTTCATCTCTATGTTTAGTAAAACACAAATAACTAAAACTTTACTTATCATATTAGCCAACTATAAAATACCTGTAAGGATTGCATGAACTACTTCAGGTGCTTTCGTTTTTATAAGTACATGTGATCAATGATTACTCGCATATCTATGTCCTCTTTCTTATTATTCATTTACTTCCCCCCCCCAAAAAAAAAAAAAAACATAAAGGCAGAGTTCACACATTGTGTTGGGTACAAAGCTGGACCATGAGCTCTCACTAAGGTTGGATTTCAGTATACAAATTCTCAGGGAATAGCTCTATTTTATGAGTCCTAGATGCCTAAGCACCACCCTTTGGCATCCATGAGTAGAGTGCAGTGGAGAGGAGAGTGACCTGGGAGCAATTCATTCCTCAGCTTCAGTCTGTGCTGTATTCACATTTTCTCAAGATTCCAGGCCCAGACCTGGAATCCAGATTGGCCAAGACAGTCCAGTCAGACTTTAGAGGTTTAGTGGATCTCATGGCACTCCATTAGCCCAGGTCTCCCCGCCCATGTTGCAGGGGCTGATCTCCAATCCCAGGTCTGTCTTTCCCAGGAACCAAGCCTTCATGTGAATATGCCTGTTGAAGATTTGCCTGCAGAGAACGGAGTCTTTCTAGGGTTCACAGGAGCTATCGCCTGACCACTTCCCTGGTCCTAAAATGTTCCTGCATCTTTTCAGTTCTCAACTCTCAGTCTCCTTTCTCTTCATGGTTCCACTTTTATGCTTCAGGCTACCAATTTGCATTAATTTTTTCCAATTTCAGAGAATTTAGCTTAGATTCACTGGGTTTGCTCATCCATTTCAGATCTCCTCAGAGAGGGGTCTCTCCTTCATTCCAACTCCACAAAAGTTATGACAGTGCTCAACTGGCAGCAATGCTAGCTATGGAGCAAGATATTGGTATAAATGCAAAACATTCTAGCAGAGCAGACTGTTCTGAAAACTGAACACATTTATTTCTCTTAATCTCTTTATCAATTTGTATTCAATTTATAAACATTTTAGTTAAGTGTTGCTAGATACAAATATAGCAGGATGAGATTGTCTTTGTCCTTCAAGGCATCCTTCTCATCTTTAACCTTCCTTTCCACTTTAGTTGAAAATAGATTTCATAAATAAAAAAAAAAGCTTAAAATAAAAAAGGCCTGAAACTTGTTTACATAAAACTTATACTTTTGTGAGAGTTGGGCCCTTATCTTACCATACTCAGAAATCAGTGCAAAATGGATCAAAAACCTAAATGTAAAACTAGAAAATATATAAGAAACACTTCATGATATTAAATTTGGCAATAACTTCTGAGATTCAACACCAAAAACCACAGGAAGCAACAACAAAGAAATAGATTAAGTTGTATTACACCAAAACCTAAAACACTAAAACACCAAAACACTAAAAACCTCTGTGCATCAAAAGACATGATTAGCAGAATGAAAAGGCAACATGTGTGGAAAAGATATTTGAAGTAAGATATCTGATAAATGGTTAATATCCAGAATATAATTAATAGGTCCTATAGCTCAACAACAGCAACATAAATAGCAACTAAACATAATACAGAACTTGAACAAACATTTCTCCAAATAAGAGACACGATGGTCAACAAGTATTTGAAAACATGGTTAACATCACTAATCTTTAGGGAAATAAAATTCAAAAACCCAATGAGATGTCACCACACACCTATTAAGAAGACAACTGTTAGAGAAGTGGAAAATAACAGGTTTTGATAAGATTATAGAGAAATTAAAACTCCTGTGCACTGTTGGAGGGGAGAGGAATGTAAAATGGTACAAACATAATGGAAAACAGGATGATGGGTCCTCTAAAAGAAATTAAAATTGTGATGGTACAATTTCACTCCTGGACATATATATCTTAGGAGACCACCTGATGGAGGACATCTTATACTGCTAAAACACTAACAAGGATTCCAATAAATGGTACTTCAATACAAGTAAAATTATAAAAATAAACAGTTAAATTTTTTGAAAACACAGAATTTTGAGGAGATATTTGTATGCCCATGTTGAAATCATGATTACAAAAACCAAAAAGCAGAAGTAACACAAATATCTATACAAGGATGAGTGAACAACAAAATGTTGTGTATATATGGAATGGCATATTATTTAGCCTTTAAAAAGAACTTCTGACACCTCTACAACTTGGATGAAGCTTCATGACATTATGCTAAGTGAAATAAGTCAATCACAAAAGGAGTCAAGTTCATAGAGACACAAAGGAGAATAGTGGGTATCAGGGCTAGGGACAGGGACTGTGGAGTTGTTTAATGGGAATAGTTTTGGGTTGCAAGATGAAAAGTTCTGGAAAATGCACCATATGAGTATACTTAAAACTACTGAATAGTACACACACAAAAATGGTTAAGATGGCAAATTTTGTGTTATGTGAATTTTTGCCACAATAATTAAAAAGAAAACGCTAGGAGACATGATTGATATTGGCAAAAGGAAATAAGAAATTAGAAGAGTAGAGAGGAATCAGCAGATGCCTTGGGTGCGGGGTTAGAGGGAAAGGAGGCTTACTCAATCAGATAGGAAGGTAAATATTTTTCATCGTCCCTTGATTACATTTTATATTCATAATTATTTGACAGTAATGCTTCTTTATACCAGGGTGGACTTCCAGATCATTGTGGGCATCATAAAGAATAGAAAATGCACCCTGTGTCTTTCATAGCTAACTCCATGGGGATACTGACACATATCCAATTAGCCAGCTATAATTTCATCCATACACTTACAGAAACATCAACAATGTTTAATGAAAGTGACTCATTTTCCCCAAGCACATCAGAGAAGACGTCACAAAGAAAGTGAATTTGAGCTGATGAATGAGGTTAACTGCACATAGGACATTAGCAATCCCATGAAACATTGAACTGGGCAGTGTGCTCTGAGATTGGTGCACTACTGTGTGGCTAGGGCAGGTACTGCCAGGCAGAACACAGTCTATCCCTGAGCACTGGGCAGTGAGGAGGCTGGCATGCCATAGTGGGGAGGAAAACTGCAGAAGCAGTCACTAAATTACCATCTGAGTGGACAAGGCCTGACCTCTCTTCTTCACAACACCATGTCCAATGACCAACCAAAGATGGTTGCCTGTGTTCCCAGGGTCAACCTCAGGAACTGCATGCCTGGGAAACAAAGTGCATTTTGTTCCTTAAATAGTCATTGGAAAATCACCTCATACAGTCCTTCCTCCCTTGGTTTAAACAAAAGTACTTCATTATGATGCAGGATTTCAGCTATTACCTTTTATGACTGTATCCCAGTGGCTTCTGTGTATGTATCACCTATAATCTGGTATAGTTAGTGCCACAGACTCAAGAAAGGTATAAACAAGATGGTATAGGACACATAAATGGAGGTAGACAGAGATGTAGAAATGAGAATATATATCTCCCAGTATTCACTCAAAGCTAGAAAAATTCCAAATCTTCATACTTGTCATTCCACAATCATCATAAAGCACACACTATCAGTATTTACATTAGGTATTAGGAACATCATGAAAAACTGAACACATCCCTTGCTCTCACGGAGCTCATAGGAAGAACAGGTGAGATGCAGACACACACACAGCTATTGGGGAAGCCAAGGGATACTAGCAACCACAATTGGGTTAGTACATGTCCATCTAATGACAAGCCCAGTGCATCCTTAATGGTCACAGTGAACATGAAAGGTTGTACAGGCATTAAAATCCCATTTTACAGATCAGAAAACTGAGGTGTAACTTGCAGAAAATTATGCAGAAAACTATTGCAGAGCAAGAACTGAAGCACTGGTCTCAATCATTACAAATGAGAGAGGGAGTATTTGAAATAAATAGGAAAAGGGAAAAACACAAAGGCCTACCCCAGGCTAGTAAAGAGAATTTTCGAGGAGCAGAGAGGAAGATGCAGGAGATGACAGGGTACTAGCTACTCCAGGGCCTTGAATGCCAACTCATGCATTTTTCATTATGCCCAGAAATTGGAAGCTTTCTTCAGGATTCCATGGGGATTTTGCCTTTTCTTTAGTTAATTAAACTAATGTGCTGACTGTGCTAGCCATGCAATTATATTCCCTGAGTGCTTTCACACAAGGCTGAGTTTAACAACAGCAGATTAACAATTTGCTAGCCATGGTGCAATCAAGAGTCTAGCTCAGAATAGAAGGTTATCTCTGTCAGAATTAGCTTCTGAGGAATCTGGACCAAGTAACTGCAATAATGGGACAACGTGGCTCTGGAGACATCCCAGCAGGCCAAAATGCTCTCCCCCACCTTTGTCAGTTCCAGACTCAAAATAACCACATGAAACCCCTCAGAGGCACCCCAGGGTAAAGACAAAGCATGCACTGAACTGTGTAACTGAATTCACCAAACTTTCTAGGAAAGGAATCCTGTCAACTTTACCAAGTTCCTCATCTATCCAGACAGTCCCGTTAGAAATGCATTTTTGTGTGTAATAAATTGCTTCTACTTGGCAGAAAATCATTTCTTGCTGTTATCTCTGTGATCGGTTACTTCTGCGGTCCTTTAATGGACTTCCCCTGATTATACCGCTAGTCATTAAAAGCTTAGTCCCCAACACAATGGTATCTTATGTAGAGTGATCCATGAGAGCTTTATAGAGGCTTACCAGCCGCAGCCTTAATTTTACTCATTCGTCTTAATTTTTTGTAATCATTTTTTGTAAAGAGGGTATAATGTCAGGCTTGCTTCCCTGCCTCTGACAGATCCAATCTAGCAGATAATTACCATAAGGAAATTGATGCTTTAGTGTGCAGGAGAGAATTTAATTTACTCAGACATCCTACAGCACAATGCATTCCAGAAGATATGAGGATTTAAGTTTTTAAGAAATTAAATTTTACTATTTAACATGATTACTTATGTTGAACATCATTAACTAGCTTTTTTAACTGTTTGAAATAATTACAAGCACACTTGCTGTGTCTAAAATCCAGAGTCCACATTAAATATGGGTTAAGGATCCATGAAATGAAAAGAAAAACCTGCGCTTTTTTTCTCTCTGGTCTTCCAAAACTGCTCTTTAAAACCACGGAGAAGTGCTAAGAAGATACTCTCTTTGAAAGATAAATATTCTTTTTTGCATGATGTTTTAATGCATAGTTTAAGTATAAAAGCAACTTCCCTAGCTTGGTTTTTATTTTAATTGGCCTGGTCTGGATAAGGGTATTGATATAAAGAGTAGAAGAAATGGAAAAAATATGTGAGGATGGAGTGAGTGGTTATTGGCTGGGGGGGATTTTGCAAGTGTCTGTGTGGAGACGAACCACTTTCAGTAGTTCAGTCTTGTATGTTGTTTTGGTTTTTTAAGTCTTGGTGAAAAAAAACCAAAAAGACAAGATATCAAGTGTAAGCTCAGAATCACCAGAAAGTTGATAAGCAAAGATAAGATGTAAAATAATGCACACTTCTAGAGTCAAGCCAGGCTTCCACTGCATTCGTCAGTGAAACAGTGCATCCCAGGGACCATGAAGAGAGACCAGACATTTACTTTCCTTTCATTTTGTCTAAACTTTTGTTAACTCAATTCCCAAGAGTTCCTCAATCCTTTCCTAAAGGTGAAGTGAAACACTTGACAGGAAATTTCTGGACAAAGCCAGCCCAGAAGTTCCCTTTATCCAAGCACCTCTGCCTGGTCACATTTCCTCTCAGGAGAGCTTTCACAGAAGCTCACTATCCTGTGTCTGTGAGCCCTGTGACTGTTTGGGTAACTGTTGGGGGATTGCCCAAGGGTCCCAAGTTAAAATTCCCCCTCTCCCTCATTTGAGGAAGCTGGGGCTGTGTTGACCTCTGCAGTGGTCCTGCCTGAAGGGGCTTCTGGAATGCATGCAGCAGGCTCACTCTACAAGCTTCCGAAGACTGTTTCAGACTGCCCAGTTTTGGTAAGGGCAGGCATTCAGTCTTCAGATGCATCAATTCCTGGCAAAAATAAATTTCATCAGGACTATTCAGATCCCTGGGATGGAAGGCTATTCCATAAACTGAGAAGACACTGCCAAGATTTTTAAAAACTATAATTATTAAATAAGAGAGTGGTGCATTCTGTCCTTACTCAACAATCACCACTCACTGGCAATTGCTTAATTATCTAAAACATTAAATATACCTATTTGAAAACATACTTGAAGTTCTATGTGATTATTTTATGTGTTTATTTTTAAACTGTAATGGCGGAGGAAACAAAGATGCGAGCAATATAAAATTGAGACTTGGTGATCTTGATCTGTAATAGTCAAGGTATGAGCACTGAACTGAGATTTTGTGCCAAATACTGATAGCTACATCATTCCATTAATCTTTTACAGCCATTCCATGAAGTAGGTATTCTGATTCATATCTTAGAAATGAGAAAATTGGGACTTAGATTATATGAATGTCCAAACATACATTACTACCATTAATGCTAATAATAACAACTAATAGTTTCAGAGAACTTATTCTGTGCCAAGCTTTGTTTTAAGTATCTCACATATTCATTTTCCCTCCATCCCCTTCACACACATACACCCACACACACTGTACTGTTACTACTCCATTGTATATTTGGGGAAACCCAAATATAGAGAGGTCTGAAGTTCTCAAGGCTGAGATGGGGCTTGAACCCAATACAGTGGAAACCAGTATCCATGATCTCAAGCACCAATTTTGGGCCACCAGCTTGACCTAGAATCATCGCTACTATACCAATACCAGTTTTAGCCATTGTTATTGTTTCACTTGATTATCATCATAGTCAAAATTCTTTTTTTTTTAAAGATTTATTAGTTTTTTATTTCTATAAGAGCTGGGGTATAGTCCAGATGTGCGGGAGGGTGAGAGGATTCACCAGAGACAGAGCAGAACAGGCAGACTGACGAAATACACTGCTGAGGGGAGCAGTGGGCAGGACAGGAGAGGTCCACTGTGCCATGTGGAACCCTCGCTGGCCAGCCGGGATCAAACCACTGCTGCAGAAGCTGCAGACAGCTTCACAGCGCGGGGCTCAACTGCCTACGCCACCAGGGAGGCCCCATAGTCAAAATTCTGTATTTATCCAGTCCTGCTTTCGTTCAGTCATTAATCAACATCCACGGACCCCTGCAATATAGTACATGCGATGCTAATCATTGAGGATGCTAAAGCCATAAGGGATGCCAGATAAAAGTCATCTAATGTACTACTATAACTGCAGACAAATACATATATCCCATAACCTCCATTAAAATGCTTAACTTCTCGAATCACTATATTTTTGTGTGGTATTACTATACCCTACAAGCCCTCTTTTTTTCTTCCTTTCACTCCTTGTTCACCTCCCCCACTCTGGCCACACACACCTACACACAAGCCAGTGCTTCCTCTTTCCACCATCGCAGACTCTTTCCAGTGTGGGCTCCTTCTTTCTGCCCAAGTGGAAATGTATATCGTCCAATTGCAGTTGGGTTAACCATCTCATTGCTGGATTTAGTCTGGAGTCCAATCTGCAACTCTCAAGTTCCTTAATTATCTTGAAATCTCTGTTCTACTGCTAAACTAGCACTCGGGAAAGGCAGACAATTTTTGACCTATACCTATGACAGTGAAACTAGTTCTCACTTCCCAGCCCTCACCCAGCACATGACTGGTAGGACATGCATTGGTGAATTTCCACTCGGGTCCAAAGGAGGGGCTGAGACTGTGGGGAGCATAAGGAACTTAACTGGGCTGTATTAGATGCTATAAATTTACATTCATACTTAGAAAAATGAAACAAAGTAGTGGAAAGTCACCATGGTGTTTAATAGCAACCTCAGAAGAAATAGTGTCAGTTTATGTCCAGGTTTGCCCACCGCACAGTGTGCCTTCTGAAATGTACATAATGAAATGTGAAGTTATTGTTGAACATTCATTTGCAACAAAAGTGACCTAGTGTCTAACAAATTGAAACTATCACCAGCTCTAAATGCCAATAAATATATTTGGGAAATTAAGAGCTAATTTGATTCCTGAAAGTTTCCAATGATGCAATGATGTAACACCATTTTCTTCTTTGATCAAGCTCATTACTGACAGCCACCCACATGACATTAAATGCATGAGGTAATGAGTCCTGATGCATTTGATTCTAGTGGCCAGGACAGACCCCAACACCCCACTGGTACATAGAACAAGAAAGTTGAAGGAATGACTGTGGAAAAATGATGACTGTTGTGTTTTTTCATAGATCACTGTTCAACCCTGTTTGCTCACCTATAACTTGAGAAACATTTTAAGAAGTCAACTTATTAATCAGAAACAAGGGAGGTGGAGTTGTAATAAGATGTATTTGCTGGAATTTCTGAGGAAACATACATACGGTTAATCATTTTTGCTCAAAAGCAGCTAGTGATTGATAGCCAGCGCTAGTCAAATATCCCAAGTTTGCTGAATCCAGTTTTGTCACTCATTTCATCCAATGTCTACTCCTTATGCACCTCAATCCCTTCTATCAGTCCTCAAACTCTGACAGTTACCCTGTGGGATACTCAGTGGGCACTGTCCCTGGAGAGCTGACACCCCCATGAAACCATGACATGCACCTCAACCACACTGAGGACTTCTGCTAAAGTGGAACTTCCTTTTAAATTGTGGGGAGTGAATTCTCAAAATTGGTTTGTATTTTACAGTGAGAGATAATATTCATGTGCTATAAGTCTTAACAGATTTTACTCATTTAAAAATAGATCATCTTATTTTCTTTAGCTCCAAATCTTTCTTCAAGTCTGACTTAATGTCCCCCACACTTTCTGTAGATATGTCCATTTGACTGATTTTGTCATATCTTCCAGTGTGAGGTCATACCTGGAGCCAGAGATGAAATGGAGCTTTATGTTAAATTCCATTATTCACAAAGACTAGAGTCCATTCTCATTCTCATGTTACTGAGAGGCTTTCAATTGCTAACTAATGTCCTTCAGACAAAGTTCTTTTGTGCTTAATTTAGCCAGTTTCTGTTGCTTATCACAGAGAGTATGATATCTTAGTTATCACCCCTACTATATACACACATGCACATAGTCACCCAGAAATGGTAGTGATTCCTGTAAAATAGTCCTAAAAGGGCCTCCCCAGCGGCACAGGGTTTAATGGCTCAGTGTTAACATGCTATCACCAGCCACTATGGCCTGAGTTCAATCCCCAGCCAGGTAGGTGACCAGCACAGTGCAGCAGACCTCTCCTGTCTCGCCCTCTGTTCCCCTCAGCAGTGTATTTCAGTATATCTGCCTGTTCTGCTCCCCAATCTGTCTCTGGTGAATCCTCTCATCCCCTGCACCTCTGGCCCACATCCCATTTCTTGCATGCATAAATAAATAAAATAAATATTTTTAAAAAGTCCTAAAAACTACTCTACCTCCCCTAGATCATTGCAGTTGGTACCTAATTGGTGCCCACACGCAAGACTCTTCTCACTTCAGTCTGCCTTTAACCCACACAGCCACAGTAAAAGTCCCAACTGCACATGTGTTTTGTTTAGCCTGCTTGTGGGGTCTCCTCCTTCAAGGGCTTCTCCTCACTGACAGGATCAAATATTCAGGCTTTGCATGGCCCACAAGACCTTGTGACCTGACCTCCTGCATCAGCTTTGCCACTTCCCCTTCTATTCCTGCCTTACTGCTTCACCCCTCACCAGGAAGTTCCCTTGAGCAAGACTACATGCGGTTCCCAAAACATGAGATAACCTTAACCTCCAGGCCCTTGTGCATATTGTTTCTTCAGCAGGGAATTTTCATCTCTTTCTGTTCATTTGGCCAGTTCTTACTTGAGTTTTAAGATTCCAATCAACTGCACCCTCCTCCATGCTGCCTTCTCTGGGTTTCATTTGAATTTACAGTCTATGCTCTACCCACTTGGAGCTGTGTGGGGCAGTGGTTAAAATATCATGAACTACAGTCAGACTGATGAAATGTACATCCTGACCCCATCACCTAATGGCCAAATCATCTTGAGGAAGTAATTTTACCTCTTTAGACCTCAATTTTTGCACATCTGAGAGAGTCAGTAATAAAACCTACTCCATGGGGTTTACTGAGAGGATTGATGGAGATTGCATATATCCATAGGCTTGTGTGCAAACCTCAAAGTCATAGTGAATATTGTGCTCTTGATGAGAGGTGGTTGAATGACCAGTTGAGGCACAGTTTGGCTGATTGATGTTAGTAGATGTACTTTGAATGTACATCCCTCTTAGATGGCACCACATGAGAAGACCACAAGGAGAGAGTTTTAGGTACCCCGTTTATTGTGGTCTCTGTAGAAACCTTCAAAAAACATGATTTAGCAAAATTAAGTCCTAGCATGTTAGTTTTCAGTTACTTAGAACTTTACCCAAGAGAGTTGGTGGTAGGGTGGAGTGTATCATGCTTTGGTGACTATAAAAAAGCACTGGGGAGAGTTAATTCAGGTACATGGTGACAGTTGTCAATGCCTGCAATAAATGGGGACTGAGGCAAGGAGAGTTGTAAAGGGCAGTAGTTCTATGACAGAGCAACCCCAGATGAATACACTTTTCTGGAAATCTGTGGAGCACCATGCACTTTCCACCAGAGATGAAAATTACCCACTATTTCTGGAAATCCTTCTGGGTGCTGCGTAACATAATTATTTAGGAGCCTGGGCCATGATGTCAGGTGAGATTTCAGCTCTGCCACTTAATAAGCACCTCATGTGTGAATCAGGGAACTTTTCAACATCATCAAACTTCAGTGAACTTGTATATAAAGTGGCATAATAATGCCTAGCTTTCAGGGTTGCTGGAAGGATAATGTTCCCCTGTATGAGAGAGGCTTTTTTGAATGCCTGTCATAAACAGAAAACTCAATATATGATGACAATAGTGATTAATATGTATTCTAAGATCATTTTTGCAGCTTAATATATATTCTATATCCAGTGGGAATCTCCAAGAGGTTTGGGAAAAGAAAATTAATATAAATTTTGAGAGCAACTGCAGAAATTACAACCTATATTAGAATGGAAAGTATTTATTGAATTTTGTTTTATTCCTGGCACAAAGCTAGGCACTTTGTGTTTTCTCATTTATTTCCTCACGGTCCAAGGATTGCATACCAGATTATCCTTCTCTTCCACAAATTCTTATGATTGGAGACACCAGACTTACATCACTTGCACACCTGACAAGTGTCTGGATTTGAACTTCTCTGTACATTGATCAGCAATAATGGGGTTAATGATGCTCTTATTCAAAGAGTCTCAATTATGTTTCGACATTAACACCCATTAAGATGAATGACAATGCATTATAAGTAGTGTTTCAATTTGAAATTGAAATCGTATCAATTAGCCTTTAAACTAGCCTAAATAAATTCCGTTTGGTAGCTCAACAATTATTCAAATGCCATGATTTTGAATAAGAGGTTTTTAAAAGTTTTTTATTCTAAAGATTCAGTAATCATATCTGATTCTATAATCTTGTTTTAAGAGAAAGAAGGAACAGGGACCATCAGCTGGGAAATCATCACAGTTTGGAAGCAGGTAGCATTTATAAGAATGATAATTTCCCAAAGGGGAAACAAACACATTGGAAAGAGTCCCCTTCATAGTGCTGTGAAGGAAGAGAGTTGACTTGGTCATTCATGAGACCCACCACATTCCTTATGAATGAAATTTAGAATAGGACATCCCCTTCTTAAAACTGTTCAGTAAGTAGTCCCTCCATTGTACTTAGGATAATATTAAAATTCCTGGTAGGCATTCAGAGCCCTCAGTGATCTGATCCCACCATTGGTCAGACTTGTCTCCCCTTGACATCCCTCTACATGGCATTGTGGATGGAACAGTAGATATTCCATTCTGTTCTCTTGGCTCCAGGCACCCTTTTCTCTCTCTACTTTGTCAATCCTATTCAGCTTCTAATTAAACTTGCCAATTGCTATACACACACACACATTTCATTCTCAAATTTTTGCATATGGTTGCAAAGTTTCCCAGACTATGAAGTTACAGTTAGTTAAGGATCTTGCTCTAAAGCTGAAGCATTTTCTTTATTATTGGCTTTATGTGGTATACTAGTGGACCACAATTTATTTCCACTTTGTAAAATTTTTCATCGTTTTGTAAAACATCTACAACTCATTTGTCTCTCAAATTTTCTATGAAAGTTAACAAAAGTCCTAATATGCTTGCTTTTTAGGATAGGATCAACTCTGACTTTAGGACCCTTTATGTCCTGACTTCTCTCATTTACCCTGGAGCCAGGTTACTAGGCTCAACTCTCAGCTCAATCACTTAGTCGCTTTTTGACATTAGTAATTTTGTTTATCCTCAAATATCTTGGTTTCTTCACCTGAAGATGGGAAAAATAACAATATCCATCTTGAGAAATAAAGAATATAACCCAGGAAAATAGCGAGTCTTTAATAAAAACAAACGCTGTGTGATAATGAGGGCTGAGTGTCAGTTCCATGACCATCACCTGACCCAGGACAGCCCTAGTGCAGCAGGAGAAATGAAGACCAGAGAACCCCTGCTAGCACAAGTAACAGTTATCCAATTCTAACAAATTTTCCTCCAGAAAGTGAGGATTAGGGCCTCCCTGGTGGCACAAGGGGTTAAGCATCGCACTACAAAGCAACCTGCAGCCTCTGCAGCACAAGTTTGAAACCTGGCCAGCCAGGGAGCAACCCACATGACACAGCAGACCTCTCCTGTCTCGCCTGCTGCTCCCCTCAGCAGTATACTTCAGTCAATCTGCCTGTTTTGTTCCCCACTCTGTCTCTGGTGAATCCTCTCACCCCCTGCATCTGTGGCCTGTACCCCAGATCTTGTATACATAAATCAATAAAACTTTAAAAAAAAAAGTGTGGGGCCTCCCCTGCTGGCACAGCAGTTGAGCGCTGAGCTGCGAAGCTGCCTGCAGCCTCTGCAGCGCCGGATAGATCCCCAGCCATCAGCGAGGGTCCCACATGGCATGACAGACCTCTCCTGCCGCAACCTCTGCTCCCCTCAGCAGTGTATTTCATCAGTCTGCCTGTTCTGTTCCCCACTCTGGCTCTGGTGAATTCTCTCACCCTGCTGCGCTTCTGACTGTACCCAGTGCTTGTATAAATAAATAAATAAATCTTTAAAAAATAAAAAAAGTGAAGATTAGTCAGGATTAGTCTCACTTAAATGTCTTCCATCCCCTCTCTCTCCAAAGGTAGGGAGGAATTAGTTATTGTTCTGCAGTCGGCCAATGGCAGTTACCTGCATCATCTAGGGGAGACTCAGCCTCTCTGAATCTCTGGCTTATTAATGAGAATGGGACAAGGATCCTCAGGGCTGCCATGGAGTCCCATCTGCTCTCTGACACATGCATCTGACATGGAGCAGGCTCCTGGTAAAGGGTCATGATGATGTGAAACAAGATGTTACATAAAATTAGTCCTGAATTATGTAAGCCATCTTTGTGGCTCTTTTTGTTTTGTGATGACAAATGCAGCATAATTTTGTAAAGGTGCCAAATGAAAACAAAGAGGAACCATGTATGCCTCCTCATGGGAATGACCTACAGCCACCGATGTCTCCTCTTCCCATGCCCCATCCACTGCCATGCAAAGCATGCATTGTAGTGAAATAGCTATATATTGGTGAATTGGGATAGAATTGTAAAATAGGGGGCCTCCCTGGTAGCACAGGAGGTTAAAACACAGCACTATGGAGCTATCCACAGCCACTGCAACACAAGTTCAATCCCAAGCCAGCCAGGGAGGTGACCCACATGACACAGCAGACCTCTCCTGTGTTGCCCGCTGCTCCCCTCAGCAGTGTATTTCAGTCAATCTGCCTGTTCTGTTCCCCACTCTCTCTGGTGAATCCTCTCACCTCCGCTTCTCTGGCCTGCATCCCAGCTCTTGTATGCATAAATAAATAAATCTTAAAAGAATTGTAAAATATTCTCATTAATATCTAGGAAGCATTCATGCATTATCATTACATAAAATGGTGAAAGAAGAGATTAATAAAATTCCCCAACTTAGATCTGAAGAAGTAAGGAGCCCATTGCACATGGAAACTGGAGCGAAAGGAAAAATGTCCCTTGTTGTGGCTCCAGTGGGTATGTATTCCACGCCCTTTCAAAGGTCCCAGGGGGGTGAGCCCAAGGTCCCAAGGTGGGGTGTCAGTTTCCTTCCCTTTTTCACCCTTCCCCATTCCTCATCCCTGGAACCACTTCCTACATGCAAGTCCTGTTTCCCTCCACTTGCTCCAGTAATCCAGCCTGGGATTTGAAACAACTGTTGATGACTTGGCAGCCCAAATGCATCAACCTGTTGGAGTCTCATGAGTTCAAAAGGGTCAGGTCTCACTGGGGCTCTCAAATGACTTGCTGAGGAGAAAGGAAGGAGGCCCAGGAAGAATCAGAATTTAGCCAAAGCATTTCCGTCTTTGTCATCATATCTGGAAGGCAGTAGTCTAGCAGAAATAGCCATTCTTATGAGATAGCAAACAGGTTCAAATAGCAGCTCCATCACTGACTTAGGAGAATAAGGGCCATAGAGTTAAATTCCCTAATCTCAGTCTCCCTACTTGTGAAATTGGGATCATAATACCAGTTTCTGTGCATACACAGGGATAGTTAAGCTAAGCAGCTGGGACAGAGCTGTCACCTGACAAATGATGGCTACAATGATGATGATGAATGCCATTAATTTTTACCGTACGCATTCTGAGTTTGTTTTCTCCATATATTGATGAAGACCCTGTCTCTCTATGTCCTCTTTTTCCCTTGATATTTTAAAGTAGTAATAAAAAAAATCTGATTCCTTTTACCATTCTTTTTGATTTTATCTTCTTTCCTATCTTCCCTGGAGTCTTAATTGACCCTTTATTATTCTCTTGCCCCTTTCGTTTTCCCATTTCCAATACAGTTCCAGGCGGGTAACTCTAAAGCCACTGTGTGAACCTGTCTAACCATAAATACAATTTGACAAACTGTTTCCAAGCAGTCAGTAATGTAAAAAGGAAAGTTATCCTTGCTTCTCATATCATTGAACCTCACATGTCATTTCAATGTAAACGGCAGAACAGAGTAAAGCAATATTATGTTGCTTAGATTTCAGACAATAAAAACTGTGATCATCAACCTGGGGACCAATTTTTAAACTTGCCTTTTTTCTTTGCTGATAAAAAGGTCATAGTCATTACAAGAATGATGATACAGGCACAGGCCAAAGAATCTCAGATTTATTCAATATTGTGCAGAGTTTGTAGCATGGAGTAAGGCAAAAGGAAGATCTGTACTTGATTTCTCATTATCAAGACATCAAACTGAATAAGGGAGGAGAATGTCATTGAGGGAAATCAATGCAGTCATACAGAAGTCACAAAACTAAATCCTTCTCTAAAATATTAGAAAACACAGATAATTCCTTTGCACAATATAAACAATTTAAGAGTGTTAGGTTGTGACAATGGTCCATTAGCTGTATTTGAAGAAGCAAAAATACATATTTTAATATAAAACATTTTTTTATCTCTATGGATCTGTTTTTTCAACCTGGGGTAGAAATCAAATTCGATATTTTTCTTATTGTTGTTTCAGTGCCCATTGCCCTTACTAGCAAGGAGGGCTACATTTCCCTGCTAAGGCTAATCTGCTTCAAAAGGGACCAGTCTCACAAATACACTCCTGGTGAAGTCATGGAAAATGAGAGACCTGGCTCATCCTCCAGACCTTTCACTCACCTGTGACTGGATACCATTCTGCCCTGTCTAGACCACCATTGACTGTGCATTGATTCCTAAGCTACTGCAGGCAGCCATCAGGCCACAGTGTCCCCCATATTCAATGCATGTCTGTGGCCTCATGGGTCATCAGCATTGGGAGCAGCATGAGATGGAGGAAAGACAACTCAAAGTCCAAGTAGAGAGGGAGAGAGAGAGCTAAAGGGGCCTGCACCTCTGGAGATGTAGGGCCTATTTTCTGGGCCAGTTTCACATTTGTTAGGTATCAGATTCAGGGAAGGTAGTCAAGTCCATTGAGGAATGTGTGGAGGAATGTCCTTGGTGGGGATGTGGATTAGGGATGCATAATTGTCTGGCACAAGCTAGGGGGAATGTATAGGGGCTCTTGCCTGGGGGGCTCCATTGTTGCTTTTGGTCAATATATCCTATCTCTAGTCCCTGCATACACTTAAATTCCTGTCAAAGTAGTCTAGCTGTTTATGCTAATCTGGCCATAATGTCTGCCTGCTGTTTTCAGCAGATATCCTCATACCAAGACTTTTATCCCGGTGAGAGGCCCCATGTCTGACTACATCTTAGCTTGACTAGCAGGAACTCTGGGTGCCAAAACTACAGCCTGAGAATAAGAGGGGTTGGAGAATCCATTCATGTTAACACCTGTCTGGCTCACATTTTGTGTATACCTTCTGCTCCCTCCCCATACATGGGGCAGCCAGACTTGGGTGCCACATCATGTCAGTGCTTACTTCTTGCTGAGTTGATTCCCAAGCTGGCATGGAGTAAAGATAGTCCTAATTAGAGAGGCCCATGGGTTCTCAGGCCCCTTCCCCTAAATATTTTGGGTTCTTTATCTAAATTGCTGCATCTCCACTGTCCCAGCTCTGAATCCCCAGGGAAGCATCTTTGTTTATAGTCTGATGAAAAGTAGTACTCTATCCCTATCATTTTAAGAGATTTTGCTCAGATGAGTCCTTACTTAACTAAGGAGGTGTTTTCCAAGCTAAATTTAAAAACTGGCTATACATTGTTCAAATACTAATACTTAATTATATGTAAGAGAAAAACAAGCTTTTTTGGAATCATTGATTTCTCCAACCCCTCCAAATCCAGTCAATTCTACTTCACATTTCACATTACTCCTTAATATTCCTAGAATTAGCTCTGGTTAGATTCCCATTGAAGAAATAGCTCCTTAACTGGTTAATATTTCAACATATGAATTTAGAGGAAATACAAACATTCAGTCTGAAACACACATCCAAACCTTCTGTCATGTTGTGAATGGAGTCACCCAAATAGCACAGCTAAAATCAGAAGGCAACCCCCAATATGGAAGAATACAGAGGTTTGTATCATCCTCTCCTCTAAGCACAATTAAAAGGAAAGTAAAACTAGAATAAAATTAGCTCAATGGAAGATTTAGAGGTTCATTGGCAGAATTCTTCCTACAAGTTTTATACTTAGGTCGGTGTCTTGCTGTGGGGACAAAGAGAGAAAGATGAACAAGGTCATAGACAGGTTAGCAGATATTCTGATCTGCAGAAAAGTCTGGGGGACTACCAAATATAGTATTCCTGGGCACAATGAGTATAACCAAAGGGACTTTTCAGACAGGAAGTGGTATAGATAGGGGCACACAGGTATAAGACCGTGGGCTCAGCCATTGAGAGTTCAGTAGCTGGCAGTGAGGGAAAAGGAGGTTCCCTCTCCACCAGTGAAAAAAACAGACAAAAGGAACCTGGGTGGCTGTGCTGCAGAACCTGAGCTCAGATCACAGTTGCAAAGTGTGTGGCAGTATACATGGTGCAGAAAGAGAGACCTTTCACAACACACAGCAAAAAAGATACAAGTGAGTGATTTGTGGTACCTGACAGTCTGGCCTCTTGGCCAGCTTTCGCAGCCATTTTCTGATGATTGGAGCACACAGCCTAGACTGGCAGTACAAGGAAGACTGTTTCCTGCTGGCTGGCACCCTTTTCCAGGGGACACCACAGCACAGCAAGGATGCAGAACAGGAATTTAGGATCCCTAAAACACTGAATTATGTTGCTTTGGAGAGAGCAGATGAGACAGAGGGGATCTATCAGTTTGGACCTGTCCTCAATCCTCACCAGGACTGAAACTGAGTATGTAAACCCCAGTGAGATCCACTCACTATTACAAAGGTAATAGTAAAATTAAATAGAAAAATTAACAACAAAACTAAATCCACAGCATCTCAAAAATGCAAATAAGGTAGCACACTTGCCTATGAAGAAGGCAATATCTTGAGTGGTACATGATAGAAAAGTAAAAGAATAAAAGCTCAGAGATATATAAAGAATATAGATATAGAGGACTGAACGAAGGTTTTAGAATAACAATTTTAAGAATGCTAAATGAGGTATTGGAAAAACAATCAAATGCAGAAGGGTAGGTGAAGGAACTTTATGTGTTCTTCACTAAAGAGATTGAAGCTATTTAAAAAGCACAAAAAGTGATGCTGAATGAAATTAGGACAAATATGGACAGAATTTTAAATACAATTAAGTTGGTCTAAGGGAAAATTTCAGAAATAGAAGACACACATGCAATAATCATCTAAATGGAAGAGGAGAAAGAAAGATTTAAGAAAAATGAAGAAACTAAGTGAGAAATAGCCATAATTAGAAGAGGAAATAGTAGGATAATGTGTATCCCAGAATGTGAAGAGAGAGAGAAAAGCAAATAGAAACGCTATTCAAAGAAATAATAACTGAGAACTTCCAGTACTTAAGGAAATAAATAAATATGTCTATTCATGTAGGAGAAAGAACACTTAAAATTCTACATGAAAAATTACCCTTATCAAGACATATTATTGTTACATGATCAAAAGTCAAACACAAAGAAAGAATATTGAAGGCTGATAGAAAAAAAAAATGAATATAGCATAAAAAGTCATCCAAATCAACAGTTACACTCCAGGTTAGATGGGATTTGAGTGGAGTATTCACAATCCTAAAAGACAAAACTGCCTACCAAGTATAGTCTATCCTGAAATACCATCGTTCAAATCTGAAGGTTAAATAAAGATTTTCCCAGGAAGACAAAAGTTAATGTAATAGGCCTACCCAACAAGAAATGTTGAAAGAAGTCCTTCTACAAGAAAAGAAAAAAACAAAACACAAAACCTTAAGTGAAGTGGCAATAGGAATACAGAATCAGAAGTAAAAACAATAGTAATTTGTAAAAACAACAATACAATAAAAAAGAGGAAGAAAAGGTGAGAACCTTCATAGTACAAGAATGACAACTAGTTGATATGAGCACATAAGGTACTTTTTTACATATAGAAAGTTTGAAATAACCCTCATGGTTATACAACAAAAAAACAAAAATCTTGGATAGAGATATACATAAAAGAAGAAATGAAGAAACTAAAAGAACTACCTGGGAATAAAAAAGCAGAGAGAAAAAAAATGAAAAAAAAAAAGATAAAATGATCAAAAAACAAAAATGGAATGAAGTAAATAAATATTTTATATCAACGATGACCCTAATTAAATGGTCTGAACTCACCAAATAAAAGACACAGGAAAATAATTGGGATAAAAATATTAGCCATCTATACTTTGCTTTAAAGAAACACATTTAAAAAATAAAGATAAACACAAGTTTAAAGTGAAATTCTAGAGCAAGTAATTTCACATAGACAACTCTGAGAGAAAAGCAGGAACTGCTATTTTTATATCTGATAAATTAGACTTTCAGCCAAAAAAAAAAGGTAAAAGGAACAAAAGATATGACATAATGATCAAGGAAGGAATTCATCCAGAGTATATAACTGTCATTAATATTTATTAACTACACACCAGGGCCCCTGATTATATAAAGCAACTATTAACAAACGTAAAGCAACACATTGACAAAACATTATAAAAACAGGGAACTTCAATATACCACTCACACAAAAGGTTACATCATCCAGACAGAAAGTTAACATGGAAATAAATGCCTTAAATTAAGCATTGGATCAGATGACTTAATTGAAATTTACAGTCTTCCATCTGAAAAGAACTGAAAACACATTCTTCTCAAGTGCACATAGAACATTCTCAAGGTTAGTTCATGTTATGGGACATGAAATAGATCTCATATATATACTTAGGTCTCATATATACTTATAATTAGATCTCATATATAACATAAAGTATCTTCTCTGACCACAGGTGTAAAACTAGAAATTAACCAAATAGAAATAGAAAAAAATCCCTGGGTCAATGAAGAAATTAAAAGTTATCTGGAGATTAATGAAAATGGAAGAAAATCTACCAGATCCTACAGGATGCTCTAAAATTGGTATTATAAGGGGAGTGCATAGCAATACAATCCTGCATCAAAAACAAAAACAAAGAAAAGTTTAATTAAAAAATCTAATTTTAAAACTGAAGAAATTAGAAAAAGAAAATTAAATAAAACCAAAAATCAGTAGAAGGGGGGAAATAATAAAAATTAGAATGAAATAAATACAATAGAAAACAATAAAACCATTCAAAAGATCAATGAAACCAAGAGCTGGTTTTTGAAAAGATAAACAAAATTGACAAACCCTCAGTAGGCTCACTATGAAAAGAAGACAGAAAACCTTTGTAAGCAGAATTAAAAATGAAAGATAATTGCAACAGATGCTGCAGAAATGCAAGTATCATAAGACTCTAGTATGAATGTCTCTATGCAAACAAACTGCACAATCCAGAAGAAATGGTCACAATTTTAGAATCATACAACTTTCCAAGACTGAATCTGGATGAAAAGGACAATTTAAACTAATCAAAAGCACAGAAATTGAAAGAGCAATCAAAAGTCTCCATAAGAACCAAAGTGCAGCCTTACCTATTAGATTCTACCAAACCTTTATACCTACCCTACTCAAACTCTTCAAAAAAAAAAACTGCACAGATTTGAAGTCTCCCTAACACATTTTATGAGGACAACATTATCCTAATCCAAACCCAAACAAGGCCAGCACAAAAAAAGAGAAGGAGGGCCTCCCTGGTGGTGCAGGCAATAGAGTGCAGTGCTGTGAAGCTGTCTGCAGCCTCTGCAGTGCGGGTTCCATCCCGGCCGGCCAGGGAGATACCTACATGGCACAGCAGACCTCTCTTGTCTTACCTGCTGCTCCCCTCAGCAGTGTATTTCAGTCAGACTTCCTGTTCTGTTCCCCACTCTGTCTCTGGTGAATCCTCTCACCCCTACCACTGCACCTCTGGCCTGGACCCCTATTCTTCTACACAAAAATAAATAAAATCTTTTTTTTTTTTTTTTGGGGGGGTACTTTTTTTTTTTTGATATTTATTTATTTATTTATTTATTTATTTATTTTTTTAATCTTAAATTTTATTTTTATATTCCCCCATACAATTGCAAACGCCCCATTCTGACCCGAATCCTTCCCCTCCCGCCACCCACCCCCCAAAAAGTGTCTCTGGTTCATAGTTTTTTGTTGATTTTGATTTTCACTTTCTTATATTCATTTTCCTGGTCCCTTATTTAAGTTTTCTAGATTCCTGCTATGAGTGAGACCATCCGGTATTTTTCTTTTTCTTTTTGGCTTATTTCGCTGAGCATGATCCCTTCCAGCGCCATCCATGTTGCTGCAAATTGCATGTGTTTATCTTTTTTGAATGCTGAGTAATATTCCATGGTATATATGTACCACATCTTCTTGATCCAGTCATCTACTTTTGGGCATTTGGGTTGTTTCCAAAGCTTAGCTATTGTAAACAGTGCTGCTATAAACATAGGGGTGCAGGTGCTCTTTGGAATTGATGTTTCTGTGTCCTTTGGGTAAATACCTAGGAGTGGAATTGCTGGATCATATGGAAGCTCTATGTTTAGTAGGTCCAGAAATCTCCACACAGCTCTCCATAGTGGTTGGACCAGTTTGCACTCCCACCAACAGTGCAGAAGAGTTCCTTTTTCTCCACACCCTCGCCAACATTTGTTGTTGCTAGTTTTTTTAATATGTGCCATTCTCACTGGTGTGAGATGGTATCTCATGGTAGTTTTGATTTGCATTTCCCTGATGACAAGTGATGTTGAACATTTTTTCATATGTTTGTTGGCCATTTGCATTTCCTCTTCAGAGAAGTTTCTTTTTAGCTCTTCTGCCCATTTTTTGACTGGATTATTTTCTTTGTTGTTGCTGAGTCTCATCAGCTCTTTGTAGATTTTTGTGATCAGTCCTTTATCATTAGTGTTGGGTGCAAAAATGTTCTCCCAGTTGGTGGGGTTTCTCTTTGTTTTTGTTATTGTCTCTTTTGCTGTGCAGAAGCTCTTTAATTTGATGTAGTCCCAGCTGTTTATCTTTGCCTTCACTATCACTGCTTTGGGTGATGTGTCTGTAAAGATGTCTTTGATGTGCAAATCCCGTAGTGTTTCGCCTATATTTCCTTCTATGTATTTTATGGTTTCAGGTCTTATGTCTAGTTCTTTAATCCATTTTGAGTTGATTTTTGTGTATGGTGTGAGGTAGTGGTCAAGCTTCATTCTTTTGCATGTAGCGACCCAGTTTTCCCAGCACCATTTATTGAACAAACTTTCTTTGCTCCAATGCATAGTCTTTGCTCCTTTGTCAAAGATTAGTTGACCATAAATCTGTGGGTTTATTTCTGGATTTTCTATTCGATTCCATTGGTCTGTATGTCTGTTCTTGTTCCAATACCATGCAGTTTTGATGATTATGGCTTTGTAGTATAGTTTGAAGTCTGGGAGTTTGATGCCTCCATTTCCTTCTTTTTTTTTCAGTAGAGCTTTGGCTATTCGGGGTTTTTGGTGATTCCATATGAATTTCATCAATAATTGTTCTATTTCTTTGAAGAATGCCATTGAGATTTTGATTGGAATAGCATTGAATCTGTATATTGCTTTTGGTAGGATGGCCATTTTAATAATGTTTATTCTTCCAATCCATGAGCAGGGGATGTCTTTCCATTTCTTTGTGTCTTCTTCTATTTCTTTTAACAGTGTTTTATAGTTTTCTTTGTATAGGTCCTTTACCTCTCTTGTTAGATTTATTCCCAAATATTTGATTTTTTTTTGTTTCAATAATAAAAGGGGTGGTTTTTTTGATTTCTTCTTCTTCAGATTTATTGTTTGTGTATAGGAAGGCTACTGACTTTTGCGTGTTGATTTTGTATCCTGCCACTTTACTGAACTGACTGATGAGTTGAATTAGTTTTTCTGTGGAGATTTTGGGGTTCTCTATGTATATTATCATATCATCTGCAAATAGTGATAGTTTGACTTCTTCTTTTCCTATTTGGATTCCTTGGATGTCTTTCTCTTGTCTTATTGCTCTGGCTAGGACTTCCAGTATTATATTGAAAAGCAGTGGTGAGAGTGGACATCCTTGTCTTGTTCCAGATCTTAATGGAATTGCTTTCAGCTTTTCACCATTGAGAATGATACTGGCTGTTGGCTTGTCATAGATGGCCTTTATGATGTTGAGGTATGTTCCTTGTATCCCAAGAATTTCAAGGGCTTTTATCATGAATGGGTGTTGCACTTTGTCGAAAGCTTTCTCAGCATCTATTGATATTATCATATGGTTTTTATATTTCTTTTTGTTGATGTGTTGGATAACGTTGATTGATTTTCGGATGTTAAACCATCCTTGTGCCCCTGGAATGAATCCTACTTGGTCGTGGTGAATTATCTTATGGATACATTGTTGGATTCTGATAGCTAAAATTTTATTGAGGATTTTTGCATCAGTGTTCATTAGGGAGATTGGCCTATAGTTTTCCTTTTTTGTGTTGTCCTTATTCGGTTTTGGTATTAGTGTAATATTGGCTTCATAGAACGTGTTTGGTATTGTCCCTTCCTTCTCAATTTTTTGGAAGAGTTTGTGAAGGATAGGCACTAATTCGTCTCTGAATGTTTGGTAGAATTCATTTGTAAATCCATCAGGTCCTGGGCTTTTGTTTTTGGGGAGGTTTTTGATTACCATTTCAATTTCGCTGCTTGTAATTGGTCTGTTTAGGTGTTCTATTTCTTCTTTATCTAGCTTTGGGTGATTGTAGAGTTGTAGGAATTTGTCCATCTCCTCTAGATTGTTGAACTTGTTTCCATATAACTGTTCATAGTAGTTACTGATTATTCTTTTGATTTCTGCTGTGTCCGTTGTGATTTCTCCTCTATCATTTATGATCCTGTTTATTTGTGCTTTCTCTCTTTTTTCCTTTGTGAGCCTGGCTAGGGGTTTGTCTATTTTATTTATTTTTTCAAAGAACCAGCTCTTGGTTTCATTGATCTTTTGGATTGTTTTTTTAGTTTCAATTTCATTTATTTCTGCTTTGGTTTTTATTATTTCTTTTCTTCTACTGGATTTGGGGTTTTTTTGTTGTTCTTTTTCTAGATCTTTGAGCTTCGAGATTAGGTTGTTTCTTTGAGTTCTTTCTTGTTTTTTGATGTGAGCTTCTATTGCTATATATTTTCCTCTTATTACTGCTTTTGCTGCATCCCATACATTTAGGATATTGGTGTCCTCCTTGTCATTCAATTCAAAGAATTTTTTAATTTCTTCTTTGATCTCCTCATTAGTCCAGTGGTCTTCCAGTAGTGTGGCTTTTAATCTCCATGAGGTAGGATAATTCCTTGCCTTCTTTTTATGGTTTATTTCTAGTTTGATGCCTTCGTGGTCAGAAAAGATGGTTGGTATGATTTCAATCTTGGTGTATCTGTTGATGTTTGTCTTGTGCCCCAGTATGTGATCGATCCTGGAGAATGATCCGTGTGCGCTTGAGAAAAATGTGTACTCCGTTTTTTTTGGGTTTAGTGTTCTATAGATGTCTGTTAAGCCCAAATGCTCTAGGTCCTTATTTAGAGCTTTAGTTTCTTCACTTATTTTTTGTCTTGTTGATCTATCCATTGTTGATAGTGGTGTGTTGAAGTCTCCCACTATGTATGTGTTTTCTCTGATGTCTGTTTTCAGAGAGGACAACAGTTGTCTGATATATTTTGGTGCTCTTTCGTTTGGTGAGTATATGTTAATGAGTGTTATTTCTTCTTGAAGTATTGTCCCCTTAATCATAATGTAGTGACCATTGGGGTCTCTTTTTATTTTTTTGAGTTTGAAGTCTGTTTTATCTGATATAAGTATAGCTGTTCCTGCTTTCTTTTTTGGCCCATTTGCTTGTAGGATTGTTTTCCATCCTTTGACTTTGAGCCTATTTTTTATCTTTTGCAGCTAAATGTGTTTCCTGGAGACAGCAAAAGGTTGGGTTTTGTTTCTTAATCCAGGCTGCAACTCTGTGTCTTTTTATTGAAGAGTTTAGTCCATTTACATTTAGAGTTAATATTGATATGTTAGCATCTGTATTTGCCATTATGTTTGTCTTTCCTTTGATTTTATTTATTCTTTTAATAACTTTTTTTTTTTTTGGTCTTCTTTTGTTGTTATTCGTCCCTCTGAGTTTCTGGCTTTAGGATTCCTTGTAGTATTTTTTGGAGTGGGGGTTTATTCGTAATGAAATTCCGGAGTTTCTCTTTGTCTGGGAAGGTCCATATTCTTTCTTCATGGAGGAAAGAGAGCTTTGCGGGATAGAGTATTCTTGGTTGGCATCTGTTTTCCTGGAGTCTGTTGACTATGTCCCTCCACTCTCTCCTTGCCCATAGTGTTTCTTCAGAGAAGTCTGATGTCAGCCTGATTGGTTTTCCTTTGAATGTTATCTGTTTCTTCCCTCTTGTCAGCTTCATTATTTTTTCCTTGTCCTGGATTCTTGGGAGCTTTACTATTATGTGTCTTGCTGTGTTTTTCCTTTCGTCGTGGAAGTTTGGTGTTCTTCTTGCTTCTTGTATATCAATTTTCAGCTCCTTCTTCGCATTTGGGAAGTTCTCTTCAATTATCTCCTGGAATATTTTCTCTGTTCCTACATCTCTCTCCTCTCCTTCTGGAATTCCTATAACTCTTATATTTCCTTTCCTCATGGAGTCAGATTGTTCTCAAAGTCTTTCTTCATTCTTTTTCCTTCGTACTTCTCTTTCCTTTTCTGTTTTGGTTCTTTTTATTTCTGTGTCTTCAAGAGAACTTATTCGTTCTTCCATTTCATCTATTCTGCTTTCCTTGCTTTTCCCGGAGTTCTTTAGTTCCGCCATTAATTCTTTGATCTCCTGCATTTCTTTTACTTCCATCTTTAGGGACTCAATTTCATTCTTCTGACCATTGTTTTCCCTCTTTAGGGACTCAATTTCCTTCTTCTGATCTATCACTTTTTTAATCATGGCAATTTTAAATTCTCTTTCTGGAAGGCTCAGAAGTTCTTCTAAGTTGCTGTCGTTGCTATCTGGGGAGTGGTTTTCTTTTTGTGGTGTGCTTCTTTCCTGAGGAGTTGTTAGGTTGCGTGTGGTTCTTCTACTCCCTACTGTCTGTTTTCTAATTTGTCGTATGCGTTGGCACACTGTGATGCTCGGACTGACTGGCATCTTGGGTGAACTTCTCCGCTCCCCTCTGGCTCTTCCAGGAGCCATCTCTGCCTTCTGGGGGAGCTTTCTGCTGGTTTTAGGCAGTTTTTACTGAAGATATCTCCCTGTTCTCAAATGGCGAAGCGGGATGCAGTCCCTGCGCCTCCGGTTTCAGGCACACTCTTCTGCGCACCCGGTCTGCCCCGGACGTGGGTGCCTGCTCCCTCTGTGGGCTCAGACTGCTGGTCGGAAGGGGCCTGGCGTGGAATAACTTCCCGGCTGGCCACTGCAGAAGCCTTCTGCCCTTTTCAAGCAGTCTTAAGAAATTTCCTGTTCTATGGGGTGTTAGTAACTTTTTTTTTCCTGGTCGCTAGGTGGCGCCAGAGATCTCTCCTATTGTCCTTGGGGGGCTGTTTTTCGCCCCCCCCACCCTGTGGGACAGGGAACAGAGCGGGAATGGTAGGGTACACCTCAACAGCTTTGGGGTTCTGTGTCTGCCTTGTGCCCCACCGTCGTGGAGAACCCACGCCCCGAATTTTCGTGCCCCGGGTCTCAGTTCAAAGCCCTCAGTTCCAGGACGCGGCCCAGTTCAGTGGCGCGGGAATGGCGCCTTTTGCACTGCTCCCGTGCCCGGGTGCCTGGTTCCTGCTCACTCAGGGAGGGACCTTCACCTCAGTGAGGACCTCTGCGCGTCTCCCCGCAAGCCTAGGTCGCAGGCGTGGATACCTGGGCAGCCGCGATTCCGGTCTGCACTTGCTTTTCAAGCTCCCCGAGCGGTGCTGCGTTTCCGCGCCAGCTTACCAGCAGCCCGGGCTGTGTGCGCGTCTCCCGGGGTCTTTGTTCTTCTCTAATGGCGCCCGGAGCCGTTCGCTCACCGCCGCGGCGGATCCTGCAGGGTTCACCTCAGCTCCCGTTCACGGGGTGTGGTGGCTGCAATAGTTCCTTTCCACTCCCAGTCCCGCTTGCTGCGTCGTTTGTTCTTGTGGGCCGTTTTGGTTTGTTGTTTCCCTCCTCTCTGCCGGTCGGAGAGTGCTGCCTCTGTGGGCGGGGGAGGGGAGCAGGGTTCTGCGCTTTCCTCCCTTCTAGTCCTCTTTTATGGCCACTTTCTTCTTCGGGTAGTTTGCTGGAGTCACCCGTTTATCTTCCATGTCCCAGTTCTCACTGGGACCTGCCGCTTTTCCTCCCTATTAACTTTTTTTAATGGGAGATCTTACTTGCAGCGTCTCCTCGCCGCCATGTTGCACTAATTTGTCCTAAATAAAATCTTTATTTAAAAAATCATGTGATCATTTCATCACATAGCAAAGAAAGCATTAAACAAGATTGTAACCCATTCATGATTAAAAAAAAAAAAAACTCTCAAGAAAATAGGAGTAAATGGAATGTATCTCAAAATAAAGGCCATATATAACAATTGCAAAATCAACATCAGCAGTAGGTGAAATACTGAAAGCATTTCAGTGATGAAAAACTGAAAGCATTCCTGCTAAAATAAGGAACAAGAAAAAGATATCCACTTTCATTGCTAATGTTCAACATAGTATTGGGAGTCCTAGCCAGAGCAATTAAGGAAGAAAAATACATAAAAGGAATCCAAACTGGAAAAGAAGAAGTGAAACTATCACTATTTATAGATGACAATATAATATAAGTAGAATGTCCAACTACCAAAAAACTACTAGAAGTAATAAATGCATACAGTAAAATGGCAGGATACAAAATCAATACATAAAAATAAGTTGTATTTCTATATGCAACAAAGAATTAGAAGAAGAAAATTCATTAACATCTGCATCAAAAAGAACAAAATACCTGGTGGCAAACTTACTGAAGGAGGGGAACATTTACATTATACATAGAAAACTATAGAACAATGTTAAAGAAAATAAGACACAAAGGAATGGGAAGATGTCCTGCATTCATGGATTGGAAGACTAGACATAAAGTAATTTACAAATTTAACAAAATACCTATCAAAGGAATGGAAAGAGATCCTGCATTCATGGATTGGAAGAATAAACATAAAGCAATTTACAAATTCAACATAATACCTATCAAAATTCCAATAACCTTTTTAAAGGAAATAGAACAGTTATAATGTCTGTGCAGAATCACAAAAGACCCCAAAAAGCCAGTGATCCTGAGACAAAAGAAAAAAGTGGCAGTATCACAATCTCTGGCATCAAACCATATTACATAGCAACAACAATCAAAACAGTATGGTATTGGGACAAAAACAATGGAGAACCATATAATAGTATAGAAATCCCAGAAATAAACTCACACTGCTTGCCTCTCCTGTCAAAGTCAACTTTGGCATCATGGAGGGATTCATGGATATGGTCCATGCCATCACAACCACCCAGAAGATTGTGGATAACCCCTTAGGGAAGCTATGGTGTGACATCTAAGGGGTTGTACAGAACATCACCCATGCTTCCATCACAGCTGAACAGGAAGTTGACTGGCATGTCCTTCCACATCCCTACCCCCAGGGTGTCAGTGGTGGATCTAACTTTCCACCTGGAGAAAGCTGTCAAATACAATGGCATTGAGAAGTGATGAAGCAGGCATCAGAGGGTCCCCTCAAAGGCATCCTGACCTGTACTTAGGACCAGGTTGTCTCCTGCACTTTTACCCCACTCCTTTGCCTTTGATGCTGTGGCTATCATCATCCTCAATAAATACTTTGTCAAGATCATTCCCTGGTATAAAAATGAATTTTGCTACAACAGGGTGGTGAACCTCTGGTCCACATGACCTCCAAAGTATAAAAGGCCCCTGGATCACCATACCTCAGACACACTGGTGGGAATGTAAAGTGGTATACTCATTCGATAAAACAGGTTGGCAGCTTCTCAAATAACTGAGCATAATTATGAGAGAACAAGAGGAAGAAAGGTATCCTGAGCTGCTGGGGAGTCCTTCCCCCACTTTCCAAACACAAACAGATTCTCTTGACCTGTCACAGTCCCACCCTAGATCCCCTAGAGAAGGGGCTGGGCTTATGGAGCCCTGCCTTTTAATATAGCATCAATAAACTACACTGTATTCAGCCAAAATAAAAGAGAAAACTTTAGATGATACAATCCTGGATGCAACCCCAAATAGCAAGGGAAACAAGAAAAAATTAACAAGTAGAACTATATCAAACTGAAAGATTTTGTTCCTCAAATGAAAACATCACATAAACAAAAAGACAATCTGTAAAGTGGGAGAAAATATTTTTATATCATATATCTCATGAGGAGTTAATTTCCAAAATATATGAAATATTGATACTACTCAACAAAAAACATAAACAAATAAAAAATAGGGCAAAAGATCTAAGTAGATGCTTCTCCAAAGACATTCAGATAGTCTACAGGCATGTGAAAAACTATATAACATTACTTACTGTAAGGTAAATTCAAATCAAAATCACAATCAAATATCACCTCACACCTATGAGAATGGCCTATAACAAAAAGAATGGAAACAACAAAGGCTGTGGGATAAAAGAAACTCTCATCCATTGTTGGTATAAATGTAATTTGGTGCACCTCTATGGAAAATGGTGTGAAGATGGAAATACCATATGATACAGCAATATCACTACTAGTTATTTACCCAAAGAATATGAGAACTCTAATATGGTAATATTTACGTACCCCTATGTTCATAGCAGCAATATCCACAATTGCTAAGTCATAGAATCAACCTAAGTACCCAAAACATATGACTGAGTAAGGAAATTATGAAATTTGTACTTAATTGAATACTACTCAGATATTTAAAAGGATGAAATAGTGACCTATGGAAAAAAATGGGTGGTTCTTGGGATTAGTATGCTAAGTAAAATAAGTCACAAAGTGAAAGATATAGGATGGTTTCACTTATCTGTAAAATATAAGTAACCAAAGAACACACGGTAGCAATGCCCACCAAAAGTAATTCTTACACTCCGAAAACATACTAGTTATCGGCAGGAACAGGGAAGAGGGATCCTCGAGGGGACAGGAGAAGGAAATGGGTAGGACATTAACATGGGAGTTTTGGTAGAGAATGAGTGATGTATGTGCACATATGGGAATGTGGAAATGTACCCCCGAAGTTACATGTATATGGATATGTAAACAACCAATTTTTTTAAAAAATCAAAGAGCAGACAGTAACCAGTCTTGGCAAGGAAGCAGAAATGTTGTAATCCTCATACACACTGGTGAGAATGTAAAGTGGTGCACTCATTCAATAAAACAGGTTGGCAGCTCCTCAAATAATTGAGCATAATTATGGTATGATCCATCATTTCCGATCCTAGGTAATTAGCCAAAAGAAATGAAAATATGTCCCAAATAAGCTTGCACATAGGTCTTTATATTAGCATTATTCATAATAACCAAAAACCAAGTGCTGTCAATGGGCATTTGTTTTTCCACTAATGGATAAACAAATGTGGTCTGTCCATATGATAGACAACGTCTGGCAATAAAAGGAATGAACACTGGTATCTGCTGGATGCAGAGTGAAGGACACTTCACAATAAAGGAGGTACAATGCCATCACATGCTACTAAAACAGTGCCATGGTGGGGGACAGGCCACTGTTTGTGGGTCATTACCTGTGTGCTCACAATTGTAAGACCACTCAGGCTCAGGGTGAAACAACGATGGGGTTTATTTAACAAACAGGAGGTTGGGGGAAAGGAAGGTTTCTATGGCATTAGGTAACTAGCTGTTTCACTCCAGATAGCGTGTGTAGTGTCCAGTAGTCCCCCAAAAAAGAGCACAAGTGTAACATAGTGCTGTCCCGTCAATGACAGCTTAGAGATGGTGACACAAACCAGTAAGCAATGAATCAGGAGCCAACATGTGGTGGCAGGGGGAGTTGCTCACAGGTGGGGCATACAGAAGCATCACACAACAGTAGTCTGAAGGCAGGGTTGGGCAGTACTAAATGTCAGACCAGACAACAGAGGCAACAGCTCAAGAGGCAGAGATGGGTGACCAAAAGCAGTGGGCAACTCTCAAAAGTGGCCAGACACAGAGTGACTATCACTTGTGAACAATACTGGCTAGCACTGGTCGGAGGTGGTATCAGAGACCAGGTTTACAGTGCTTTGTGAGGCATTGGCATAAACCAATAGCAAACAGCAATTTGAGACACCTGGTCTAAGCTTAGGGTACTCCTCAAAGGTAATGTCAGAGGCAAGGTAGGAGGCAGGTGCAGTGATTCACTGTGAAGGTCTACAGAGATCTGGAAGTCTATGGAGGTCTACAGAGGTCTCAGAATCTGCGGTCATCTTCTGAATCTGAGCAGGTCTCAGTCTGTAGAAGTCTGTGAAGTTCCACAGATGTCATCTGCTGAGTCTCTCTTCTCCTTTGAAGGTTATTTCCTAAATGAATCCATGCTGGTGCCCTGCTTATATCCTCTTGACGGTCTCCTACCAATAAGCTTGATTGGACTGTTTTTTGATCCTAACTGCTTGATTTGTGCTGTTAAGACCCAATCAACTTGCCTCTGTTTCCAATCAGCATTAGGACCTCAAGTCCTGTTGGTCCATTCAACTCTAACCTGATTGGTCCTTTTAAGATCCTGGTGCTACATTTAAAAGGGAAATGCTGGCGCCAAAATTGACTTAATCAGCCCTAAAGACAGGACAGATTCATTGGTTGGTGGGATCAAAGGCCTCAATGGGCCTCAATGGGCCTGGAGGTACACAACACCCAGTACCCCTTCACTGGGGCCAAGTATAATAATGGGGGCAGGGACAGGAAGGACACTGAGCAGGTTTTCTGTGATCCAGCAGATCGGGTAAAGAAGGAGTCCTAGAGAGTCCTCGGTGGGTTTTGCAGGCTTTTTATTGGGATTTACCAGCTATACAGCAGGCAGGGGTGCTGGGGGGCCAGGAGTCTGGCAGGCCCCCAGACTCCAAGTCTTCACTCTGTCTGGGCTCTCCGGGCTTCTCTGCTTCTCTCTTGGCTTCTGCTTTGCTTCTCTGCTTCTTTCTCGGCTTCTACTCACGTCCCCATGATGTCGCCCTTAAAAGCCCAGTCTTAGCCCAGGTGAATCCCATCTACCTATGCCCACACCCATTCCAGGCATGCATTCAGGACCGCAAGGATCCATCATCTATCCTGATGGCGGGAGGGCAGAAAAGCCTGACATTTTTCCTTACCCTACAGGGAGGAACTAGAGCAGCACTGAGGCAGGAGTTCCAGCTGCTGTAGGGTGGGCTCCACAGGGCCCTCTGTGAGCCCTGTTCCTGTAGTTCCAGGGAGCCACATCATTGGAGCTGCCCCAGTGGGGCCCAATACTGTTCCCTGCAACTGCAAACCATGGGCAGAAGGGTTTGGGGGTGTAGGGTAAGGAAAAATGTCAGGCTTTTCTGCCCTCCTGCCATCAGGATAGATGATGGATCCTTGCGGTCCTGAATGCATGCCTGATGGCGGGCACCTGGAATAGGGTGTGGGCATAGGTAGATGAGATTCACCTGGGCTAAGACTGGGCTTGTAAGGTCAGCGTCATGGGGATGCCAGCAGCAGCAGAAGCTGAAGAGAAGCCGAGAGAGAAGCAGAGCCATGAGAAGAGCAAAGAGAACGTGAGAGAAGGTCGGGGAGCCCAGAGTGAAGACTTGCTGGGGGCTGGGAGGCCTGCCAGCCTTCTGGCCTCCCAGCACCCTTGCCTGCTGTATACCCAGTAAATCCCAATAAAAGCCTGCAAAAGCCACTGAGGATTCTGACTCCTTCTTCACCCGGTCTGCATGGGATCAGAAAACCTGCTCAGTAGTCCAGTTCCTGTCCTTTATAGGGGGCTTGCCTGCTTTATGGGAGCCCCAGGGCTACTTCTGCTTGGGGGGTGGCAGGTGGAGGAAAAACTTGCTTCTGCTGCTGCTGTCGCTGCTGCTACAACAGTTGCTTTGAAAGCAACCTGGGCACTGCCCATAGGCAGCACACTTGGGCAGCAGGTCGAGGAACTCCCACAGTTGCAGCCCAAACGAACATGGGGACTCTGGTGTCCAAACCCAGCTAGCACCAGAGGAAGGGCTGTCTATTGACAGCAGGCTAAAGCAGCATGCCTCAGACCCAAAAAAGCCATCTCCCTGGCTTGGTGTGCTGCCAGCCTTCCTTCCTGGCATGTTATTGGCCTGCTAGCACCAGACTGGGGTAAGCCTTTCTGCTGCAGTCCTGGTGGGGCTCCTTGTGCTAGGGCGTGAAGCAGGAAACCATTGCTGCCATGATGCCTTCAGACGCTGCACTCAGGCAGTGGGCACAGTGAAGCTGTGCACTCCCTGTGACACAAAAGGCCATATACTATGAGATTCCGTTTACATAAGATGCACAAACCAGGCACAACTATGGAAACATAATGTAGATTATGATTGTCAGGAACTAGGGGAGGCAAGTAGTTGTGGGAGTTGTTATACAATAGAATGTGATCACTGGTAAGTTTAGTTTCATTTTGTAGTGATGAAAATGTTTTCAACTTAGATTCTGATGGATGCAAAGCTCTTTGGATATATCCCAATTGTGCAACCATCCCAGGCCAGGCAGTTTCACTGTCGAATCTGGCAAACGAATAGAGTCTTGGAGCCCTCGATAGATTTTATAGACCTTTTAATGCTGAATCAGGGAACCAGGTGCACAGGCATGCCAGGCGGGAGACTGGCATAGCAGGAGGCAGTGTGTACCCCAACCCCAGTGAATCTCCATGCTGTCTTGCTCTCTCATCTCTATCTGGCATTCTCCTTCTCAGTTTTTTGTGGTTTCAGTCTCAGAGTGGTCCTGAATGCCAGAGCTGAAGAGCCCCTTTTATCCCTCCTATCTAGGCCCCAGTGTGTACATCTACATTTGTGCATGCCCCATGCTCTCTGAGCCTAGGTACACATAATCAGAGGCTCTCTTCCCCACACCTATACCTCTCAGTCCCAGTGTCTGTACTACAGCTTCGGGGGAATGCAAGACCAAACGTGCCGGCCATAGAGGTTATTGATGGGAGGGCAGAAAAAAAGCCTGAGCCACTCCATTTTCCCTGAAACTCCCAAAATTCCATATTGTACTACTTAAATGATAAGTTTTGATCAATACATATCTACTGTTGAAACCACTCAGTCTATAGCTGGGGCTGTAGACAGTAATATAAGTGCACAGTAGCCTGTGCACAGTAATATAAGTGGTGGTAGAAAACTGAAAATCCACTCCATGGAATTATATCTCAAATTTAAAATTCAGAAGAAAATAAAAATAAAAGAATACTACCTAATTATGGATCTGTTTGTTGAGATAAGACAACCTATTTACTGCAGGTGAAAGATAAGAAATCAGCTGTGACTATGATGAAACAGTCCCATGGAGAGGCCACAAAGGCATTTGGAAGTATGATTTTGGATTTTCAGGGACAGGTTAAGATTAGAGGAATAGCAGTTGGGTCATGAGCACAAATATGGTATTTTGGTCCATGGAGCTAGAGGATATTTAGGTAAGAACAGGGATGGAAGAGAGAGGTCCAGTGTGGAGGCGTTGGGCCCAACAACATTTCAACATTGAGCAGAAGAGGCAGGAAAGGAAACAGATCAGAAGAAAACTACGGGGTAAGGGCCACAAAGACTGCAGAAGCAGCTGTCTTCAAAAGGAAATGGTGGTGGAAGGTGTCAAGAAGTAGAATTAAATAAGGTTAGAATGTGACAACTTGGCTTATGGCTTAGCAGATCCTCTGGGCCCTGGTAAGAACTGCTTCCAGGAAGCAGGTTGCTAGCTGACTGGAAGGACTGCAGAGGGTCAGAAGCACAGCATTGCTGGATGACTGGGGCCTGCCTGCGACGGGCTTTGCTGCTATGACAATCAGGCATAAGAGATGAGAACAGGTGGGGGACATGGGACTAAGAGGAGGAATTTTCTTTCTTATAAGATGTGAGGTCCAGTAATATGGTTGTATGCAAAGGACCGTGATTAACAGAAAAGCAGAAACTGATAATACAGTTGAGTGGATTTCCAGTTTTCTTTCTTTTTCCTAAGGATTTGTTTATTTATGCATAGAAGAGCTGGGGTATAGGCCAGAGGTGCGGGAGGATGAGAGGATTCACCAGAGAAAGAATGGGGAGCAGAACAGGCAGAGACACTGAAATACTCTGCTGAAGGGAGCAGCGGGCAAGACAGGAGAGGTCTACTTTGCCATGTGGATCTGTTCCCTGGCCGGGGATCCAGCTCGTGCTGCAGTAGATGTGGATTGCTCCATAGTGCTGAGACTCAACCCCTAGCACCACCAGGGAGGTCCAGATTTCCAGTTTTCTATTGCGACTTCTATTACTGTATACAGGCCACTACAGCCATAGCTGTAGACTGGGCGGTTTTAATAATAGAAATGTCTTTATCACAGTGCTGGAGGCTGGATACCTAAGATCAGTTGGCAAGGCTGGCTTCTCCTGTGGCCTCTCTGCTTGGTGTGTAAGCATCCATCATCTTGTGTCTTCACATGGTCTTTTTTTCTGTGTGTGTCTGTGGCCTAATCTCTTATAAGGATAAAATCATATTGAATTAGAAACTACCATAATGACCTCATTTTACCCTAATCATCTCTTTAAAGTCCTTATTTCCATATACAATCACATTCTGAAGTCATGGGCATTAGGTATTCAGCATATGGATTTGGTGGGCACAGTGTCCAGCTTATAATCAACAATTTTAGTGGTTTAAAAACATTGGAGAGGGCCTCCCTGGTGACGCAGGCGGTTGAGCGCAGTACTGTGAAGGTATCCACAGCCTCTGCAGTGCCAGTTTGATTCCCGCCGGCCTTGGAGCAACCCATGTGGTGAGCAGACCTCTCCTGACTCACCAGCTGCTCCCCTCAGCAGTGTATTTCATCTGTCTGCCTGTTCTGTTCCCTGCTCTGTCTCTGGTGAATTCTCTCATGCTCCCGTGCATCTGGACTGTACCCAAGCTCTTGTATAAATAAAAAATAAACCTTTAAATATATATATATATATATATATTTATAGAAGGGCCTCACTGGTACAAGAAGTTAAGATACAACCTATGAAGTTATCTGCAGCCACTGCAGCACAAGTTCGATCCCCGGCCTGTCAGGGAGTAACCCACATGGCACAGCAGACCTCTCCTGTCTCACCTGCTGCTCCCCTCGGCACTGTTTCAGTCGATCTGCCTGTTCTGATCTCTGCTCTGTCTCTAGCAAATCCTCTCACCGCCCCCCCCAACACCTCCAGCCTGTACCCCAGTTCTTGTATGCATAAATAAATCTTTAAATAAAATAAAATATATATATTGGAATTTACCAGCTAGTGGTTCTGTAAGTCATAACTGCTAATAGATTCTGCTCATTCCTGTGTAGGCAATCACCAGGTCAAAAGCAAGATGCCAGGGGACTGGTCTATTTGGAGGTTTGAGTAAAAATTGCTTTCAGTTCATTTGAGTTGCTTGCAAAATTTAGTTTGTGTGATTATGAGACTGAGGTCCATGCTGGCTGTTAGTTGTGACCAGGCTTTGCTCCTAGGAACTGCCTGATTCTACACGTACTTTTCAGGAGTCTCCTTCTAACTACGCTCAGGCTACATACTCAAATCCCTCTAATTTCCTCCTCTGTGGCTCTCTTGGCTTCAGCCCAAGTTCTCTGGATAATCTGGAATATTCTTCTTAGTTGTGAAAGCTGATTAGTAGGTCCATCATCTGTGTTTCTGTGACATGTAATGAGTCATCGTCATAAATTCCAAATATTAGAGTATAACTTTTGGACTCTGAGTATGAAATGCCAGGCAAGTCAGTAGGCAGGTGATCTAGGATGACATTGATGTTGTGGCTTGAGTTTGGAGTCAAAATTCCTCAGGGTAAAGCAATCTTTGCTACTAAGATCTTCAACTAGTTATGTGAGGCACATCCATACATGAAGGTAAATTTGTCTTACTCAAAGTCCACCACTGATTTAAACACCTTCACAGTCATATCCAGAGAGGTTTTTCACCTGAATTTGGCCACAATAGCCTAGCCAAGTTGACTCATACAATTAACTATTACACCAAATGAAGATGTGTGATTTCTATGTAAGCCTGCTTGATTAACTTGATGGAAGTAGTTTGCTAAGTCACACCGTTGATGTTTAAATAAGGGGCCATTGCAACTCCAGACAGTTTTGAGTGTTCTATATTGGTCTTCTAATATTCCCAGTGGTCCTTAACCACTTCTCCCCACTTCAATTCTCAGGGTTCCCTTTGGATTTCTGGGTGTCCCTGCTTTTCTGACTTCCCTTAATCTTCATAGGACATACTCTTAAGCTCACTGCTTTGTCAGCCTTATATATGAATAGATCTTAGGCTTAGGCAATCTTGACATCCCATCTATAGTGAATTTCCTCTAGAACTGCACAAAAATGATGAAGATATAGTTGTAACCTGATCACTCCCATTTTCCTCTCCATCCCACCGTCCTCTGAGCAAGCAGATGGGGTTGGCCTTATCCTCTATGCAGTTCCGTGGGGAGCCTTTGCTTCTGCAGATCCATCTTAACAGGGACTGTCAGCTTTTGTCACCCATTCAAGTTTTGGGAAGTATCCTGTCTGCTTTCAATGAGATCACCATCACAGCTTATCCCTTTTAGACTCAAAGCACTGTTAAACTCAAGCCTGTCATTTTTGACAACTCTCCTCAGGTTTGAAGGAACATAAGAGGATTACAATGTAGAAAAGAAAACTTGAAGCTGGTGTCAGTTCTTCCCGCTCCTGCCATTACTGTCTTACTGGCTGAAGCTTCTTTCCTCAGTTCCAACAAAACCACCATATTGTTGGGAGCTGATACTTCATCCTTGGGACTCCAAGACTTATCCCCACTCATGCCCCCCATACATATCCACAAAATTGGTGGAAATAGGTGACTTCTTATCATCGTCACCATTATCTAGGGAGAAATGCACTGTGTCTCCAGGAAAATAAATTTATCTCACTATTACCAAATGTCGATTGTCTTTGGAGCAACTATGCCATCAAGAAGCTCATCATTTATTTTCCATAGGAACAGAGAAAGAACTTACCCTTAATATTAATTTAGACCTCAAGGAAGTGATCTTTTTTTGTAAAGGAGTACATTATTTCCTGAAATGATCTTATAAGACTTGTGGATCATGCTCTATGAGAACAGAAGGAGAAAAGGGTCAATGAACCAGGTGAGAAGAAGCTCCAGTCCCATGGCAGAGCCCTGGGGAGGCTGGTTTTCACAGGCTGTGTTTCAGGGATGAGTTATACCAGGAAGCCCAAACTCAGGTGGGTGGCAGAATGAGAGTCTGCTGGAGCACTGCCTGCCATCCCTGGGCACAGGCACCTCGTGTCCCTCTGGATGGGAGTAGAAAATGATCCATGACTAATGGAGAGACTGTCACCAGCCTTGGTACCTAGTTTTCCAGAGAAAAAATGATGTTTTGATTCCAATTTGTTTTGCTTTTTTTTTTCTTAGCTCAAAATGCTGCTGGAAATGTAAATTGAGTTTGCAACTCTTACATATAATTTCCAAATTGCTGAGAACATAATTGAATCACAGAATAAGAAAACAAGATGCCAAGTGTCTTTTAATTTTATGAGTAAATGATTTTTCCTTTTTAATTTTTCAAAGGAATAGGCTGAAGCAAAGTATGGAAAACAGTTCTTAGTTATTAAAATTCACTTTAAGGAGATAGAAATAAACAGGAGTTCTCTCTCTCAATCTTTGACTTTCAAATACCTGTTAGCAAATGTGATAAAAAATTTGGCACTATTAAGTCTGTTGGGCACAGTTTTCCAAAATAAAATCATGAATACATCTGTTCAAGTATGTTAATTCTAAGCATTTTTCACTAATACATGTCAAGTGAAAAGACAGTGGTCTTGATTTTCAATCGTCTTACTCAGCTCTCTGTTCTGTAACGGAAGGAGCCCACGGGTTTTTCAATGATCACAGTAAATACTCAAATCATTTATTACACCAATGCATGACTAATTACCAATTTTAAACTGACATGCAGGACGATATACACATTTTTTGTTCTGTGACTTATGAAGGCACCCACACTTGATTTCTTAAAAGTGTTCAGTCTCCAGTCTGAACTGCCTGAGTCCATTCTGCCTGTATACCAGTCCTCAGAATGTCCACTGTAAGTGGAGACCTCTTTCTCATTTCAGGATGCACAGATATTCTCTGTCCCACCATGTTTCCTCCCCTTCACCCTTACCAACTCCAACTCTCAACCATCCAAGTCTTCATTACCAAAGCTTACTCATTTTCTGATTCAAGTTCACATTTTTCCCCCTTAGATTTGCATAGACCTTTCCCTTTTATCATTTGGCCCATAATTCATGTACTTGTCTACCAAATCCCCAGCTGCATCAAACTTGAGCTGGGTGTTTCATGTACATAACCTCATTTAAGTGAAATAAGATGTGACGGCAACTAGCAGGGAGGCAGTAGTGATGTGTATGAAGGAGGTGTGAACTGTGTGCTATAGGAATTGGAGAGGAAAGTTAGCAGAATGGCTTCTTTGCAGATCATTTGGACAGGGCTGGGATGATCTGGAATGCAGGCACATGATGGTACACGAGGAAACAAAGGGAGTCAGGGCAGTAAGGAGCAGGTGTGGCTGAGGTGGAAGTGCAGGGTAAAGTGCTTAAATGGGATCTCAGAGGATCATGGGGCAGTGAACCATGGCCTGAATTTGAACCTAATTTCATATAAATGTTTCATGTTTAGTGGAGGAATTTAAACTCTCACTTCTTTCATTAAGAGCAGAAACCTCCTTTGAGAAAGGAATTATTTCAGATGCTTCTGACAGAGAGATAATGAAAAAGTTGTCATTTTTGTAACTAGATCTCAGTTAGTTTGTTGGTTTTAGTATTTATTCTCTGGGGGATGTTGGATAAATTAACTCCCTTCTTTGAACCTCATGACATTTCCATGCAGTGAGAAGAAAATGTCACCATGCATTTCACAAGGCAATAGCGTGCATGAAATGGGAGGTCATGTGCAAGAACCAGCAGGTTACCGACAAATCTCTCCCCCAGACCCTCAATGACCATGTCACTGGGCATGGTGCAAGCTGAACTGCCTGATACTGACCTGGGTTGAGAAAAAAAGGCAAGGTTTATCTCAGATAAGCCAGTAATGAGACCAGATGTCAATTCTGAGGTTTTTTTAACTGAATGGAACTTTTTATGCAGGAAAACAAGGTAAAAATTTCCCAAGGGGTTTCTGCAAGATTTCCAGCACTTCCTAAATTAGCCTTGACCAGTAAAACCACGAGAGGAGACTTCCTGGCAGGGCCTGGCACTTCCATTTCCAGTCCCAACTGAAAGCAGGAAGCATTGAGACAAGTAATAACTCAACTCTTCAGTTGGCTTCCAAAATTATCCACATTTAGGTCTCTTGGCATTTGTACCAAATGTCAGGAGTTATTCTGATTTTATCTGTTCCAGGTTATCGACTCATTTTTGGTCAAAGCAATTGCAGACTCACTTCTAGCTGATGGAAATATTTTTGTCTTCCTCATCACTCCAACATCTGCTGAGCATGGCTTCCTGTGATGAACAGTTTCATACAACTAGCAGAAGACTTATAAGCCTGGGTTCGTACACTGCTGATCTAGAAAGAATGTTAAGGAAAATTATGCACTTTAGATTCAGACGACCTGAATACAATTCCCAGATCTGACACATATTTGCTGTGTGACTGTAAGCAAACTATTTAGATTTTCTAAATCTTAGTTCCTCTTAAAAAAATACAACAAAGAAAATCTAAACTCATTAGTATGGATATTATTTTAAAAATATAATAATATATTTTGTTGAGGTAACAGAGATATTGGAACCCTTTCCTTGTAGTGGAAATAGAAAATGGTGCAGCCAGTGTAGAAAGCAGTATAGAAGTTCCTCCAAAAAATTAAACATAGAGTTTAAGATCAAGGACTACTACTTTCAGACATATACTGCAAAGAATTGAAAGCAGAGTCATAAAGAGGTATTCATATACATGTGTTCACAGCAGCATCATTTGCAGTAACTAAAAGGTCAAAGCAACCAAATGTCTGTTGATAGATCATGGGTAAGCAAAAGTGGTCTATATATAGTATTCAGGCCTTAAAAAGGAAGGAAATTCAGAACAAACTACAACATAAATGGATCTTTAGGAAATTATTCTAAGTGATGCAAGCCAGACACAAAAAGATACACACTGTATGATTCCAACATATGAGGTACTTAGAGTGATCAAATTCATCGACACAGAAGGTTAGAATAATGTTTGTTAGGGACTGGGAGACATGGGATTGGGGAAATATTATTTAATGGGGACAGAGTTTCAGCTTGGTAAAATGACAAAAGTTTTGAAGGTGAGTGGTGGAGTTGGTTGCACAACAATGTGTATGTACTTAATGCTACTGACTACACACTTATAAATGGTTAAATGGTAATTTTATGTAATATATATTATGAACCAGTTAATTTTAATGAAAAAACTAATTTCCATAAACATTATTCAATCATTACTCTATTGCCATAAGGGAAACTCTTTAAAATCACTCTTAGATTCTAGGCACAACATACATAACCATGCTAGCTGCTCACAGGACACTTCATCCTGCTGACTTAGCAGATTTTACTGTTTAGAAAACTCTGGCTCTTGTTTAAGGCACAACCCTGCTCTGGCAGCTGCTCAGCTCTAGTTAACCAGTACCCATTCAGTGGTCATTTCTGCCTCTGGACACCTGAACAGGCAGAGCTTTCTGGCTACTCTGAATGATACTCAGTCTTCGAAACCCAATCCTCTCAAGCCGAGTTCCTCCATAAGAGCTTTGAGCATACAATCTAATATGTCCTGAAATCAATAACAGGATCACTGACCAGTTACTCCTGCCTGTTTCTTTTATTGTGCTATTTTTCCTCTCCCTTTCTTTTTCTGATCTGCTTGACCTTATCAAAATTTTTTGGCCCCACTACCAATGCTTTAGTCAAGTTTAGACAAGAATAAAGAAGGCTTCCACATTTATCAAATATCACCTCCATCCAGAGAGCACCATCACATCACACCACATGCTATGTATGTGATGGGAACCTCAGTGTGGAGAGGGAGCTGGGCACCTGGGAGGTCATGGTGCAGTGAAGGAAAGGATGGTCCCAGGCCTCCCCTGGTGGCGCAGAGGTTGAGCGCTGGGCTGCAAAGCTGTCCGCAGCCTCTGCAGTGCCGGTTCGATCCCCGGCTGCCGGCAAGGGTCCCACATGGCGCAACAGACCTCTCCTGCTGCACCCGCTACTCCCCTCAGCAGTGTATTTCATCAGTCTGCCTGTTCTGTTCCCCACTCTGGCTCTGGTGGATTCTCTCATCCTCCCACGCTTCTGACTGTACCCAGTGCTTGTATAAATAAATAAATAAACCTTAAAAAACAAACAAAAAAGGAAGGATGGTCCCAAAAGAGGGAATGCCCTCTGAGTGAAGACTCTATCTGATAGAAGTACCTATCATTTTTACTAGATCAATGACTCCATTTCCTTTTAGAAAATGTTAAATCCCTTTGAGATCAGCCTATAGTCATAGCTATCCAGAAAAATATGAAAATTTCTCATGTGTCATTTTGGGAGTGGAATGAAGTCAAACTACTTTTTTTCTTTTAATTATCAAATAATCCCTGCACCTGTGTTCATTTCCCACATATATACATACCTCTCTAGTGGGTGTTTTGGAACATCATTGCTGACATTTTCCTCCATGGGCATGGCAATGTCACTGGCACATGGTTAGCTTTGAGAACTCTGGGGCAGGAAGCCTCTTTGAAGAACCCACCTCTGACATTTTCACTCTGTGTTGTTTCTTCCCACAGTGAAGCAGGTAGGAATGATTTGTGTGATAAACAGCATAATAATAGTAGGTTGGTTCCAACCATTTTAATTTCCACTCTTCCGCCTTCACTCCTTCCCTTACCCCCTTTCCTCCTGCCCCACTCCAGAGAAGCCATCTTCCATGTTGTGAGCAAACCCATGAGAGACTGAATCCTGCCATCAGCCACATGCTTAGACCTCTTACTATGACTGTTGCCTGGCTCATATCTCAACTGATTTCAAGTCTCCCTTGGATTTCTCCAAGTTGCTATGTTTGGTGACAATTTGTCATACACAGTATAATTTAGACAAGAATAATGAATACAGACCATTAGTAATTTTCTGAATTGCTCTCAAGTCTTCAGATCATAACAGCTTTATAGAACAGCATGGACATGGATCCCAATCACAACAATTTTGATTCATGAGCTCCCATTCAACAAATTGATAGAAGTCCAAGCCCATCTCTTTGTCTTTGGTGTCCTGAAGACCCCTGTATCTTCTCTTGATTCTCTGTGACTTTTGGTCTGTGACAGAAATGTTATTAGCATGCTGCAGTTTAGAACACAAGCCTCTGCTCCAGCACTGTGCCTTGCAACTGTGTCCCATTTCTGTGACTTGAGGCAAGCAAGAGAAATGGAGGGAGAGTAGCCTATGGGGCCACATAGGTATGAGTGAAAACTAGTTCTGTTACTTCATGGCTTCACATCATCTCTCTAAGGTTCAATTTCTTTATCTATAAAGTAGGAAAAATAATCACAACCTTGTGGGATTAATGTGAGTATTGAACAACATGATGCAGAGCCCCTTCTGTGAAAGATGTGATTCATTCATGCCTAAAATAACACCCCCAAAATTAGTGATTAAAATTGTAGCAAGTTATTATTGCTCATGATGGTGAGGCTGGAACACTAGTGTAGAGTATGTTTCCTCTGCTATTTGACTGCAGCTCGTTCACACAGCTTCATTCAAGAACAAGGTCAGCAGAGCTAGAGACACGTTTGGTAGTTGGGGTTGACCTCCATTCTTCTCCATGTGACCTCCCCTCCTCCAGAAGATGAGGCAGATATCTTTGCTCTATGGTCCCAGACTAGATTTTCCAGAGGACAAAAGCAGAAATCCCAAGATGTCCCAAGACAGATTCTGGAACTTGCACAATCTTATTTCCATTCACTATATTATCAGTTATTATCAATGCAAGTCAAAGTTTGTTCCAGATCCCAGGGGTGGGAAAGTAGATATCTCTTCTTTTTTTTTTTAAGATTTATTTATTTATGCATACAAGAACTGGGGTACAGGCCAGAGGTATGGGGAGTGAGAGGATTCACCAGAGACAGAGTGGGAAACAGAAGAGGCAGATTTACTGAAATGCATTGCCTAAGGTAGCAGTGGGCAAGTCAGGAGAGGTCTGCTGTGCCATGTGGGTATCTCCCTGGCTGGCTGGGGATCAAACTTGTGCTACAGTGGCTGTGGATAGCTCCATAACTTGTGTCTTAACCCCTAGTTCCACCAGGGAGGCCCAGATACCTCTTCTTGATGAAAGGCCACCAAGTAACATGGCAAGAGGATATATGCAACACTTTAGAAGGAATCTGTGACCCTGTCTTGCAATCTACCACAAGAATACAATAAATTGTGTCTGTATAATCCTTTCCCCTGATGTTACCAGAACAGCCATTCAGAACAGAAATGGAGCCTGGAAGACTTTGGTTGGCAGTTCTGCTTTGAAGTGTCATTTTTGTGTTGTAAGGATGGTTATATAATCCTCTGAAGTTACTTTACAATCTGAAAAATTTCCCCTACCTCTGCACGTTGGAGGCTACTTTCTTTAGTTCTTGGACTCTCAACCTCTGAAACCATCTATTATCATATGCAGTTTTCAAAAATGAAAATAGAAGTTACAGAGATTGGCAATATCCACAAATGATTCCTGAATCTCTGACCCAAGTCCTTGCAAGCTTCCAGCGAAAGAAGTTACACAGAGACAGAGTCTTTGTGAAGATCCCCTGTGCCACAGATACTCAAGCTGTGCATGTGGAATCGCTTCTCAGATACCATTTGTCAACACTGAAGGGAGTCAGAAGGAAAAACCACGCCATCATCTTGGTTTCCTTCGCCTAGACCCAAAACGTTATTCTTACTGCTTCCTGGTAAAGGGGAAATGTCTAGCAAGGAGAAGCAAGTACAGAGTGCAACAACCAGAGTGAAGAACAAGAGAGCAGTTGCCCCAGTGCCTATTTATAGTGTATCCCTTCCCAATGCTCACCAGAGAAGAAGGCCCGAGAGATACCCTGGACTTGAGCAATCCAAACACAGTCCCCTCACCCTTGGATAAGGAAGGGAAAGGGACTCTCAGGAGGATCCAAAAGCATCCTTCTCCTGGAAGCCCTCCTCCAAGATTGGGACAGAAGACCTTTCTACTTACTCATTCCATCATTCACCATTATGTCCTGGGCACCATTTTAGGCAGAGATATCACTTCACTTAACTTGTATGTGAGCACTAGATGGCATTTCCTGTGTGCATGCAGCTACCTGCTAAGCAATTCCAAGGGTTCTTACTATGCTGTTGTCCCCAGGGCCCTAGGAGTAGGTGGGGGACATCCCACCTACAGCAGTGCCTGTACTCTAGCACACAGCTTCTTTCAAATCCTCAAAGAGGCCTTTTTCCCTTCTGCCTTGAAAACTTTGTACAGCTGTTTCTCTGTGGGGCTTTCTTCCCTCTCTCATGCTGTACAAAGGCCCCTTCCTTGGGATTCTGGCTGACCCCAAGCCAGGAAAAGTTGTTTTGCTCTATGATGCCATATAAAATATTCTTTCCCTCCATAGTATTCTTGGTACAACTATACACTTACTTATATAATATTCTGGTTGCTCTCCATCTCTCTCAGGAGGCACTAGCTCTCTCAGAATAGAACATGATGGTTCCAACTCAACATCTTATTTCCACTACTTAGCATGGCCCTTGCATGACTATTAGTTAAACGGTTTGTGAATGATTCCCACTATGTAGCCTACGGAGATGTCCCCTGAGCCTGCTGATGGCAGTGGAGTCCCATGACAGGCTTCTTTGCACAGCGATGTCCTCAATGCAAATTGGGGCTCTTCTTATATTCCCTTTTTCCTTCCATTGCAGTGACTTCGCTTCTGTCCCCAAAGTCTGTCCTAATCTTACTCCCAGAAAACTGGGAAATGAGCATAGGAACTCTCTGCTGGTCCCCTTGTTTCTGTCCCCACACACCTCTTGCTTCACCTCAAAAGTAGAGATAACTCAATAGACTTTGCATAGAGCAGCAAGCCTGTGTTAGCATTATTGCTTATTATTTTCAAAGACTATCTGTTAAGCTGCAAGGATATGAGGAAGGACTCAGATTGGAAGCGGCATCAGAAGGAGGACGGTGAAGGTGCCTCCTTGCCCTGATGCAGTGCAGGCCAGATTTGAATTCCTGCGGGCTGCTCTTTTAAACAATCTGGCCAGGCTGCTCACAGAGCCTGGCTTTTGAAGGGAACTTCAACCCGGCATGTAAGGGGCTCAGTCACCCTGTCAGGATTGAAGAAAGAATGGTCACTATTTTCTGAAACAATGATCATAACGAGGAGACACTGACCAGAGTCCCAGATAGGAGTGATGGATCATTTGTATTGTGGTTTCATAAACTGTTATAGAGACCCAAGGAAAAGGGTAAATCAATAAGAATGCATTGTCTGGGCTTGCTTTCTTAATGTAAAATTTTAAATGGCTTCATTTTGACCTGTGTGGAATCAAACGCTGTTGAAAGCCCAGAGTTGAGTATAGGACAAGCCACTCCACCTTTCCCATCTAGGAGCAAGGGCCTCTGTAGATCTGCAGGCTGGCCGCATGTTTCCCTGCTCCTCTGCAAGAGTTCTCAGTCTAGACACTGGACAGATGCTCAGATAGAACTAGGCCTCTCCTTCACTGGCTGCTGTCATTGTGGGAAACCAATGTCTGGGTCGGGGTGGGACTGTAGGAGAGAAAATCATGGAGAAGAATCCACTCCTCCTCACCTTGGGTAGTTCTTCTCCTAAGATTGGGGAAGTTTGGGGATTGGCACCAACACAGCATAAAACTATGAATTACCAAGCAGGAGCACAACCTGCAAGCTGGGTAAATGGCCACCAGATGGCAGTAGTGACTGGTCACTTGCATCAAACAATCACGGTAGATGACACCATGCCTCCTAGCATTGAGGAGTGGGGATGTGTTGCCACACTGTTGATGTGGAGGAGGAGTCCCCAGTTCCACAACTGATATCTTGAGGCCACTGTACCAGGCAAGAAGCATGTGTATCTTGAGGCTACTTGCGACAGACTGAACTAGCCTCGGATTTTCAGGGAGGCTTCTCAGCTCATCCTCCTGAAGCCAATCCAGTGTTCTTTTCTGACATGGCGTCCCTGCACTACCAACTTCAAGGCCTTACCCAGTTCAAAGGGAGCCCATCTCTGCCATGGATGGGGAAGGGTGGGACAGGAAGAGAGACAGGTAATGTTCAAAGAGGGGGTGACATTTGAGTTGTGTTTTGAAGTTGCATGTGACTAACATTTGCCTGCCAGAGAGGAAGGTGAGGTTATTCCAGATAGAGGAGCAGCCAGTGACGGAAGCTGTCTGAGGTTGTGCAGTGGGGAACGTGTGAGGAGGGGTGAGGAAGATAAAAATAAATGTGGGGTAGCTGTTGAAGGGTACTGCCTCAACAACAAGAGAGGGGAACTGAGTCCTTCTCCATGAGGGACTAGACAACAGCACCATGCTTCTGTCTTTTAAATGGGTCATCCTGGGCTAGAGGGAAATGGAGGCTGGTACCATCTGGTAAATGAGTGGCCAGACAAATAACATAGTGGTGTGAAGAGGGGACAGAAAGCAAGGGTGAATTGGTAGAGATGGAATAGAAGAGCTGGGACCTCAGACCCTCCTGACACCCTTCAAGTCTAAACCAGGGTCCCCATCCTTACTCCCACACACCCTCTATCTCCATTCTCATATCAGTGTCACCACTAAATTGTCTTTCCCCTTAATACACTGTGATCTTTGGGAAACTGCTGAAATGGTGTGTGTGTGTGCATGTACATGTGTGTGATGCGCATGTGTGTATGAGATTAAACTATCTCAGTACCCAGCACATAGATGGCATTCAGTAAATAGTCTGTGTGTGAATGGATGAGGGACTTGAGGGGGAGAGGCAATGAGCCTCTGAGCCTTCCAGCATAGACCACTGGAGAGTGATGGTACCATAGGATGTTATTTTTTTTTTTTAAAGATTTTTTTTTATTTATTTATACAAGCACTGGGTACAGTCAGAAGCGCGGGAGGGTGACAGAATTCACCAGAGCCAGAGCGGGGAGCAGAGCAGGCAGAAGGGCTGAAGTACACTGCTGAGGGGAGCAGCGGGCGGCAGGAGAGGTCTGCGCGCCATGTGGGACCCTCCTCCGGTGACCGGGGAGCAGCTGGGGATTGAACCGGCGCTGCAGAGGCTGCGGGCAGCTTCGCAACCCAGCGCTCAACCACTGCGCCACCAGGGAGGTAACATTAGTTTACAACACTGTATATGATTAGGGGAATAGGTTCATATTTCTTCAGATGTATGTTACCACACCATACCCACCAGCAAAGTACCCCAAATCCTTGGGTTCTCTCCCTCCTTTGCACTCTAACCCCCCATTCTCCCCTTCTGGTAGCCTCAACTCTACAATCAAATTTCTAGCTTTGTCTCTGATTTACCTAGAAATTTGATTGTAGAACTGAGGCTGCCAGAGGGAGAGGGATCAGAGGGAGGGAGAAAGGCGCACAGGGGACTGGGTGATGGTGCACGTGTGCCTTGGTGAAGGAAACTCTATGGGGACTACACCTGAGGGGTGGGGGAAGCAAATATTGTTTAAAAATGAACAATATGTAAAAAAATAAAAAGAAAAAAGAAAAAAATCTAGATCTGTTTTCTTTTAGTTTTGTCTCTCCCTTTGTTTTGTTTCTCTATATTCCACACATAAGTGAAACCATTCAATATTTGTTTTTTCCCCTCTGACTTATTTCACATAGTATTGTCCTCTGTCCAGCTCCATCTGCATTATTAAAAATGACAAGATTTCATGATTTTTAATGATTGAGTAGTATTCTATTGAGTAAATACACATCTTATTCCAGTCAACTGTCATTGGGCACTTATGATGTTTCCATAATCTGTCTATTGGAAATAGAGCTGCAGCAATGAACATAGACGTGTATACACACACATTTGTATATGCATGTGTGTATATATATATATATATATATGTGTGTGTGTGTGTGTGTGTGTGTGTGTGTATCTCCCCTGGAACTACTGTTTATCATCAGGGAAATGCAAACAAAGCCACAATGAAATACCTCTCCACACTTGTGAGAATGGCCCATAACAAAAACACCAGAAACAGCAAATGTTGGTGAGGATCTGGAGAAAAAAAACTCTGTATGATGGGAATGTAGATTGGTCTAGCCCATATGGGAAACAGTATAGAGCTTTCTCAAAATACTACAGAATAGAACTATTATATGTTCTAGCAATTCCACTCCTCAGTAACTAACCAAAGAATGCAAAAACACTAATTGCTGTACCCAAAGGGGTTAGGAGTACATCCTGGGCTCAGGAGGACGTCTGAGTAGGGACAGAGTTCTCATTGTAGCTGAAGTTGGAGAAAGGAGAGTTTAGTTGTTCACACCAAATGTATTCGCTGGACACTGACTGCTATAGGCTCTGAGGTGGCCCATTATTCTGAGCACTGGGAGTACAGTGAGGGGACCTGAAGAGAATCTCCTCAAGAACATCAATTGCAGCCAGAGAAGGTTGACCTGGAAGACACTAGCAGACAGATAAAATGAAAGCAGAACTTGTCTTTGCAATGGACCCTACTAAAGGCAAGAGGGAGAGTGGGCAAGCCAGTTCCTTGTAATGAGGGAGCACCTACTTTAGGAAGGGTATGGAATAGGACCTGAGACAAAGCACCTGGCCCCCACATAGCCAGTGAGGTGACCCAGCTGCAGGACAAGCTGGATCCCGAGCGTTCAAAGTTACAGGGTCAGGGAGGAAGCTCTGGAAGCCAGCAGGGCTACTTCAGTGGGATTCCCATCTGAGTAGGGCTTTAGGTTTTACTCTGAGAATATGGGATGCCAGGGAGGTTTTCAGGTGGGGCCTCACATAATCCAGAGGGAATGTGCAGCTGTCTGGATGTTGCATAGAAAATAGATTGAAAGGCAAAAATGAAAGCAAGGACACCAGGTAAATGGACACAGTCATGGTCTAGTGAGAGAGGACAGGAGCTGCAGATGAGTGAGAATGTGTGTGTGTAGGTTCGGGATGTTATTTGAAGGTAAACCATGAAAATCTGCTGATGGTTGGATGTGTTGGGGTGGGAGAGAGGAAGCAGAAAAGGGGAACTGAGATGAAATGCCATTGAAAGATCAGTTGCTTGAAATTGAAGTGATGTGGCTGTAGATAGTAATATGACATCATCCGAGACCTTTGGCTGCTCAGTCTGAACTTTCTGGCAAAAGCCACATTTCAGTTGATGGAGAAATGGACAGGAAGTATGGAATCACACCTGGATGGCAAATAGTGAGTTGACAGTGTGGCTGTGCACTCAGGTGCCTTTCAAATAATGAGGGGGCAGTACAGATGCCTGGTTGGTGTCAATAATGAGTGGGAGGTATGATACCTGTGTAGGTGCTGGGGTGCCTCTCCTAAATCACTCAGAGGAACCCTCACAGCTGGGCATTATTCAGCTCCACTGTCCTCATCCCAGGCCCCACACCACTTCTCAACTCAGATCTCTGGGTATCACTCATTTGGTATAAGAAGTCCTGCTTTCCAAGTGGTCAGCCTCTTTCTCCACCTTCACCATGTTTTCTTTGTTTCCTTCCTTTGCGTTATTAATATGACAAAAACAGGCTCTGGGCCCTCTTTGTCTCTAAGTCCTCTCCAATATCAGCAGAGAGAATGAAGTTACAACTGAAATAAATGGGACCATCTTGTCAATCAGAAATGGATTTCTTTTCTCTCTTCTAGAAGAGAAACACCTGAGGAGAAGGGGGTTAGGATAGGCTAAAGGAGTCAATTGTATGACAGTGGGTGCAAACTTGACTTTTGGTAGAGTTCATAAATTGGTATATATAGTTGTCAAAGTATAAGCTGTATATCTGCAAACTTAGTAATGTCATAAATCAATGTACCTTAATAAAAATAGAGACTAGAAAGTCAGCAGCCACTGTTGTTGAGATTCCAAATTTCAATAATATAGTACATCACCATTGCCCAGGAGTCCCTCATTCATAAGGACTGTCATCACTTATTTTATATTTCTCAAAGAAATTATACTCTTGAAGTGCTAGTGTCTATTTTTCAGAAATGAAATATTTTCAAATATTTTCACAGAATTCTGGAAAAGCTTTATGTTAAAAATTTGAGGAGAAATATAAAGTCAGACCTTACTTTTTGTCACAATAGCATCTCTTTTAAGAATATTATCCCCTAATTTGATTATTAGAAAGAAATAGACACTTTACAAATGAGGAAATTTAAATGTTTGTCCAAGAGCACACGTTTCACACATGGCAGATTTTAAGCTGCAGCTCAGGTGATTCCAACCTGCCATACCCTGGCAGGACTGGGTGAAGACACCCAAGGGGAGTGTGCACACACAGACACCTGCTGGGGATGACTTTCATTTTTTTCCTCTGAAGATGGGGATTTTGAAAACCTTACCATCAAAGGCTGACTGCTGTGATTATGTATTTTTTGGTGCATTGGAAGGACAGACTGGATCATCTTGACCTATGGGTGTCCTTCCCCAGGGGAGTTGCCACCACTAGCAGGTGCTGCAACCTGCATGCCTGGCCAGTGTGAAAAGCTCAAGGGGACCAACAAGTGACCCCACAGTTTCCCGTCACCCCTGCATCTTGATGCTCTGGCTCCTTTCGCGGAGTTCAGGCTTTTCCACACCCTGACTGTGGACAGACCATTCAGGAATGTTGGAGGTGGAGAAGACTTGGGACACAGCTGGTCCAACCCCATCCTTTTCCAGGTGTAAAAACACAGTCTGAGAATCGAGGTGAATTGCTGTCCAGGTGCGTTGATGCTGGGCTGTTATTGGCAAGAGCTGATACCAAAAATACAACAGTCATATTTTACATTGAAGAGCAAATAAATGAAATGACTCTTAAGAGAGTGGAAGAGTCTAGTACAGATGTTTGTCTCACAGCAGTGGTTTTGCCATGCATGATCTTGTACAATATTAGCTGTGGTACTAAGAATATCAGCAGTTTTTACTACAGGTCTCTTGCATTTGGCATACATTATCTTATTTTGTTTTCACAACAGCACTTTGAAATTAGTACTATCTGAATAACAATTTTCCACATGTGGAAACCAACTCTCAAAGAAATGAATTGTCCAAATTCACACAGGACAGATCAGAGCTGGGGCTGGGAACTTGGGCACACCAGAACATGTATTGTTATCTGTGCTCCATTCTGTAGATCCAAGTGGGACAATGTCACTAGGAGTTGTAACCAACCACTCAGTCAATGAATTAGAAGTGGTGGAGGAACAGTTGCTCTTCATTGAATTTTTCATCAGCAAGTGATTTCATGGCCCAAGAGTAGGGTTAAATTGGAATATGTGCAAATCAACCTAGGCACTACGCAAATCTCTCCTTATCTCTGTGCCATCTGCTGTGCAATAACTGTGCCCCCAGCATGAGACAAAGAGGATACTGGCTGGCTTGACCAAGCAGTCCTTGTGCAATGGCATTATGCATCCAGAAATCTCTTACCCAAGACAACTTTCAGTCTTGCTGCTCTTGAATGTCAGAAGGCAGTGTGACCTGTGTAGGGTGGCTGGTGTCTGCCTGTCAGGACCAAGGGGAGAAGCATTCCAAGGGGAGATGGGTGTTCTCATTCACCTGCCTCTCAGTAGGTGTGATCTGGGGTAAGTGATTTTACCCCTGGTCTTTTGTTCCCCCTCTTTAAAATGTCATGCTAAATACCTTATGGTCCTTCTGCATAAGGATAGTATCAAATGAGCTGAAATTATCCAGCAAATGCAAAGTAATAGAATTTTACTCATAATAATACCAGTTTGTCTTACTTGGTCACAGTTATAATAGGTATTACAGTCCTAAAATCAATAATAGGGGATCAGTGCTCACGAGCAATCAGTGTTTGTACTACCTCCATATTTTTAGGTTTAGTTCCTCCCCCACACCACTCCCCACCCACGCCCAACCACTTGTAACCTTTCCTTTGTGTCTCTAGAAAGAACTTGCATACATAATATTAAGTATCTATTTACCATTTAAGTTTTCACTTTTTATTTCTCTTTTTGTTTGTAGTATCCCTTCTGTAAAATGTAATGACAACACACACATCACAGTAGAAATGAAGTGAAGTTGTGGGTTGGAAGACATGTTATATTGTAAAGGGGCAGACAATTACGAAGAATTGGGTTTAATGACAGATGGTAATTTTCTGAAAACCATTTGCTATTTTTAAGGTGCCATTAATGATTTTGGTTTAGCATTTTTTAATAAAAATATTTATTTCACAGTATTGAATATCTATTTCACAATATTGAACATATGGCATTTTAATATTTGTAAAAGAAAATTACTAACAAGATGTAATTAAGGATAACTAGAATTGATAAAGTGAATAATTGTTGGTTAGACACTTCTGTGTATGACAACAAGTAGTATCTCTAAAAAGTCAATCAGGGACTTATGATAAAAATCATGAGCTCTTTGCTCTCACAGGATATCTCTGTGAGGAAAGACGAAAACATGCTCATTACCACCATGGGTCCCTTATTAGCTGTGTAGGATCCTAGCTCATAGTCACCAAAAGCCTAACAGTTAACCTAAAGATACCATTTGTTCAATCTTTCATTCATTCATGCAATAAACATCATCAAGTGCCCATTATGTGGAAAATACTCTAATTGGCACTAAAGGTTTTTTTTATTTTATTAATGATTAAGCCAGATGTCCTGCACTAAACACATCTGAGACAGAGACGGGGCGGGGGGGGGGCATCTCTACGCCACCACAAAGATGACTTTAATACATGTGACAATGACAAGAATGGAGTGTGACAAATACCTCAGGGATTTGAGCCAGGTCATTTATGCTAAATTCCTCCTTACAATGCCTGACTTGGCAAGAGCTTTTTGCTTTAGGGGAGAGGTGGCTGAAAACATGTAGAATTGGGGGCCAGCAAGGTTTGTTCCAGAGATCCTGCAGAGAGGATGAAGCTTAGCACAACCTGCAGCTTAGCACAAAAGATGGCTGACAAAGGAGGCATTCACAGCTGTACATGATTCTGGGCTCTAAGCGACCATGAGAGATGTTCCCACATTCTGAGGGCCCAGGGTCACTTCCTAGGCTGAGCTGAGGGCCAGGGAGACAATTTGCTGTCACTAAGGTAGATTCTGGGACCTCAGCAATCCAAAAGTGTCTGCCCCACACCTTCCCAAGTCTTCTTCCCTTTCATTTTCTTTTTCCTCTCCTCACCCAGACCCACTTTCCTGCTGTTCTGCCACTGGTCCTGTGTTCAGGAAAACATTCAGCTTCACTTCATCTTATATTTTACTGAGCATTTTCACATGATTTGTTCCCTGAGACATCGGAGAGGTGGCAGACAATTCAAAGCCACACCAAGGCGCCTCCACGATGTAGCTCCCTGCTTCCAGGGCCTGCAGGAGGAGGGCGGCTGCCCCTGTGTGTGCAGACATCAGTGTGCAGTGGGCCCAACAGGCTTCATTGTTTCTGTTCTTATGAGTCTTCTTATGAGATGGGCTGAAAATGACAAGCTCCAGAAGCCATGCTTCTGTCTTTGAGGTTATAATATATTAAGTGAGGAACACAGATGCATAAAGGGACGGTGAAAATGAAATGAGGAAGTGTGATGACTGATTGCCCAGAAGGGGTGGACTGGGGCAAACTGAGGACCCCATGAAGTAGAGAGGGGAAGAAAGGAGGACGAGGCAGGCAGGCAGGCAGGCAGGCAGGCACCCCAGGATATGCCTCCCTCTAAGTTCTTCCGTCTCCAAGTCGGTGTCTTTTCAGACAGAGAGCCAGAGGTTCACAGTGGCTGTGGGAGATGAGGGTCTGCATCTGTGGCCACTGCACAGACAGGTCATCAGGGCTGCACAGGGCAGGGGATGTGGCAGACTGGAGGTAGCAGGCTGAGTGTGGAGGGCAGGGAAGGTGAGGGGTCACCTGGCAGGGAACACTCAGGGAATCTGCCTGGGTATCAGGAAGCAGTGGCGATCTAGCCTCACCCCTTCTGTTCCAGCCCAGGGCTTATCTCTAAATCAAGCAAGCATGAGGCCAGGATGCATAGCTTCTGGGGCCTCCAGAGAGTTGGAAACCACATCCGTACCTTGGCTTCTACATGAGAGGAACTGCCCTGCACTGGAGAATGCCTGGGCTCTGCCAGCTGTCTCCGTTTCCTCCCAACAGCCTCTGCTTAACACAGTGGAATATGGTTTTCTCCTCTCTGGCTTGAAAGCACAGGCCCAGCTACTATTCTTGGCTTTTCCACATGTGTGGGCTTTGTCCCTCCTCATTCCCCATTCTGCTACATCTTAGACACACAAATTTAGCACTTCCTACCCCTAAACAGACACAACCAGCAATTGTACCTTCCATCTCTTTTGTCTACACCACAGGCAGCACACACAGCACTGGCTGATGTAGGACCCCAAGGCTGCAGGGTGGAACTGACTTCACCTGGGCATCAGGGGCACTTCCAGTGACTTGTCCCACACATCTGTGCTTCTTTCCTCCTGTTAGACCTCACCTCTGCAAATTCCTGCAGTTTGCCTTAGATATGGCTGACACAGAGCCCAGAAAGGACATTAGAGAGATGATCAGGAGTGAGACATCAAATCCCAGTGGCATGAGGGGAAACCCTGTAGGACATTTCCTAGTTATGGCCTCAGTTTCCCCATCTGTAAATTAGGGAGCAGACTAGCTAGATTTAGCAGATGAAATTATAAAGTTACCACATTGCTTGGGTCATAGCTGCTAGTAAATTAATATATATATATATGTTTGTTTATCAACTTTGCACACAGCTTCATAGGGAATCTGGATGAGAGGAAAGAATCACTTATCTCCTGACCTCTTTTGGAGTCCAATGACAGACCATTCCTTCATCTTCACATCTCAGGAGGCTTGATGGATACCTGAGGAAATGAGATATAGAAGCTAGGAATACAAGGAAGCACAGATTGGCAGGTGTTCATCTCCTGGAATTGAGTTCAAGAGGGAAAACTCTAATTTTTGAACAGAGCATATAGAGCATTATCAAATGTTGTAGGGTCTTGTTGGAATATTTTATTTTCAGAATCAGGCACTGCGTGATCAAACAATTGTCCCAGTGTCTGCCTGCAATTGTCCCAGTGTCTAGCAACTGTGCTTAGCACAGTTCTTTGGGGATACCAAAGTTTTTCTTAGCACAAAAAGAATCTTGGATGTGTGTAGGGGTAGATGGGGGTTGCTACAATCAGAGATCCACCCCACCTGTGGCTTGGAGAGCTTGGAGAATGGCTCTCATGTGTGGAGGGCTCAGTGCTTTCTTCAGGCCTCATCTCTTCCCTGAGAAGCTGGAGCACACAGGGCAGCATGGTAATGCTACCCAGGCTGCAGAGGCATTGCAATTCACAGTGAGTGTGCTGGCTGCAGGGCCAGTGGCTGAGAAGGTCTGTCTGCAAGGTAGATCCATCTCTGCAGCAGAGTGAGGTGGGGAGAAAGAGGACCGTTGGGCTCTAACCTTGTCCATGTCAGTTCCTTTGAATGTTTCTCCCCCATATTGTCTTTCTCTTGGGGCCCGACCTTTCCTGGATTTTAGGAGTCACAAACTTCCCTTTTTTCCCCATCATTCCCCAATTCCCATGCCACCTGCCTCCTGAGATTATCTGAAAAAGGCACAGCACAAAGGCTGGTGTAGAGCAGCAATTGACCAGCGCCAGCTACACCTGTGGGCTTTTCCATATACACTGTTGCCTGCAGTTCCTTTGCCCTTAGTAACAAATTAATAACAAGTTACAATGAAGAAATGTAGACATATGTGTCTTCTAATTTATTTTTTTAAGATTTATTTATTGATGCATACAAGAGCTGGGGTACAGGCCAGAGGTGTGGGGCATGAAAAGATTCACCAGAGGCAGAGTGGGGAACAGAACAGGCAGACTGACTGAAATACACTACTGAGGGGAGCAGCAGGAGAGAGAGGAGAGGTCTGCTGTACCATGTGTGCAGCTCTCTGGCTGGAACTCTGTGCTGTAGTGGCTGGCGACAGCTCGACAGTGTTGTCCTTAACCCCTTCGCCACCAGGGAGGCCCCTGCCATCTAATTTCTAAAACGACAACCAAGTTCACCCTTCTGATGAGATCAGTAGGGCAAATTCCTGCTCCACTCAAAGCTCTTAGATGATGATGGTTTCTGTTACTGAAATAGGATTCAGATTTCGTGGCATGTCTGTCTTGGTCTACATGCTGAGATGCCTGAAGCAATGACACTGCACTGCGGGGACATTCGGGCCAGGATTGCACCAACAATACAAATGGCCTGCTTGGTGCCCGTCAGCACCCTTGGTGCTCTGCATGGTCACGGAATGCTGGCAGAAGTATATAGAGAAATGGAGTCAGGTCTTGTGGACTTTAGAACTCTGCTTCAGTGTAGACACACTCCTGGGAGTTCTGTATTGGGGAGCTGTGGCAGGGTTCAAAGGATAAAGGACAAAGTTTAATTTGCATTTTAGAAAGATCTCTGCACCCAAAGGCAGAGAAAAGATTAGGGAAGGAGAACGGGAAGCCAGGAGAGCATTTGGGAGACATTTCAAGGGCTCCCATAAGAGGAGGGAAGTGTTGGGTTGAATTGGCTCCCATTGGACAGGAGACAAGCAGACCTCTGGGCTCCCCACACATGGGTTCTTAGTCCTCTCCACTTCAGGGGTCATGCACATCACGCCCTTGTTCCAAGTAGAGTGTGGGGTGATTTTGAGATATAGGAAATGTGTTTAAGGGAGGTCCCCTTGCCCCAAAACACCCCCACACTGCATGTAGCAGAGGCTCTCCACTACAAGGGGGTGCGCCATAGCTGTTAGTGCTGGGCTGCCACTGCGGACAGGGTAGTGGCCCCCTACGCAGGCACAGCCAAGAGAAGGTATAGTCTCCAGAGCCCTGTGTTCCTATCATCTGAGTGGACACAAACACAGGCTCATAAGTGCTTAGCGTCTGTGAGGTTGCCCCAAGATGTGGGGAGGACAGGGAGCCTCCAGTAGAGCAGCTCCTGCCATATTTGCTGCGTTCATTTCTGGTTCTCCTCTCCTCTCCTCTCCTCTTCTCTCAGCTTCCAGCAACAGGAACAATTTCTTGTTGTACCATCTTCCAGAAGATATCCTTGCTCATCCATATCTGTAACAACAGGTGAGCACCAGGTATGGACGTCTCCAAACTGTGCAGCAATCTGAAATTGGGATCACGAGAAACTTGGAGTGGATGAATCTAAGAAATTTTCTACAATGAGCAGAGTGGACCTGTAGAGAAGGAAGAATCAGAAATAAGCAGAAATTCTTGTGTGTACATGTGTGTACATGTTCTTGTGTGTACATGTGTGTGTTTATGTGTGAGAAAGGGGTGGGGTATAGGTAAAGAGGAAGAAAGGCAAGGAGAAAGAGGGACAGAAATCTGAAACAGTTTTTATGGTTCTGAGAGAGACATCTGTGTTCTATTTTGCTTCAGCTTGCTAGAGGAGATTTCTGAATTCTCTCCACAGCCCCTTTGCCTGCCCTTCTCTAGAACACTGTTCTTATTACCATTTAAGGCATCATGGGGAGAGTGTGCAGACTACATGTCCAGAAACTCTGGACTTTGGTCCCCTCCTTGGCTCAGTGACTGATGTTGAGTGACACTAGCAAGCCACTTCCCACTTTGACTCAAACTTCCCCTTCTCTAACATGATGGCTTCATGGATAGTGCCTTGGGCCCAATTCAGCCCTTAGGCCCCCATGGCTCTGTTCTAAAAAGCTGAGGTCTGAACTTTGATCTTTAGGGTTTTGTTGCTGATCAGGAGTTTCATTCCATCCCTTCTTATACTTGGGAACCCTCTGGTTTTGGTGTGTATAATTTGAGCCAGATCACAGTCATTTTTAAGAGAAAATAGATCATCAGTCTGCAGATCATCAGGCCACTCTATAAATATCAGCCCCAGAATTGGGCAACCTAAGGACCTCGCTTCTGAGTTTCCAGTGGTGCACCTCACTTTACAGCAGCCTGAGAGCAAAGGAAGACTCAGTTAGAGGTGTGATGTCAGAATTCACACAGCACCACACTCTAGACTGGCCGTGAGGAGACTGCCTTGGCTTGATTCCTGATTTGTATGATCATGGACTTTCTCTCTGGGAGACCCATATTCTGAAGTTGCAAAATGAGGGCAATAGTCTCTATGATATTTGTTAGTATTTCCCACACATTTTAGGGAGGTGGACTATAACTCATATGTTGTAAAATAATTTTACAATGTCCCCTTCACACATGTTAAGTTGTTTGAAGCCTAAGAACATTAAGACTTGTATGTACTCACTTTCCTGTGACTTCCACAGGCTGTTCAAACACACAGCATTTCAGAAGAGCAAGTAGCTTAGATCCCTTCAACTGCTACTTAATCTCAGAGGACATCATAAAGTTATTTTACTAACACTTTGTTGGTATTATCCCCAATAACAATAACAACAACTGGGAAAATTTCTTTGTTCATTTCACCGATTGATATTAGAGACAAAGTTTAAATGCCTGAGAGGAGAACTGTCTGTGAAAATAAATTGGGAGGGCAGTGATGCAAACTCCCTTATCGAGGTTGCATTGTGTACTTGGCATCTATTTCATTATCTCCCATTTCCTACCTATAATGTAATGACCAGCCTTTTCCTGTTACCCAAGGGTAGCAATTTCCACTTTAGAGAACATATTTCTTACATATCCTTTGGTAATCATGGACAACTTGATGATTTCCCCTTGTTTTCTGTACAAGAGCATCCTGCTTTCTTTCAAGCAGAAATGCCAGGCTCTAGTCTCTTCCTTGCAGGCAGGAAGCTTGTGGTCAAAGCTCTGCTCAATAATCTGGGGTTGCACATCTCATGTGGCCAAGAATGTGTGGTGGTCTTTAAATGCCAGAAAGGAACCACTTCCCAAAAGGCTGTTGGGTAACCCCAATCTTTGGGAAAATATATGCCAGTAACCAATTTCTCATTTGGGCAGGTGACAAGGAAAAAGAAATGTACCACTAAAATAAGAAAACCCATTCAGTTTAGAAGCAAAACTTTCTCACTCTCTCCAGAAAAAAACCTTGATGATATGAGGGAAAGGTACTGACCCCCCTCCTTGGATAATGTCACAAAAGTGAGGCACCTTCCACAATATTTATCAGTGGTAGGGACCCAAACCAAGTGGGCTCAGAGTGTCCAGGCTTAGGAGGAACCCAACGTTGGGAGCTGCCATCCAAGGACCAGAAGAAGAGTGACTCTGCTGAGCTGCAGTCAAACTATGAGTCCAGTTGGTGCCTAAACAAACTAGATACTTTTGAAAAGGCCTTAAAGACAGCTGTACCATGTCCTACTTATGGAAATATCCAGAGTTTGGCTGGAGGAAGCACTGCGATGGGACCCAAAGGAGAGGATTTGGTAGGAAGGGAGAATTGTAAATAACAGGCACTCTCCAAGATACTGAACATTCAAAACTTCCATCCCCATAAAAGCCTGACAAATAAGTGGTATTCTTCTATATAGACATACAACTGAGGCTCAGAAAAATGAAAGGATTTTCCCAATGTCTAAACTTGACAATGGAGGGAACTGAAATAATGTCCAAGAAATAGAGTTTCCCAAGTCTATGATTTTAATTGTAGATCCTTGTCACTCAAGTGCCACAGACAAGAAGAAACTGTTGGCATGTAGGAATTTTTGACAAATGCAGAAACTTAAGCCCTGCCTCAGAACTACAGAATCAGAATATGCATTCTTTCAAAATTCTCAGATGGTGAATTTATGGCCCAAATTCCTGTGACTGGTTCTTGAGTATGTGAAGGCCAAGTTTCAGTGTCTGAGTCAATAATGATATGTTCCCAGCTCAGCAAGAAGTTGTAGATACTCTGGAATAGAAACCTATGAGGTATATAAGCAACAGTGCCCTGAGGAATTATTGCTCTAATGTGTTAATAAAGCACAAAGAGAAGAGAGATGATGAGAATTAATTCAGGAAAAAATGTAAGTATTGCATTTCTAATTTATTTTGTTTTGAGCTCTTTGTCCATTTCTCCATCCACATTACTGAGGCTAGAAAGTCTTAAAAAGAATACAGATTATATCAGACTATTATCTCATTTTGTTTGCTTCATCAATAAAGAGGAGTTCAAATAGCATGTTCTCAATCCAACATTTACTAGTGTTTAAATTGTCAAAATACCTATTGGAGATGACCATTCTATGATAGTCTTTAGGAGAAGAGTTATCTCATATATCAAAGAAAGATCATAAAGAAATTAAATTAAGGGACAGCCATCCAATCAATAACACTAATAGAAGGAAAATGGTTTAGGAAAGGGAGGAGGAAACAAGATGTGAGTGGTATGTAGTGACATTGCACAGATAAAAGGGAGTGAGTGTACTTTAGTAACCAAGAGACCTGAGTGATACAAGTAATCATGCTGTGAGATATCCCAGGTCCCCAAAATATAATTTACTATCCTGTGCCCTAATCATATCCTGATGGTTGATGGTGTCATGAGTAGCATGCATGAATATCATTAGAAAGGAGTACTTTTATTTAAATGCTTTTATTGAAAACAAAAGCTTCACAGAGAAACCAAATGTTTTAATTTCTGAAACCATCTTCTCCATACTCAAGTAGGTAAATTATAATGTCATCACTCTCCTCACTAGATTGAATGTTGAGCTTCTGTTTGAGGCCCCAATCATTGTTTCTCCCTGTCCTGTGTGTACCCCAGACTGTGGATAATCTTCATTCACTCTTGCCTCCTAAACCCTTATTTCTGTCAGGGTTAAGGTCTCTAGAATTTGAAGTTTGTTATCCAAATATCTTACCAGATAACTATGACCTTATTTCTGGAAACCAAATTCCCAAATGTTTCCAGCTATTTGGCATCATTTACCTAAAATACTCATACTCTACACTCTACCTACCAGTGGGATCCTGTCACCTACCAATCTTACTCCCTCTCTCACAGCTGACAGTTTTTTTCTTGAACCCTAAGATGTGCCCTATGTCCACTATTGTTAAGCCTACCCTGGCCCAGACTACATCTTCATCCCTGTGGGTTTCTCCAGCCCCTGTTTTCTTGACATAGTGGACAGAGTAAGCACCACCTAGACCAACTTTTCTACCTCCCTGCATAGCTGAACATGATGTACCTACTCTAAAATCCATCCTATTTCAAGATAGAGAAGCCCAAAGGAGCAATCAGAGTGAGGGAATTGAGTTAGTGAGAACTTCACACAGACAAGTTTGACACATATCATGAAGGTGAGTTAAGAAAGGGGCAGAGGAGGACCTCCAAATAGAGGAAGTGAAGTAATACTCACAGGGACTAGGCAATCACCAAACTCAGCAGGAAATGGAAAGAAGATTAGTTGTGGGGAGGTGGCCAGAGGGAAAGGGGAGAGAGCTGTTGCTGCCTGGAGCAGTGGGATGCTCACTGGTAACTCAGGATCCCTCCCTCAGCAGAAAAAGCAGTAGAGGTACCCTTCCTCCAATTCCACCCTAAAGACCCAGCAATTATCATCCATTTTTAGCTTATCAGAAGAAAATTAAGTAGTCACAGTTAAGATGTTAAATCCCAAATATATGTTAGAACTACTATGAAGATGGAAAATAAGTAATATAAGTTGAGAAACTGATTTATTTGTGCCATGTCAGTTTCTAACTCAGTGCAACAATTTCAGCTATAGACCTAAACCTTCCAGATAACCTTTGTGAGTCATATCATAATTCACACTAAATGGCCAAGATAGAACTATGTTTAATCATTTACACACACAGATACAAATACACATGTATATATAATACATAGCTGTGTGTGTGTGTATGTGTCTGTGTGTATAAACATAAACATCATTTATAGGGGAGAAGTTAAGTAAATAATACTATGGACACAATCTGAATAATGTTGACAGTACTAGCATTTTGCTTCTCAGTAACCAATTTTATTTAATTCAGAGATTTGAAAAGGAATTCTAACATTTAGTAGAATCTAACTTCAGCTAGAAATAATGAGCCCAATCTCAAGTTATTTTTAATAGACTTTTTATAGGTCATCCTTAAATATAGAGAAACAAAAGGACTGGAAAAACTCAAATCCACTGAAAGATGCATTCCACCCTCAATGTCAGCATTATAATGGGTCTTCAATAGCTACAAAGCCTACTTCTGTTTCTTTACCATATTAAAAAAAAGTAATTTAGCATATTAAATTTAGCATATTGGCTTATTTAAAAAAAGTAATTGGTGGGGCCTCCCCAGTTGAGCACTAGGTTGCAAAAATGCCCACAGCCTCTGCAGTGCCAGTTCAATCCCTGCCCTCCGGCGAGGGTTCCACATGGCCCGCAGACCTCTCCTGCCGCCCGCTGCTCCCTTCAGCAGTGTGCTTCATCCCTCTGCCTGTTCTGCTCCCTGCTCTGGCTCTGGTGAATTCTCTCACCCTCCCACACTCTGACTGTACTCAGTGCTTGTATAAATAAATAAATAAATAAATCTTTAAAAAAGAAAAAAAAAATGTAATTGGTGCTCTGAGTTAAAAAATGAAATGAAGTAAGAAGACTTAGATGTGTCAAAGATAAATATAAAATATCGTATACTTTTTCTGCATCTTCTGCACTGTTTGTCTTTTATTTTTTTATTGATTTTTTTAATTTTTTTTACATCATTGTTCATTTTTAAACAATATTTGCTTCCCTCCACCCACTCTGGTGTAGTCCCAATAGAGTTTCCTTCACCAATGCACCCATGCACCATCACCTCAGTCCCCTAAGATGTTTCTCTGGTTGGTCAGGTGCCTTGGAATGATTGCATCTACTCCTGTTCCTGCCTCCTGTGAATTCTAAATCACCAGCAAAGAAAATATATTAATATCTCTCTTAATATAAATGCAAAAATCTTCAATAATATCTCCAAACCTCCAACATATTAAATGGATTTTAAACCATGTATATATACAAGTGGGATTTATCCCAAGAATGCAAGGTTGGTTTAATATCGGAAAACCAATCAATATAATACAATATATCAATAAAATAAAGGGGAACATTCATATGGACATCTAACTTGATGCAAACAAAACATATGACAAAAAAATCCCAATTCCTTTTTAGGTTGGGAAAAAAATTACACTGTAAAGACAAAGAATAAATGGTGAATTTAGTCACTAAGGCTGCCATAACAAAGTACATGAACAGTGTAGATTTCACAATAGAAACTTATTTTCTCATATTTCTTGAGGCTAGAAGTCCAAGATCAAATTGCCAGTATGGGTAATTCCTAGTGCAGCCTCTTTCTGGTTTGCAGATGGTCATCCTCATATGACTTTTTCTCTGTATATATAGGGAGAAAAGATAACTCTGGTTTCTCTTTCTCCTCTTAGAAGAACACTAATCCTACCAAATTAGTATCCCACCCTTATCATATAGATTAACCTTAATTATCTCCTACAGGCCCTATCTCCAAATATTGGTGGGTACAGCTGCAAGATATTTGGGATAAACACAATTTAATTCATACAGAAAGAAATTTTGAGAACCTAGTAATAAACATCTATGAAGACTCCCCACTATCATTTTACTTAACAGGAAAAAAATTGAATAATTTCTCCTATGATCAGGGACAAGACAAAAGTGTCCTATTAATACTTCTATTCAACACCATACTAGAGATGCTAGTTAGAGCATTTTGATAAGAAAGGGTACTTAGATTGGTAAGGAAGAAGTAAAACTGTTTTTATTTGTAGATGACATAACTTACATGTGGACTATCCTAAAGAATTCAATAAAAACTATTATAATTAATAAATTAATATAGCAAGTTTTCAGGAAACAATGCCAGTATGTAAGAATCAGTTGTAAATCTATGGATTAACAATGGATGATACAAAAGTTAAATTAGGAAAACTATACCATTTACAATAACATCCAAAATATAGCATTAAAATACTTACAAATAAATTTAACCATGTAGGAGCTATTCATGTACACTGAAAACTGCAAGACATTGCTAAAGGAATTTGAGGAGACATAAATGAGTGGAAAGATATACTGTATTCATGAATTAGAAAATTTAACATTATTAAGATGGCAACACCCCCAAGGAGATCTACAAACTCAATGCAATCCCTATCAAAGTCCCAATAGCATTTTTTTTGCAGAAATGAAAAAGTCAATTCTAAATTCCATGTCAAATTGCAAGTGACTTTGAAACTCAAAACAATCTTGAAAAGGAAAAACAAATTTTGTTCTAAAAACAAATTTAGAACATTGACACTTCCCATTTTTAAAACCTCCAAGGATAGATATATCATTCAATTTTTATATTATATTGAGAGTACAGAAATAAACCCAATTTGAGTTTTTATGATGATGCCAACACCATTCAATGAATAAAGAATGCCTCCCACAAATGTATTGGGACAACCAGACATCCACAAACAAAAGGATGAAATTGAATCTTTACCTTTATTAATCCAAAATGTCACTACCAACTCAATATAAAAACTAAAATAAGAAAAGCCTTAGGAAAAAAACATAGGAATAAGTATCCATGACCATGGTTTACCAAAGGTTTCTAAGATATAACACCAAAAATACAAGTGACAAAAGATCAAATAAACACTTCAAATTTCACCAAATTAAAAACTTTCATGCCTCAAAAGATACTATCAATAGAGGGGGAACCAATTCACAAAACAAGAGAAATATTTGCAAATCCAATAAAGATCTGTTACATAAGTTATATAAAGACCTCTAAACTTAACAACAATGATACAAACAGTCCAGTAAAACTACAGGCAAAACATTTAAATAGATATTTCTCTAAGATGAATGCAAATGACCAAAAAGCACATGGAGGATATTAGCACCATTAGTCATTAGATTAACTCAGATTAAAAACCACAATAAGATACCACTTCATACTAGAATGGCCATAATCAAAAAAGTGGAAAATAAATGCCAGCTTGGATATGGAAAAATTGGAGCCCTCATACACTGCTGTTGGGAAGGTAAAATGGTTTAGTTGTTGTGGAAAATAGTTTGTTGCTCAATAACCTAAATATAGACTAATCATATGAACTAGCAATTCCATTCTACATTATATACTTGAAAGAATTCAACACAGATAGGCAAATAAAAACTTATCCAGGAATGTTCATAGTGTTACTATTCATTGTAGCCAAAAGGTAGAAGCAACCTAATGTTCAACAGAGGGATTGATAAACAATATAGGCTCTATCCATATAAGGGCATCTTATTCAGCTATGAAAAGTAATGATAATTGATTACACATGCTACAAAAACATTGTCTAACTGAATGAGGCAATACCTAAAGGTCACATATAGCCTTATTCCATTTATATGAAACAGTCAGAATAGGCAAATCCATAGAGATAACAAAGTAGATGTAGAGTTGCCAGGGGTGAGGGCACAAAGCAAGAATTAGGGAGTGACTGAGTAAGGGGAACATGTTCCATTTGGGGTGGTTAAAAATTTCTAACTAAAGAGAAGTGATGGTTGCAGAACAATTTTTACATGCCAGAATTTTTTTAAAGTCTAAAAATCAACATTTGCATCATGTTTTGAACTTCCCAAGACGTTTGCAGGTGCCTGAAAATTTTATTTCATAACAATCATTTTGGAACTCAACAAAGTAGCATCATTATCATTTTCTAAAATAAAAAAAAAAATGTGTCTTACTTAGGATCTAAAACTGAAACTTAATAGATACTTAAAAGAAGAATTTGAGTAGGTGAATGAATGAATGAATGAACAAACTGAAATGCAGAAATCTTCATTGACTTTCATCAGTTTTATAAGTGGGAATTAAAGCTAAATGCAGTCAACTTACATATTAACTTACATGTCATCCAGCTGGAATTTTAGCCAATACCTTCAGTCTCTGCCTGTCATATCCATTCCACTGTATCATGCTGTATGCTAGAAATATACCCCTGCATTATTTTTTTGTACTTCAAGGAATTGTTAATAATTTAAAAAACAAGTGATACACATCCATCATTCTCCATTAGTTTAGACAGCATCAAACAGAAAAAAATAAAAAATAAATTAGATAAGTCAGTATTCCACAAAACTGAAAACAAGTCTTTTCTAATTGGAGTTTTAATGAACTAACAAGAAGAGAATTTCCTCAAAACCTAGCCAGGCGCAAGACTCTACACTATCACCCTATTTCAGGTTTCTATGACATCCTCCAGCCCATCAGCAATTTCCCAGGTATAAAGCGGCCTTTCATAATCCCATACAATATAGCAGAAAGTTATAATAAGGGGCTTAGTTACTTGTCAATTTGACTCAAACATCATGCCATTTAATGTTATCTAGGGTGTATTTATCAGGGTCACAAATATCTGCTTTAAAAAAAAAAGACGTATCTAATTGTCAAGAGATGTGTTTACTTGACACAAAATATGTTGTTAGATTAAAGACTTGTTAAATCTAGGTATTGAATCACAGGTATACACATTTACATACAAAACTTTGTATGTAATAAAGAAATCTCTCAGGATCCAACACTAAGGAGACAGCAGAGTTCTGTGGCTGAGAGCTCAGTATCTGAAATGAACAGCCTAATACTAATTCCAGCAAAAATTCATATCTGGATCACCTGGAGCAGGATCCTTTACCCTGCTGTGCTTCAATTTCTTTGTCTGTGAAATGGGTTAAAGATAACAATACTTAATTCAGAGTGTTAGTATGAGGACTAAAATAGAGAGCAGAAGTCAAGCACTTAGTGCAATGCCTGAAAAATAGCAATGATTGAAAAATATTAACTGTTACATAAACCCATGCATGTGTTGGTGTATGTTAGCTATTAAGTCACATTAAGAAAATAACTGAAAATAGTTTTGTTTTTTTTTGCCCTCCTTTCTCTTGGTCCAAGAGTGCCGACTTTGTGGGTGGGGGAGGATAGCAGGGTTCTGAGCTTTCCTCCCTTTTAGTCCTCCTTTATGGCAACTTTCTTCTTAGGGGAGTTTATCTTCCATGTCCCAGTTCTCACGGGGACTTGCGCTATAACTTTTTTTATGGCAGGCTTAGTAAAGTGGCAGGATACAAAATCAACACACAAAAATCAGTAGACTTCCTATATACAAACAATAAATCTGAAGAAGAAATCAAGAAAACCATTACTTTTATTATTGAAACAAACAAAATCAAATGCCTTGGAATAAACCTAACAAAAGAAGTAAAGGACCTATACAAAGAAAACTATAAAACACTGTTAAAAGAAATAGAAGTAGACACAAAGAAATGGAAAGACATCCCCTGCTCATGGATTGGAAGAATTAACATTATCAAAATGGCCATCCTACCAAAAGCAATCTACAGATTCAATGCTATTCCAATCAAAATTTCAATGTCATTCTTCAAAGAAATAGAAAAAATATTGATGAAATTCATATGGAGCCACCAAAAACTCCAAATAGCCAAAACCCTCCTGAAAAAAAAAGAAGGGAATGGAGGCATCACTCGCCCAGATTTACAAAGCCATAATAATCAAAACTGTATGGTATTGGAACAAGAACAGACACACGGACCAATGGAACTGAATAGAAAACCCAGAAATAAACCCACAGATTTATGGTAAACTAATCCTTGACAAAGGAGCAAAGAATATGTACTGGAACATAGAAAGTTTATTCAGTAAATGGTGCTGGGAAAACTGGGTCACTACATGCAAAGGAATGAAACTTGACTACTACCTCACACCATGCACAAAAACCCAACTCAAAATGGATTAAAGAACCAGACATAAGACCTGAATCCATAAAATATATAGAAGGAAATATAGGTGAAACGCCACATGACATGCACCCCAAAGACATCTTTACAGACACATCACCCAAAGCAGAAAGAATGAAGGCAAAGATAAACAGCTGGGACTACATCAGTCTGCATAGCAAAAGAGACAATAACAAAAACAAAGAGAAACCCCACCGACTGGGAGAACATTTTTGCACACAACACTAATGATAAAGGACTGATCACAAAAATCTACAAAGAGATGACGAGACTCAACAAAAGCAAAGAAAATAATCCTGTCAAAAAATGGTCAGAAGAGCTAAAAAGAAACTTCTCCAAAGAGGAAATGCAAACAGCCAACAGGCATATGCAAAAATGTTCAACATCACTTGTCATCAGGGAAATGCAAATCAAAACTACCATGAGATACCATCTTACACCAGTGAGAATGGCACATATTAAAAAAAAAAAAAAAAAAAAAAAAACAGCAACAACAAATGTTGGCGAGGATGTGGAGAAAGAGGAACTCTCCTGTACTGTTGGTGGGAGTGCAAACTGGTCCAACCACTGTGGAGAGCTGTGTGGAGATTTCTTGACCTACTAAAGATAGAGCTTCCATATGATCCAGCAATTCCACTCCTAGGTATTTACCCAAAGGACACAGAAATATTAATTCCAAAGGGCAACTGCACCCCTATGTTTATAACAGCACTATTTACAATATCTAAGCTTTGGAAACAACCCAAATGCCCAAAAATAGATGACTGGATCAAGAAGATGTGGTACATATACAAATTAGAATATTACTCAGCAATCAAAAAAGATAAACTCATGCAATTTGCAGCAACATGGATGGCGCTGGAAGGGATCATGCTCAGCGAAATAAGCCAGAAAGAAAAAGAAAAAATACCAGATGGTCTCACTCATAGCAGGAATCTGGAAAACCTAAATAAAGGACCAGGAAAAAGAATAACAATAAGAAAGAAAAAATCAAAATCAACAAACAACTATAAACCAGAGACAAACTATGGGGGGGTGCGGGGAAAGGAGGAATTGGGGCCAAAATAAGGGGGGTGCAGTTGTATTGTATGGGGAATATAAAAGTAAAAAAAAAAAGAATCGCAAAAACAAAGAAAGAAATGTGACATGTCAATCCTTAAAACATTAAAAAAAAAAAGAAAATAACTGAAAATAAGGGCCTCCCCGGTGGCACAAGGGGTTAAGCACTGCACTACAAAGCAATCCGCAACCTCTGCAGCAAGAGTTCGATCCCCAGCCGGCCAGGGAGCAACCCACATGGCGCAGCAGATCTCTCCTGACTCACCCGCTGCTCTCCTCAGCAGTGTATTTCAGTCAGTCTGCCTGTTCTGCTCCTGGCTCTGTCTCTGGTGTGTCCTCTCACCTCCCACACACACCTCTGGCCTGTACACCAGTTCTTGTATGCATAAATAAATAAATCTTTAAAAAAAAAGACAATAATTGAAAATAGCAATAGAAACAATGGTTTGGCTCTCAGCAGCAATTTACAGTTTCTCTCTAAAGGCATTTTTTGGTACAGTCTTATCCATATGAAAATACTTTTGTAAAGAAACTTCATCCCATGGCCCAAGAACATTCAAGCAATGTGTTCTCAAGGAGATTTGATAATAATCTGACATCTAGCTCAGACTGGAATTTTTAAAGAATATGCAAAAAGTGGAAAGGACATACGATCAAGGACAAAAACTGAGTTATATGAGGCTTGTGGAAAGCTCAGAAAAGCACAGATGCCTTCCTCTATGCAGGTATAGAGGAAGAATATGAAAGTGAAACAACCCAAGGCTAGTGGCGGAAAGTGTGGGGAATGCCGATAAAAGGAAAATGAAGCCCAAGATGAATGGGGAGATGAACACTGTGCTGAATCAGTTCAAGTTCAATCATTTACATCACATGCTATAGTTAAAATTTGCAAATAAACTGACTTAATGCAAGTCAAAATGGTGCGATGACTTTAGAGGCAGACAGACCCTGGAATCAAGTCATGTGCTGCCTGTTTCATTTTGGTCTAATATAATCTTTTTATATCTCTAACACCCATTAGCTCATCTATGATGAGAATAGTAACATTAGATTGAAACATATAATACCCAATTTGGACCTTTTTTTACTTCCAAAATTAGCATTTTTATATGGTTGACCTAATACTTAATTTGTATTCATATTAATGAATGATGATGATATTAGATAACATACACCTTAACTGCAGTTAGCTCACAAAACCTGTTAGTTCTCCTTTACCCATCTTGGAAGATTTGAGGGAAAGCTGGAAATAGAAAGTGCCAGAAAATGTTCTGACTTTATGGAAAGAAAATACTATTACTTCTAAAATTAGAGTACTTTAAATAAATCACTTAAATTTCCTAATAAAAATGTCACCCTTATAATAATGCCTAGAGTACTTTTTCTACCATTGTCTTCTGATTCTTATAGCAAACTTTCTAGCAATGTGGCAAATAATGAACTCCCAGAACTCCCAGAAAGCAAGTCTAAGGTCTAAGGACGAGTACACATAGGTAGAGACAAGACTCCTCGGAAAGGTTTTAATTCAAATTCGGAGTTCTTTCAACTGTCCCATATGACCTATATTTACAAGTGAAAATTCCCAGAAATAGATCTTCAACTGAAACACAAAGTAAATTCTTGGCTATTAGCTTCTAAAGGCCTAATGCCCTCAGTAGAGGGAGGACTAGGTTACTTGCTAACTGGGTGAGTGGAGCAGAGTTCTCTTTCTGCTCTTACCAGTGTGGTAAGTACCAAATATTTTCTATTTGGAACTAAGGTTTCCAATTTGAGGGGATTCTTACAAAATAGCTAGCTTATATGAGCTGCCTTTAACACACAGGAACTCCTTATAGCTTTGTCTAATGGAGGGAATTAGGTTTTGGGTCTCAAGCTGGCAGTTCTTAGAATTAATTTCCTATTTTCAACTAAAGGTTACCTTCCCCATTTTGTTCTTTCTACCATAAATTGTAACACTTCCTGATTCGTTCCTTTTAAAAATGAAAGGGAGGAGAGAAAATGTGGTTTCACTGTCACAGCCTCAAAATCAACACCTCTCCTATCTTGCTGCTTTTCAGAAATACTCTCATTATAATTCAAATCCACAAGAATATCTGTCTCAGAGCACAGCACATTGTGTCCCTGATCTCCTAATGAGTGTGGTTGGTGAATGCTGCTAGTGTTCTGGAATCAGAACTCTTTCAACTTGTATGGAGAACTTGGAGTTCTCCATCACATGCCCACTTTCTTGAATGAGAAACGGGACAGCACGTGCAAGGGTCAAGCTGAAATTCTTTTTGGCAAGTGCTGGCTGACTGTTGATAGACTTTATCTTGTTAAATGGTTTATTCAAATTTTCTTTTTTTAATTTTTTAAAAATTTATTTATTTATGCAAGCACTGGGTACAGTCAGAAGCGCGGGAGGGTGAGAGAATTCACCAGAGCCAGAGCGGGGAACAGAACAGACAGAAGGACCGAAGTACACTGCTGAGGGGAGCAGCGGGCGGCAGGAGAGGTCTGCGCGCCATGTGGGACCCTCATGGCACTGTCAGCCGGGAATCGAAGCTGACAGCTTCCCAACCCAGTGCTCAACTGCTGCACCACCAGGGGAGGCCCTAAAACAGTGGTTTTAAAATGAAAACTTATTTTAAATTTGAACAAAATATGTAGCATCATATACCTTCATAGCCAGCTCTTTGGTAGAAATTAATTGATAAAATTTCCCATTTCTTCCTTGATTATTGACTTATCTGGGATGTCTACTGCTTATTCAAATACATTTAATGACAAAGTTAGTATTTGTATCTATATCATAACTTTTTTTTAAAGATTTATTTATTTATTTGTACAAACACTGGGCACAGTCAGAAGCACGGGAGGGTGAGAGAATTCACCAGAGCCAGAGCGGGAAGCAGAGCAGGCAGAAGGAACGAAGTACACTGCTGAGGGGAGCAGCGGGCCACAGGAGAGGTCTGCGCGCCATGTGGGACCCTCCTCCGGTGGCCGGGGAGCAGCCGGGGATCGAACCGGCGCCGCAGAGGCTGCGGGCAGCTTTGCAACCCAGCGCTCAACCGCTGTGCCACCGGGGAGGCCCTATATCATAACATTTTTATAGTTTTTCATTTCCTGTGTCTTTTATGTTATTTCTCTTTATATTTTTCTTTTGTGTGTTTCTATTCTTCCTCTAATTTTTTTATAAAACTTATTTTATTCTCAAAGAATCAGTTATTGAATTCATCAATATACTGTTTTCTACTGGTTTTATTTAAAAATGTTTTCTTTATTTTTAAAGATTTATTTATTTATGCGTACAAGAACTGGGGTACAGGCCAGAGATGTGGGGGTGAGACGATTCACCAGAGACAGAGCAGGGAACAGAACAGGCAAACTGACTGAAATACATTGCTGAGGGGAGCAGAGGGTGGAGATGGGACCAGAGACAGGAGAGGTCTGCGGTGCCATGTGAATAGCTCCTTGGCCGGCCCGGAATCGAACATGCTGCAGAGCCTGCGAATAGCTTCATAGTGCTGTGCTTAACCCCTTGCACCACTAGGGAGATGCTAAAAATGTTTTCTTGCCTTCGTTTGTATTTGAATCTTCATCTTAATAAACTGAATGATTTAACAAATTACCTACAAAAACTGATAAGAGTACATAGTGAAAAATAAGTATAGATATTAAAGTACTAAACAGTACAATTCAAAACTCCAAATATATTAGACTTATCTAGATTTACACCAAAGAAACAGAGAACAAGCATTCTTCATGAGCACATGTACAACATTCTAAGTTTGCCCAAACATTAAACCATAAAATTAGCCACAATAAATTCCAAAGGTGAAGATGTTGACTAGCAACCAATTCACATGTTTTGCAACTCCTCATATACACCACCTCTCCCCTAACAGAACTCACATACCGCCACCTAAATAAGATAACCTGAAAACCTACCCAGTTCTGCATTTGGCTCCAAGTCAGAATGCTTGGGTAAATTGCCATTTCCTCTTGTAGGCACCTCTTGCCTGCAAAACATAAAGAGGATGACTGTAGATTCCAATTTGCCAGAGACAGTTCCTGTTACTGGCTGTTGTTCCTACCTCTCATTCAGTAAAATCAGTACAGACTTCCTATTTTTTACCAAAAGAAAACCTTTGTTTACAGTTGCATTAAGAAAAGGTAGGAAGGGAGCATAGGCATATGTTTTGTCCTTTTACTCTCTGTGATGGCTCTGAGTGAGCAATACAAGTGATAATCAGATCAAGTTTAAATTTAAATGTTAAGGGGCTTCCTATCCTCAGCCTCTGCAGCAGGAGTCAATCCCAGGCCTGCTAGGGATCTATCCACATGGTGCAGCAGACCTTTCCTCTCCTGCCTGCTGCTCCCCTCAGCAGTGTATTTCAGTCTGCCTGGTCTGTTCCCCACTCTGTCTCTGGTGAATCCTCCCACCCCCACATCTCTGGCCTCTTCCCCAGTTTTTGTATACATAAAAAAATATTTTTTTTTAAATCTTAAGAAAAATTAAATGTTAAAGTGATGATCTAGGCTTTTTTTAATGTTTGTGTTTGTGTATGTGTGTGGCTTCATATAATTTTATTATTTGTGTAGCCTCATATCACTACCACTACAATTAAGATACAGAACTATATAATGACCAAAAGAATTTCCCTTGCTACCCTCATCGAGCCCTCCTCATCCTTAACCCTTAGTAAACACTAATCTGTTCTAATAGCTACAATTATTCTGTTCCATCAGTGTCATAAATTTGTAATTTTTTCCAATAATTTTGACAGATTATTTTTATAAAGTAAATATGTAATGAAAGCCAAATAATTGCCATTTCTTGATAAATTTAATAATGGCTGTACATTGCACAAAATATTTGTTAACATTTGTGAGCAACCATGTGAGCTACAATGTTATAAGAGACCATGAGAAGTAAAAGTCAAAAAACCAGAGACAAAAAATTCATGAAGCAACAATATCAATTTCAAAAGTTAGGATTTATTCCACGATAAAAAATCAAGATGTATACATGCATTTTGTATCATTCAGTGAGACATGACTTTTCCTTTATATCAAATAGCTCATTCTAAATTTACTGTACTAATTTTCAATTATAAGATTGCCTGTGTGTATATTAAAATTTAAATATTAGCTTTTCATTTTAGTAAAAGAACTTTACAAATACTTAATCAAGGTCACCATATAATTCAAATAGAGAAACATTTAGATTCAAATTATGAATGAATTTGTACAACTAATTTGTAAGAGCAAAGTACAATTGTCCCGACCCGCGGGATTTGAGAGGCATGGAAGAGGGGCTAGGGATGAGATGAGAGGCTGACACACTTGATGAGAAGCTGCAAAAAAGGAAATTTACTTCCTCTCCGCCTACCCTTAAGTACCTTATGCTGCGCCTGCGCTTTGCCTGTTCCTCATGCTTGGACTGTGTGGCTTTCTCTGATTGGCCCTAGTGTCTTGTTTGCATCTTTTACTGGCTGCCTGTTAACTATATGCATTTCAAGCTACGCAATAGTCTGCCATGGCCCCGGACATCTCCCCCTTCTTTATTTATGTGCGAACCTGGCCTGTCTTAGGTTGAGGCGTTCACAGTATCATCCTTACCCATCATCGCAACCACTGTGTCTTCACAGCGGCGCTGTCTTAGGTTGGTATGCCCACAAGTCATTGGCTCATAGGGCGCAGAGAGCTATGTTTATCCATATTAGCTCCTGCTGTCCAGGGGCCCGTTGTGTCTGCTGTAAGGCAAGGTGCAGGATGCAGTGGCGACGCACATAACGGACAAGAAGGCATTGCGCTATGACCAGGCTGCCAAACAGCACAGATGCCAAAAGGCAGAGACCACACCAAAGCTTAGCAAAAGACAGGGCTTTCGAGAGCCAAGACATGAAGGTTCCAGGTTGCATTACTTCAGCCCTGGTGGAGTGGGTCGTGACAACCTGTTTTGCCAATTGCAAGGTATAGTTAAGAAATTGCTGGCTCCAGGGGCCACACAGGGCAGCATTAAGGCTTTGTACAACTGCTGAATGATTATGCAAAACAACTGGCATAACACAAGAGTATTGGTAGGTAGGCATGCATGCAATATGAGAGGTCAACATAAACCTATCAATTTCTTCTTGAAGCAAGGCTATCTGCTGATTCAGGTTTAGCATCCCTACATGAATATGATTGTTGAGTGCGTTTTGGGTAGTTAATGTGGCAGCGACCTCCGACGACAAGGTATTGATGGCATTTGCAGTGGCCACAGAATTTGAGATGGCCAAAGCCGCTCCCGCCACTGCCACCGCAGCGACTGCAGCAATAGCGACAACTGCCGCTGTAATGCCAACATCCCTTTTGTTACAGATGATGACCGCTGTGGCTGGGTTGCTGACATTGACTGGCAGTAGCAGTGTGCCAGGGATCCTCATGATCACCACCAGTTGTCCTCGCGACACGTTCCAGCATGATTGAAGCTGACATGAAACATTGGAACAATTCAGCTCTTCTTTTGCAGAGGGCGATGAATTAGTATCAGCATGTCTGCAGTCCAGTTTGCCTGAGGCAACATCATCTGGAAGCAGAGGGCATTCATGAAGTTCCAAACCCCAGTGACATTTGTGGCCGAGGAATCAAAAGGAACAGAGGGAAGGCCGGTGAAAGGTTTGTGGCATAAATTTGGGGAAACACGCCACTATATTGATGGACAGGAAGCAGGAACAGCGGATGGTGTGTCACTGCCTAGCGGATCTCCCCTGACACCGTCACAGTCAGGGTCATCAAGGAGCAACATCAGGATCCGCGGGTGCACAGGCTGCATCTTCATGATTCACCGGGGTGGGTGGAGAGAAACCAGACCAAACAGGATGGTAACCAGATGGGATGGTCAGCTGATCTAGGGAAAAGACAAACACTGCCTTGTGTTTGGGTTAACACCTGCGGGCGGTTGCCAGTCCCCTGAGGATGGGTCTTTCCACCTGGTAGTACGTAAGGGAGCCCCTTCCAGATGAGATAATCTCCAGGGGACATGACCGCTCGACACAAATTTTTCCAATCATCAGGCGTCGGGTTTTTATCAGTGTAAGAATCTGACAGGATTGAGTGAAAACACTTTGCAAACCGTATTGTGACACACTCTCCTTTGATGTCTTTGTGTCCTTAAAATCAGTGGGTTGATGCACTCGTGTGCGTATACCCTGGACATCCACTTCATGTACAGGGTAATAGTGGGAAGATGGTGTTAATAGGCCCTTAATGGCTCTCAGAAGCTCTGGGATGCCCACAGCATTCTGCCCCTCATGCCCCATCACCCCCAACGGCTGCTCCTCAAGAGGCACACTAGGCGTGGCAAATGGCGGCAGCAGAGACAGAAGTGGAGCATAAGATGGTGGCAGCTGCCCAGGCTCAGATTTGGGCGGTGGCCTTAGCTCATTCATATCCAATTCCCTCTCCGAACCCGATTCGGAGGAGAAATCATCGGACAGGAGTGCCTTTCGGGGCCTTCGGGGCCCCCTAGCTACCCGTCTCATTGCCTCAGGACCTTGTTCTAACCGTTCTCTGCTGGAATCGCTCTCCGATTCTCTAGCCGAACAAAGGGTGGCAGTAGCAACGGCGCATGCCTCCCCGCCGCCTGCTTGTAAGGCATCTCTAATCAGCCGCCACAAGCTTTCAACGTTTGGGGAAACCGTGTCTTTTCCATACAGGTCTCTGTGTAGCCGGAGATCTCCCCCCACCTTAATCCAACCTTCTAACATCACACAGTCCTGCTTCAGGAACCAAAGACTGGTCCGACTTAACATTTCCATTAAGAGCCGTACAGCTCATCCTTTAACTGGGGTGCCATAGTTGTGCAGTAAGTTTTCTAAGACATGCACCAGCTGCCCCTTGGACACACTATTGTCCATGACTCCCAGTCTCCCCTTACTTACCTTCAAAACACAGCCAGCCTACCCGGAGACTGGTCCCTCAGCGATTCCCTCATGTCCGTGCCCCACGTTGGGCACCACTTGTCCCGACCTGCGGGATTCAAGAGGCACAGAAGTGGGACTGGGGATGAGATGAGAGGCTGACACACTTGATGAGAAGCTGCAAAAAAGGAACTTTATTTCATCTCCGCCTACCCTTAAGTAACTTATGCTGCACCTGCGCTTTGCCTGTTCCGCATGCTTGGACTGTGTGGCTTTCTCTGATTGGCCCTAGTGTCTTGTGTGCATCTTTTACTGGCTGCCTGTTAACTATATGCATTTCAAGCAACACAATAGCCTGCCACGGCCCTGGACATACAATAATTGCAGTTTTAAATCTGTCAGAAATAAACTATATACCACAATGAATTTTGTTATAAATCTTATTTAAATATTCAATATTGATGACAAAACTAAGTTTTTATAGCAATATTTTATTTTTATTTTTTTAAAGATTTATTTATTTATCTATATAAGCACTGGGTACAGTCAGAAGCGGGGGAGGGTGAGAGAATTCACCAGAGCCAGAGTGGGGAACAGAACAGGCAGACTGACGAAGTACACTGCTGAGGGGAGCAGCGGGTATGGCAGGAGAGGTCTGTTGTGCCATGTGGGACCCTCGCCGGTGGCCGGGGATCGAACCGGCACTGCAGAGGCTGCTGGCAGTATCGCAGCCCAGCGCTCAACCCCTGAGCCACCAGGGTAGGCCCTAGCAATATTTTATTTACTACAAATACTGATAAAATGAAGTGCTGAGGAAAACAAGGCTCATGAGATCTATGATGCAAAGTTTGTTGAAATTGGTTGTGAAACATAAATAATTGATAAATACAACCCTAACAATTTACACTATTCTATAAATCAAAAGAGAAACTATAGTTGTCCAAATTTCTATATATTTTTAAAATATTCATGATTAGTGCAACCAAGACAAGCATGTCCTCTCTCACCACTGCTCTTCAATATAATACTGGAGGTCCTAGCCAGGGCAATAAGATAAGATAAAGACATACAAGGAATCCAAATAGGGAAATAAGAAGTAAAACTATCACTATTTGCAGAAGATATGATAATATAGAGAACCCTAAAAACTCCATAGAAAAACTACTCAAAATAATCAACCAGTTCAGTAAAGTAGCAGGATGCAAAATCAATACACAAAAATCAGTAGCCTTCCTATACACAAACAATCAGAAGAAGAAGAAATCAAGAAAACCATTCCCTTTATAATTGAAACCAAAAAATCAAATACTTGGGTTTGCTAATTTTAAATAGCGAAGTCACCAACAAAAATATGAAAATAAGTCACTAACTGGATTGCAAAAAGAGTACTTATTTATATTGAGAAAACTGAGACAAGGCAGAGTGGACCATGGTTAACCTCAGCCGGAAAGGAGTACTTGAGCCATTCAAATATTTTTGTCGCTCTGCGTATATCTGTGAATGACTGCAAGAATGATGTGAATATTGGTTTGCAGGTTATAAAAGAATTTTAGCAAGTAGGTAAATTTTCAAATATGAAACCCATAAACAATGACCATCAACTGCATATATATACCTATGTATATATACACACATTTATATACAACAAAAAATACCACTTAACATTGAAGTATCTAGATGATAGCAAAGACATTTATAAAGAAAACACTAAAATTCTTTTTTTTAATATTTATTTATTTATTTATACAAGCACTGGGTACAGTCAGAAGCACGGGATGGTGAGAGCCAGAGTGGGGAACAGAACAGGCAGACTGATGAAATACACTGCTGATGGGAGCAGCGGGCCCGCAGGAGAGGTCTGTCATCCCATGTGGGACCCTCACTGTCAGCCGGGGATCGAACAGGTGCTGCAGAGGCTGTGGGCAGCTTTGCAGCCCAGCACTCAACTGCTGTGCCACCAGGGGAGGCCCGAAAACACTAAAATTTGAATGAAAGACCTAGGAGAGATATTAATGAATAAAGCAATACCACCTGTAAAAGAAATACTACCCCAAAAGTGTATGTGTGCATCTGTGTGACAAAATAATAGAAACCTGGACTAATGGAAAAGAATAGAGTTCAGAAGATCTGTGTTCAATGAAGGTAACAAACCAAATGAATGGGTTTTTCTTGAACATGGTTTTGGAAAAATAAACTTATGATATGGAGAAAAATTGGATAGCTTCCAAAATGCAGATATTTAGACTAGTGCTGACCAATGCAAATACAAAATGTCTTCACTTTGTAATTTTAAACTTTCTCATCGCCACATTTATAAAAAGCAACAGGTTTTCTAAATTCCTGTTATGAGTGAGACCATCCGATATTTTTCTTTTTCTTTCTGGCTTATTTCGCTGAGCATGATCCCTTCCAGCTCCATCCATGTTGCTGCAAATTGCATGAGTTTATCTTTTTGGATTGCTGAGTAATATTCCATTAGGGACCAGGAAAAAGACTAATTATAATAAAGAAAAAATCAAAATCAACAAGCAAATATAAACCAGAGACACACTACAGGGCAGAGGTGGGGGGGGGGAAGGATTAGGGTCAAAACAAGGGGGTAAAATTTTATGGGGAATATAACCAAAATGAAAATGCATACATTGTGCAAAAACAATAAAAAAATGATGTAAGAATTATATAAAATAAAATATATTAAACAAAATAAAAAATAGCTGATGTAGTGATACAATCATGACGTTAAGAACATTTTAGACACAAATCTAAATTCAGGGGCCTCCCCGGTGGCGCAGCAGTTGAGCGCTGGGTTGCAAAGCTGCCAGCAGCCTCTGCAGCACAGGTTCGATCCCCGGCCACCTGGCAAGGGTCCCACATGGCGCGCAGACCTCTCCTGCCTCCCGCTGCTCCCCTCAGCAGTGTACTTCATCAATCTGCCTGCTCTACTCTCTGCTCTGGCTCTAGTGAATTCTCTCACCCTCCCACACTTCTGACTGTACCCAATGCTTATATAAATAAATAAAATAAATCTTTAAAAAAAAACCTAATTTCAATAATCACTTTTTAATGTAATAATCTAATTATAATAAAAATAATATTACTGAGGCCAAAAAAAAGGGACAGGTGTATTACCTCAATAATATATTTTATTTAACCCAATATATTATCATTTCAACATGTAATCAATCCTCAAAAAAACATTGACATATATTATGACTTTTTTCAATCTAAGTCTTCAAATTATGGTGTTTATTTTGAACTCTTTTCAGTTCAGTCTCTGAATTTCACTAAAAATAATTTAATAGATTTTACAAAATGAACAGTTGAAAAAGTAGATACACATGTCCAGTTGGTCCAAACATACTTGATAATTTTTCCAGTACTTAATTATGCATGAAAAATCATTTTTGCTTTAATACTAACATCCTCTTTTGATAACTGGTTCACTTATTTTTAAAGGATTGATTTTGCATTGAAGCAAAAGCATAGTGTCAATGCTATGTCTTCCTAAATTAGAAAAATTTACTAACTCATGTATTTAATTCAGCATCATTAACATAAAATTGAAAGGATTACTGTATAACTTGAAAAGCAATTCTATATTAGTATCATTAATAAAGGGTACATCTAATTATTAATATCATTTTTCAATGTAAATTATGTTGTAAATAGAAATTAAAATCCTGTATATATTGATTAATGTTCTATATATATTGCCATTATTAATTTGAATCATGGAAAATTTCAGATTTAACATAAATTCTCTTCCTTTCTATCTAAGTCACAAATAGATCTTTATTTCATTAATGCTTCAAATTTAGTTTGATCCTTAAAAAAGTAAAAAATGAAAAATCTGTATGATTCAGTAATACCTCTGGTGGGTAATTACCCAAAAAATACAAAAATATTCATGTAATCCTGTATTCATAACAGCACTATCCACAATTGCCAAGTCATGGAACCAAACTATATGCTGAATGAAAGATGACTGCATAAATAAATTGTGGAATATATGCTTTATGGAATTCTACTCAACTATTAAAAAAAATGAAATAATGTCTTTTGGGAACTTGAGGTGATTATGCTAAGTAAAGTGAGTCAGAAAGTGAAAGGTAGATATAGTATGGTTTCACTTATCTGTGAAATATAAAAGCACCAAAACCAAAAAAAAAAAATAAACATACACTGGCAATATACAGCAAAAACAATTCTTGGACTTTATGAAAAATAACTGGTCACTAGTGTGAGATGGAGAGAGGAGAGAAGAAACTAAGGAAAGGAAGAGGATAAGGCATTGATTGCAAGGGGGGACTGGTGAAGGGTAAATGAAGCATGTACACATATGGTGGAGCAAAAAATGTAACCCTTAAAGTGATAAAAAAATATGTAAATGACTGACTAATAAAAAGCAAGTATAGTTTGACCATATGTAGTGTGCTATGAGTGGAAAATGTGTATTCAATTTTAAGTTTTTGTCTTTGATCAGTAAATATTTGGCAAGAATTTTTTTTTGCTTCTAGAAAAATAAAAAACATTTTTGTGATTGACTTCCACCACTTAATCAATTAGCATTGGAAAATAGCACAATCACATTAAATTCATTTTTTCTACATCATTCAACACTTTTGTAATCTATTGATAAACATACCATTTGCACTATATGCTGATGATATTGATAAATATAATCATGATACTTTTAATAAAAGTACTAAAGCTTTTAACTGAGAAAAATATTATTTTAATATATATATTTCCCTGTAAAATGAAGAAATTAAGAGAAATACCAGTCTATTATATTGAAATTTTAGTGAATACCATTTTTTTATTTTACATCCTTGTTTATTTTTTCATAATATAGGGTTTCTCCCCTCAGATGTAGTCAACCATAGTTTTCCCACCATCAAAGCACCCATAGTCCCCCAATATGAATCCAACCTATCCGTTGGAATAGGAACTAATTTTTCCATGTCTGTCTATCTGACATTTTATTCAAAAAATGTGAAAAATTCAACAATATCTGTCCATGCTAGAAAAAAGTAGTAGTTGAATACCAACTCCAATCAGATAGCAAAAGCTAAATAAATGTGTTTACAATTTTACAAATGTTTGTTAAATTACTGATATTTTTTGAAGCTATTGTATTTTATGGACGATTATTTGGTAGCTAGTTGTAGGTCTTTCACTTACAGTAAAATGTCTTTCTTGGTCTTTTCCTTATAATTTTCAAACAAAATTTTTATAATTTACCATCTTCCTGTCTAAAAATTATTTTGTGTGTGTGCAGGAATTAAATTCATTCTATAGTTGGCCAAAGCTGTAAGCCCAAATATAGGAGTCTGGCAACACATGACCCTACTCCACCACACACATACAACAAAAGTGATACAAAACAACTCAAAAACTGATTATCATCATACACAAAAAGAACATAATCCTAACTGAAAAGGGTAGTAAAGACTCTAAGTGAAGGTTTTTAAAGTAGTAATTGGACAGTTAATAACCCACACAAAGAGGAGTGGTTACATTATAAAGCCCCCCTACATTATTGACTTGGGCATATCAAAACATTGGGAATCCTAAGGCCTAGTCTTTCACTGGGTAGGGAGAGACATAAGCAGGCTTCTGGGATAGAGGAGGAAATGTGGGAGAGCTACAAAGTTTAGGACTCAGAGTGAAGGCTACAAGCTTGAATGTTAGGCTAACACAGAACAGTTATAACCTGAAGTGAGTCAGAGCACCTGGACTTCCTTATAGAAAATACTATTGGAATCCAGGCTGAGATATTGAAACACCTACCGTTTCCCATCCCAGGGTGAGAAATCCAAAATACCAGCCGTCTCTAAGCTCAAGGTGAGATATCTAAAACACTTGCCACCACCCACAAAGAAATGCTTTGCAACAGAAATTTCAAATTTCAAATTTCATGCATTTTTGATGCCTGTTTTTCCAGCACTCTGCCTGTACCAGTCCCCCAATTACTCCAATAACTACAAAACAATAGTTGAAAATTTATCCTTATTAAAACATCTGAAATCAAAAATGAGGAGAAAGAACATAATGCAAATGACAGAACAGAAAAACAACGCTGAAAGGAATCAATTCAGTGGAGTTGAAGTGCATGGTAAAAGAGGAATTCAGGGCAACAGTCTAGGCAACACTGATGGAAATTAAAAAAAAAAAAAAAGGAGGATCTAAAATAACAACAGAATAAATAAATGAAAATATGAAGCAGCTAAATTAAAAAATAATGGAATTAAGAATCACTATAGCTGATTTTAAAAATACAATTGAGACTCTTAATAGTAGAAAAACAAAAGCAATAGAGAGAATTTATTAACTTGAAAATACATACTAGAGAACACAAGAATAGAACAAGGTAGAGAAAAAATATTGAAAAAAAATATAAGAACTCTCTGGGGTAATTTAAAGAGAGAAAAAAAAAATCATCTATTGGGAATCCCAGAAGGAATCAAAGAAAAATGCATAGAAGACTACTTAAATAAATATTCACTGAAAACCATTTCACTTTATGAAATGAGCCAGAAGTTGTGACTTAAGAGAACTAAAGAGTTCCTAACAAAATGATACTGTATACACACACCTAGATACATAATCATAAAGCTTTTGAGAACCAATAGTAAGGACAGAATTCTGAAAATATTAACAGAAAAATGAGTGACCTGTACAGGATTGTCAATCAGACTATTGGCAGATTTTTCAACAGAAATATTACACGTACAAGTGGACTGCAAAGATATATTCATAGTACTTTAACAAGAAAAACCTCTAACCCAGAATCTTCTACCCAGCAAGATTAACAATCAAGAAAAAAGGAAAATTAAGGACCTTCATTGAAAAACAAAAACTAAAAGAATTTGTCACCATCAAGCCGTGTATGAAAGAAATTCTGAAGTGGTTATAATAAAGCATAGAGCAATGAATGTCAAGCTAAAGACTCATAAATTACTAAACTCCTAAAAACTAAAAGGAAGAGAGGGAAAGTGATAATGTGGCCTATTAGAATAAGTCAGAGACCAGACCATTCAATGGACAGAACAAATATTCCCTCATATACTAACCTCAGTAAAACGATCAAACAAAAATAATAAAAGTAACACAGAAGACAATTGTAATAGAATTTAAACAAAACATAATTGGAAACCCTTCAAAAATTTAAGACAATACAAAGCAAACAAAAATGGCAACATGTATATCTCAATGAGGTAGTTAGGTAATTACCTTAAATGTAAATGGAATAAACTTGTCAGCTAACAGACACAGAATGGCTGAATGGATTTCAAAACAAAGCTTAATTTTCTACTCTTTACTAGAAACTCACCTTACCAAAAAGACAAACATAGACTTAGAAATTAAATGTTCAAAGACAATTACACAAACAAATGGCAACCAAAAAAATCAGGAACACTATACTTATAATTGATAAATAAACTTTCAATTAAAAAGAGATGAAGAAGGACACTATATTATGATTAAGTTTCTAATGCAGCAAGAAGAAATAAAATTTTCTAAATATATATTCACTGAATGATGGAACACCAAGATACACAAGACAATAACAGAACTGAATAGAGATACTGATAACAACACAATAACACTAGGGGACCTTAATTTTATACTTAATACAATTGACATTATCAACAAGACAAAGTATGAATAAGGAAACAACAGCTCTAAATGAGGAGCCAGACACAATAGTTTTAAAAGACATTTATAAAACGCTGCATACACATATTTTTTAAGTGCATATGGAACAGCTTCAAATATTGACCATATCCTGGGAGACAAGTCAATTGAACATAAACCACAATGATTAAAAGTATACCTGGTACCTTTTCTGATCATAATTCTATAAAACTAGAAATCAACTATAAAATATTAAAAAAAAAACAACAGGGAAAACCATGAATACATTGTGATTAATCAAAAAACTCCTTAATAGCAATTGGACAAAAGAGGAAATAAAGGCAGAAATTCAAAAGATACTTCGAGATGCATGAAAATGAATCCCATAGATTCTGGTGAATTGTAATAAAGGCAATCTTAACAGGGAAGATAATTGCAAAAAAAAAAAGTCTGAAATAAAATCCTAATATCACACCTAGAGCAACTTGAATAAGAGGAATACATAGAACCCAAAGTTAGTAGAAAGAAGAAAATAATAGAAGTTAAAAGTGGAAACAAATAGATGTCAAAAAAGACTATACCAAATAATCAACAAAACTAAAAATTATTTGAGAAAATAAACAAAATAGATAAACCCTTTCCTAGATTAGCGAGAGAGAGAGAGAGAGACGGAGAGACAGAGAGAAAGAAAACATATTAAAAAACAGAATCACAAATGAAAGAGAAATCACCACAGGTAGCACAGAAATACAAAAGATGATGACAAATTACTAGAACAACTATATACAATAAATTGGGACTCCCTGGTGGTGCAAGGGGTTAGGGAGCAACCTATGAGGCTGTCTGCGGCCACTGAAACAGGATTTCTAACCCCAGCCAGGAAGCTACCCACATGGTGCAGCAGATCTCTCCTGTCTCACCTGCTGCTCCCCTCAGCAGTGTATTTCAGTCATTCTGCCTGTTCTGTTCCCTGCTCTGTCTCTGGTGAATCCTCTCACCTTCCCACGCATCTGGCCTGTACCCCAATTCTTGTATAAAAATAAATAAATCTTAAAAAAAAAAAACAAAGGGTTTCTTTAAAAAAAAATAATGTGTGAAGCAACATTTACAGCAACATCACTTTACAGCAACTATAATAGTTAAAATATGGAGAAGCCTAATCTTCTTCAATGGAAAGATATGGTACAAAATTTCATAGAATATGAATGTTATATTATGAATAGTCACAGAAAGTATGAAATGCAGCTATTTTCAACAAAATAGAGGGAATTTGAAAAAAACATGTCGCAAAACAAGTCAACATGGTAAAAACAAATATTGGACATTCATATAACAGATAATTCAACAACATAAAACACTTTCAAAAACTATAGGACTTCAAAAACTTTCTGAAGGCTCTGAAGTTAAGTGAGGGTACGGGGAAGAATGTGTGGGGCAAGGGGAAATCATTCTACAAACTCCTTAGGGAAAAATAAAAATAAGTTATGAGCCCAGTCTCAGTTAACTTTTGTACTAGTCATTTGATTTTGATTTCATGTGATAAATTCTCATCATTTATTCTTTTCTGTTGAAAATTTATTTATAAAATTGACTACACATTTGTTGAAAACTTCTTTTAATATTATCCACCTTCTTGTATTTAAAATATACTCTCCAATTCAAAAAAGATAAACACATGCAATTTGCAGCGACATGGATGGCGCTGGAAGGGATCATGCTCAGCGAAATAAGCCAGAAAGAAAAAGAAAAATACCGGATGGTCTCACTCATAGCGGGAATCTAGAAAACTTAAATAAGGGACCAGGAAAAAGAATAACTATAAGAAAGTGAAAATCATAATCAACAAATAGCTATGAACCAGAGACACTCTATGAGGGGTGGGGGCGGGGAGGGGAGGGATTGGGGTCAAAATAAGGGGGTTGCAATTGTATGGGGAATATAAAAATAAAATATATAAAAAAAGAAATAAAATATACTCTGCAGTCTTTGTTCTTCTAGAGCAATTTGTAATCGCCATTTATTATTACTTTTGTGAGATAGGTTTTTCCAATTTCTGCTTTCCCTTTTTCATGGTTCCATTATAAAAAACTCATCACTGCCACCACTTGATTTTGCATCAGTAGTATGGCTTTATTTTCAAAGCAAAATTTTAGCAATACTTATTTTTGACTATAAAATAATTTAAATACATGAATTAAATAATAATTTTGAAAATTTTATTACTAATTAATATTTACATAAATATCACTAACTCTTCTAGCCTCATACTCTATCAAATAAACACTATAATGTTACATAGTGCATGCAAAAAGCATTTCATTTAAATCAATTGAGAGCAATTAGATTGGTAATATGTTCATATGTCATAATAGAAATGATGAATGTGCCTGGCACACATACCACAATAAAGCAATAATATCTTATGAAATATAATAAATACATGTCTACTAAAGCAATAAGTTATTATGATGGAAAACATTTTATTATGCTTCAGATTTTAAATTTAAATCAATTCAAATAAAATTAAAATTCAGTTTCTCAGATGCACTATTTACCTAGTTCAATAGCCACATCTAGCAAAGCCATAGATGAGTTAATCATTGTAATGTGGAAAAAAAAACTGCAAAGTTCATTGAGAAAGGTCTCCCCAGTGGCGCAGTGGGCTGAGTGAGGCGCTGTGAAGCTGTCGGCAGCCTCCGCAGCACCAGTTCGATCCCGGCCGGCCAGAGAGGGTCCCACATGGTGAGCAGACCTCTCCTGTCTCTCCCGCTGCTCCCCTCAGCAGTGTATTTCACCAGTCTGTCAGTTCTGTTCCCTGCTCTGTCTCTGGTGAATCCTCTCACCCTCCCGCGCATGTCCTGTACCCAGGTTCTTGTATAGAATAAACAAACAAATCTTTAAAAAAAAAAAAAAAAAGTTCATTGAGAAAACTGTAGGACAACATCTTATGGATCTGGAAGAATGATTTAAAAAAAAACTGTCATTAAGTCATACCTTAGCTAGCATTTCTTTTAATGACAAAAGATATGTATAACGTTAGGAAATAATGAAATTAGAAAGCAAAGTAGAATCAAGCATTAGTAGAAACAGGAGATACACATTCCTCTCCTGCAATGTTGATAGAAGTATAGAGTGAAAACAGAATTATTTATCTGATAATTAAATCTGTAGAAATTTTTTTAGAATGCCACACAAAAAGAAGTTGCTTAATGTAAAGATGGGTTAAGAGATGTGAAGTGCGGTGTTCTAAAATACATTTATTTAGAGTCTAGTCAAGAAAGAAGTGTGGCATAACTGAAAAAAATTTAGATTTTTTTTGGTTGTTATGGAAGTACCATTATTTTGAATCTTTTAAAATTTTGACAGTATAGTATTTCTCCCCATCCCTCACCAGATATAATCACCATAGCACTCCCGATACCAGAGCAATCCTCCCTAACCCTATATTTGCACCCTATTTCTCTCCTTCCCCCTCTGAAAGCTGAAGCTCAATGGTCAGTTTTCAAGGGTTGGTTGTAGTTTATCTTTCTCTGACCCTTTGTTTGATTTCTCTATATTCCACATATAAGTGACATCATCTGGTATTTATCCTTCTCTTCCTGCTCTATTCAAGTTGCTGCAAATGATGTGGGCTTATCATTTTTGATTCTGAGTAGTATTTCATTGTGTATATATACTACATTTTCTTGATCAACTTGCTTTTGGATGGGGGACACTTAGGTTAGTTTCATATCTTGGTTTTTATAAATAGTGCTGCTAAGGATTCCTCTGTCAACATTTGTTGCCTGTCTTTTTGATATGGGCCATTTTCACTAGTGTGAGGTGGTATCTCACTGTGGTTTTTTTTTTTTTTTTTTTAGAGGCATGTTTTATTTGTTCATTTATTTGTTTGTTTGTTTTGTTTATACATGCACTGGGTACAGTCAGAAGCGCAGGAGGGTGAGAGAATTCACCAAAGCCAGAGTGGGGAACAGAGCAGGCAGAAGGACCGAAGTACACTGCTGAGGGGAGCAGCGGGCGACAGGAGAGGTCTGCACGCCATGTGGGACCCTCCTCCGGTGGCCGGGGAGCAGCCGGGGATCGAACTCACTGTGGTTTTGATTACCATGTCCCTAGTGATAAGTGTAGGCGAACAATTGTCATGTGCCTATTGGTCATCTGTATGTCTGCTTTGAAGAGTGCCTATTTAGTTTCTCTGCCCATTTTTTTTTTAATTATTTCTTTTCACTTTGTGAGTTGTAAGAGTTCTCTGTAGAGCTTTCATATTGGTCCCTTGTCAGATGTACGGTGTGCACATATTTTCTCCCTTACAGTGTCTATTCATTTTACTTAGTCTTTTTTGCTGTGCAGAGGCTTTTTAGTTTGATATAGTCCCAATTGTTTATATTTTCATTTGTTTTCTTTCCTGCAGGGATGAATTTCTAGAGATATCTCTGAGGCTGGAGTGTTTGGCCTATATTTACTTGTATATATGTTGTGTTTTTACAGTTCAGTCTTTTGTTCATTTTGAGTTGATTTTTGTGAGTGGTATGATATGGAAGTCTAGTTTCATTCCTCTGCATGTGGCATTCCAATTTTGCCAATACTCTTTATTGAAGAGGCTTTCCTAATTTCAGTGTATATTTTTTTGCTCATTTGTAACTATTCATATATGCATGGGTTTATTTCTGGGTTCTCAATTTAATTCCACTGGTGTGCATGTTTTATTTTTGTTCCAGTGCCATGCTGTATTAATTTTTATGGTTTTTATTTAAAGTCTGGAAATGGGGCCCCTCTGGTGGTACAAGGGTTTGATCACTGCACTATAAGGAGATCGCAGCCTCTGAAGCACGAATTTGATCCCCAGTTGGCCAGGGGGAGGCCCACATGGTGCAGCGGACCTCTCCTGGCCCACCTGCTGCTCCCCTCAGCAGTGTGTTTCAGTCAGTCTGCCTGTTCTGTTCCCTGCTGTTCTGTCTCTGGTGGATCCTTTCACCGCCCCTGTATCTCTGGCCTGTACCCCAGCTCTTGTATGAATAAATAAATAAATCTTAAAAAAAAATAAAGTCTGGAAATGTAATACCCTTATTTTTCCTTGTTTTGTCAGGGAAGCTTTGGCTATTCAGAATCTCTTATGATTCCTTTTATCAACAATGTTTGTTCAAATTCTTTAAAGAATGTCATGGAAATTTGTCTTGGAATTGCATTGAATCTAAATAAACTACTTCAGGTAAAATGGCCATTTTGACAATGTAGATTCTTTCATTCCATGATCAGGGCTAACTTTCCACTTCTTTGTGTCTTATCCTGTTTAACAATATAATTCTCTTTAACAATATCTTACAATTTGCCTTTTACAGGTCTTTCACCTACCTTGCTAAGTTTACTCCTCAGTATCTCATTTTTTATGTGTGAATATAAGCGGACTGGTATTCTTAATTTTTTCCTTTTGTAGTTTATTGTTTGCATATGTGAAGGCAATTGATTTTTTGTATTGATTTTGTGTTACTTTACTGAACTGGTTAATTGTTTTAATTAGTTTTTTCATGGATATTTTAGGGTTCTCAAAATATATCATGTCATCTGCAAATAAAGATAGCTTTCCTTTGTTACCAAATGGGATTCCTTTTTAGTTTACTCTTGCCTAATTTCTCTAGCTAGGATTTCTAATCCTATGATGAATAGCAGTGGTTAGAGTGGGCATCCTTATCTTATACCAGATCTTAGGGGAAAGGCTTTCAGTTTTTCACCATTGATAATAATGCTATCTGTAGGTTTGTCCTATATAGCTTTTCTTAAGTTAAGACAAATTCCATTTATCCCCAGTTTTTTAAGGTTTTTCATCATAAATTAATATTGGATTTTATCAAATGCTTTCTTGGCATCAATTGATATGATCACTTTTTATCTTTCTTTTTGCTGATGTGATGAATTGTGATGATTTTCAGATATTGAAATATTTTTGTGTCTCTGGTATAAATCCCAATTGCTCATGACACATAATCTTTTTAATATATTGCTGTACTTGGTTTGTTAAGAATTTATTGAGGATTTTAGCATCTGTGTTCATTACTGAGATTGATCTGTAGTTTTCCTTTGTGTGTATTGTCTTTGATAGATTTATTTATTTATTTATTTATTTATTTAGTTTTATTTATGCATACAAGAACTGGAGTGTACACTGAAAGTTTGGTAGAACTCACGTATGAAACCATTTGGTCCTGACTTCTGGTTTGGGGAAGAGTTTTGATTTCTATTTAAATTTCCTTGCTTGCAATTGGTTTGTTAATGTTTTCTTTTTCTTCCCAACTAAGTCTTGTGTGATTGTACAATTCTAAGAAATTTTCCCATCTCCTGTAGTTAGTTTGTGTATAAATGTTCATAGGAATCTTTTACTGCCATGTCTATGGTGCCTCTCCTCTAATTTTTGATCTTATATATTTTTGTCTTGAAACAAATGATAATGAGGATATAAAATTCCAGAACACATGAGAAGCAACAAAACTAGTATTAAAAGGAAAGTATATAACAATACAGACCCACATTAAAAAGAAGGAAAAAACACAAAGATACAACCTAATCTCTCATCTCACGGAAATAGAGGAAAAAAAGAATGAAAAAGCCTAAAAGACAGTAGAAGGAAGAAACTAATAAAAATTAGAGCAGAGATAAATGAAATAGAAATCAAAATGACAGTCCAAAAGATCAATGAAACCAAAAGCAGTTTTTTGAAAAATAAAAGAAACCTCTAGCTAGAAGTACAAAGTAAAAGAGGTACAAAAATATTCTCCAACATCTGCCTTGAAATTTGAGTGTTATGGGCCTCTCTGGTGGCGCAGGCGGTTGAGCGCCACACTGTAAGGTTGTCCACAGCCTCTGCAGTGCGGGTTCGATCCCGGCAGGCCGGCGAGAATCCCACATGGTGAAGCAGACCTCTCTTGTCTCGCCCGCTGCTCCCCTCAGCAGCATCAGTCTGCCTGTTCTGTTCCCCGCTCTGTCTCTGGTGAATCCTCTCACGCCCCCCACATCTGGCCTATACCCTGGTTCTTGTATAAATAAATAAATCTTTTTAAAAAATTGTCTTTTTTAAAAAAATTGATTGTTATTATTATTCCATGTATCTTAGTACTCTTTTTTGTGTGTGTGAGTAAATATCAATGGGCGTTGTATCTTCCTGATGTATTGTTTCCTTAATAATTCTATAATGTACTTGACTAGCAATTTGTTTTATTTTTATGTAATTTATTTATTCATATATATTTTTCATTGATGCTCTTTTTTGTGCAATGTTTCCTTTCTCCTCTCAGGTATAGTCCCCGTACAATTCCCACTACCAATTACTCATCTACCATCGCCATAGTCCCTTGTGATTTTCCCTCCCCCTTCCCTACAGAATGTCTCTGATTTATATTTGCCTGTTAATTTTGTTTTTTTTAATTATTGTCATTATTTCCCCTGAAATCCCTTATTTGTTTCCCCTATAGTCCTCCTATAAGTGAAACCATCCAGTACATTTATTTTTCCTTCTGACTTACTTCACTAAGCATAATCCCTTCTAGCTCCATCCATGTTGCTGCAAATGGCATGAGTTTATCATTTTTGATTGCTGGATAGTAGTCCATTGTGTATATGTACCACATCTTAAAAAAAAAAAAAAAAGATTGATTGATTTATTTATTTATTTATACAAGCACTGGGTACAGTCACAAGTGCGGGAGGGTGGGAGAATTCACCAGGCCAGAGCTGGGAACAGAACAGGCAGACTGATGAAGTACACTGCTGAGGGGAGCATCAGGCGGCAGGAGAGGTCTACGTGCCATGTGCGACCTTTGCCCGGCAGCCGGGGATGGAACATTGCGCTGCAAAGGCTGCGGGCAGCTTCGGAGCCCAGCACTCAACTGCTGCTGCACCAGGGGAGGCCCTGTACCACATCTTCTTGATCCAGTCATCTATTTTTGGGCATTAGGGTTGTTTCCATATCTTACCTATTACAAACAATGCTGCAATAAACATAAGGGTGCAGGTGTCCTTTGGGTAGATTCCTAGGAGTGGAATTGCTGGGTCATGTGTTACTTCATTTTTAGTAGATTGAGGAACCTCCACACAGTTTTCCACAATGGGATAGTTTGCACTCCCACCAACAATGTAGGAGAAATCCATTTTCTCCACATCCTCACCAACATTTGTTTCCTGGTTTTTTTGTTTGTTTGTTTGTTTGTTTGTTTTTAATATGTGCCATTCTCACTGGTGGTAGGTGGTATCTCATTGTGGTTTTGACTTGCATTTCCATGATTATAAGGGATGTTAAACATTTTTTCATATTTTTCTTGGACATTTGCATTTCCTCTTTGGAGAAGTGTCTTTTTAGCACCTCTGCCTGTTTTTTGACTGGATTGTTTAATTTGTTTTTGTTGAGTCATGTGAGTTCTTTGTAGATCTTTGTGATCATCCCTTTTCAGTTATATGGTGTGAAAAAAAATTTCTCTCAATCAGCACGGCATCTCTTTGTTTTGGCTGCTCTTTTGCTGTAGAGAAGGTTTCTAGTTTGATGGAATCCCAGCTGTTTACCTTTTCCTTCACACTCTTTACTTCTGGAGATGAATACTCAAAGATGTTTCTGAGGTGTACATCATAGAGTGTTTTGCCTATGTTTTCTTCTATATATTTTATGGTTTCAGGTCTTATGTCCAATTATTTTATTCATTTTGTTTTTGCGCATGGTGTGAGGTAGTAGTCTAATTTCATTCTTTTGCATGTGGTGGTCATTTTCGCAGCACCATTGAGTGTCCTTGTTCTGTTGCATATTCTTTGCTCCTTTGTCAAATATTAGCTGTTCATATATATGTGGCTTATTTCTGGGTTTTCTATTCTGTTCCATTGGTTTGTGTGTCTATTTTTGTTCCAGTACCATACTATTTTAATTACTATGGCTTTGTAGTATAGTTTGAAGTCTGGGAGTGTGATACCTCCATTCTCCTTTCTAGTCAGCAGAGCTTTGGCTATTCAAGGTTCTTGATGTGGTTCCATATGAATTTCATCAATAATTGTTTTATTTCTTTAAAGAATTTCATGGATATTTTTTATCAGGGTTGTTTTGAATCTGTAAATCACTTTCTGTAGGATAGCCATTTTAATAATGTTCATTAGTCCAATCCATGAGCAGGGGATGTCTTTCCATTTCTTTGTGACTTCTATTTCTTTTAACAGTGTTTGATAATTTTCTTTGTACAGGTACTTCACATTCTTTGTTAAGTTTATTCCCAGTTATATTATTTATTTTTGTTTCAATTGTTAATGGGATAGTTTTCTTAATTTCTTCTTCTTAAAATTGTTTGCATATAGAAAGGCTACTGTTTTTTGTGTGTTGATTTTGTATCCTGCTACTTTACTAAACTAATTTATTATTTTAATTAGTTCTTCTGTGAAATATTTAGGGTTCTCTATATATATTATCATATCATCTGCAAATAGTGATCATTTTACTTCTTCTTTTCCTGTTTGAATTCCTCTATGTCTTTCTCTTGTCTTATTGCTCTGACTAGAACTTCCACTATTAAATTGAAAAGCAGTGGCGAGAGTGGACATCCTAGTCTTGTTCCTGACTTTAAATGAAAATCTTTCAGCTTTTCACCATGGAGAATATGGGGGGTTTATTGTATATGGCTTTTATTACATTAAGGTATGTTCCTTCTATCCCAAGATTTTTGAGGGCCATCATCATAAATGGATGTTGAACTTTGTCAAATGCTTCCTCAACATCTATTGATATGATCATATGGTTTTTATTTTCTTTTCAATGATGTATTGGATTACATGTGCTCCTGGAATAAATCCCACTTGGTTGTGGTGTATTATCCTTTTCATGCATTGTTGGATTCTGTTGGCAAGGATTTATTTATTTATGCATACAAGAACTGGAGTATAGGCCAAAAGTGTGGTGGGTGGGAGAATTCACCAGTGACAGAGTAGGAAATGAACAGGCAGATCTATTGAAAGACACTGCTGAGGGGAGCAGAGGGAGAGACTGGAGAGGTCAGCTGTACCATGTGGGTTAGCTGCCTGAGCCAGGAATCTGACTCATGTTGCAGTGGCTGTGGATAGCTTAATAATGCTGTGACTTAACCCCTTGCACCAACAGAGTGACCATGATTTTGATCTTAATGTAACTGTTCATGTTTGTTTTCTGGCCAATATGTGATCAATCCTGGAGAATGATCTGTGCACATTTGAGAAAAATGTGTACTCAGATGTTTGGGGGTGTAATGTACTGTAGATTTCTGTTAAGCCCATGAGCCCTTTATTTATTTAGGGCTCTAGTGTCCTTGTTTATTTTTTGTCTCATTGATCTTTCCATTGATGAGAGTGGGTGCTGAAGTTTCCTATTATATATGTGTATTTTCTCTAATGTCTGCTTTCAGAGCTGATAATAATTATCTGATATATTTTGGTGCTCCTTCATTTGGTGAGTATGTTGATGTTGTGCCCTTTATCATAATGTAGTTTCCATCAATGTCTCTTTTTACCTTTTTTTAGTTTGAAGTCTATTTCATCTGATAAAGAGTTTAGCTGTTTCTGCCTTCTTTTCTGGCCCATTTGCTTGTAGAATTGTTTTCCAAGCTTTTACTTTCAGTCTATGTTTATCTTTTGTAGTTAAATGTGTGTTCTGGAGACAGCAGAAGGTTGGATTTTGTTTTTTAAACCAGCCTGCAACTATTTCTTTGTATTATTAAGTCTAGTCATTTACATTTATATTTTAGGGTTAATATTGATACTTTAGCATCCATATTTGCCATTTTGTTTGTATTTTTGTTTTTATTCCTTACTTTATCCTGTTGTTCCGATTCATTTCTGTTGGTTTTGGCTTTAGGACTTCTTGTAGTATTTTTGGAGTGGGGGTTTAATAGTAATGAATTTCTGGAGATTCTGTTTGTCTGAGAAAGTCCTTATTTTCCTTCATAGATGAAGGAGAGCTTTGCAGGGTAAAGTATTCTTGGTTGGCATTTGTTGACTTGGAGTTTTTGAATACATCATTCCCTTCTCCTCTTGCCCAAAGTGTTTTGTAGAGAAGTCTGATATAGCCTGATTTGTTTTCTTTTATAGGTTATCTGTTTCTTTCCCCTCATCAGCTTCATTACTTTTTTCCATGTTTTGGACTCTTGTAAGATTTACTATTATATGTCTTGCTGTAGTTTTTCTTTCTTTGTGGTAATTTGGTGTTCTTCTAGCTTCCTGTATGTCTATTTTCATCCCCATCTTCATGCTTGCAAAGTTCTCTTTGATTATCTCCTTGAATAGTTTCTCAGTTCCTCTGTCTCTCTCCTCACCTTCTGGGATTCCTATAACTCTTATATTTACTTTCCTCATGGTGTCAGATAGTTCTCGAGGTGCTTCTTCATTCTCTTTTCCTTCATACTTCTCTTTCCTTTTCTTTTTTGGTTGTTTTTATATCTGTATCTTCTAGAGTACTGATTCTTTTCCTTCCATTTCATCAATTCTGTTTTTGTTACTTTTAATTTTTTTTTTTAATAGAGGCATGTTTATTTATTTATTTATTTGTTTGTTTGTTTGTTTGTTTGTTTATACACGCACTGGGTACAGTCAGAAGCACAGGAGGGTGAGAGAATTCACCAGAGCCAGAGCAGGGAGCAGAGCAGGCAGAAGGACCGAAGTACACTGCTGAGGGGAGCAGAGGGCGGCAGGAGAGGTCTGCGCGCCATTTGGGACCCTCCTCTGGTGGCCGGGGAGCAGCCGGGGATCGAACAGGCACCGCAGAGGTCGCCGGCAGCTTCGCAACCCAGCGCTCAACCGCTGCGCCACCGGGGAGGCCCCCTGTTTTTGTTACTTTTCCCACAGTTTTTTTTTTAGCTCCTCCCATTAGTCTTTTAACATGCTGCACTTCTTTCATTTCCTTCTTTAAAGACTCAATTTCATTCTTCAGTTCAATTGTATTTCTCATATCATTCGTTCCTTTTCATCTTCTTTATGTTTTTAATTATGGTGATTCTAAATTGTCTGGCAGGCAGGCAGAGAAGTTCTTCCATGTCATTTCATTGTAGAGTTCTGGGGCTGACTTGTGTGTGTGTGTGTGTGTGTGTGTGTGTGTGTGTGGTGTGTTCTTCCCCAAAGAGCTTGCCTTGTTATTTGTATTTTCCCCTTCTACCTGTTGTTTGTTTTCTAATTTGTTCTATGCATTGGGCCACTGTGCCACTGGTACTGGTGGGCATCTTTTTTAGGTGCTCCTACTAAGATATCAGGAACTGGTGGCCAGACGAAGTCTGGTACTGTTACACTAGACTCTGCAAGGACAATAATCCTGTAGATGGGATAATGGGCGCTGTCCCTGAAGGTCACCAAATCTCTGTATGCTGCTTGTATCTTCCCCTACATGCTCATCTTAACCTTCATTTGAGGAACCCTCCCTCTGAGTTTACTCAGTTCCAGAAAGGGATTGCAGGGTTGTTGGTTTCCAACAGTATCTAGGCAGGCCTACACTTTCCTGGAACCCACAGTTTACCTTGATAGTGGAGCCCTTCCTCTCTTCTATTCAGTTCCTAAGTGGGAGCACAGGGTTACCGGCCCCCAGCAGCCTCGTGCAGGCCTGTGCATTCCTGCTCACCTTTGTTAGGAGAGCCTTCCTTCTGTCTTTACTCAGTTCCAGAAGGGGATTGTGGGGTTTCTGACTTCCGACAGCATGGCAGGCAGGCCTGCATTTTCCTAGGACCCACAGTTCACTTTGATGGCAGAGCACTCTCTCTCTTCTAGTATTTGAATATGTCATTCCATTTCATTGGTCCCCACAGTGTATCTTCAGAGAACTCTGAAGTTAGCCTAGTCAGGATTCTTTTACAGGTTATTTGTTTTTTTCCACCTTGTCAGCATCTATTTTTCCTTTGTCTAGGACTCTTGGAAGTTTTACTACAATATGTTTTGTTTTATGTCTCTTTTTATTTAGTTAATTTGGTGTTCATTTATTTTCCTATATTTGAATGATCAGTTCCTTCTTCAAATTTGGGAAATTTTCTTTCATTATTTCACTAAATAATTTTTTAGTTCCCTTCTCTCTCTCTTCTTCTGGGGTGGCTATGATTCTTTCATTTCCTTTCCTTGGTGTCAAATAATTCTCAATGTTTCTTTGCTTTTTTTTTTTCCTTTGAATTTATCTTTTTTTGATAAATATATTGATTCTTTCCCCATTTGCATTTTTGAGATCACTGATTCAATCTTCCAATGGTCTAATCTCCCTTCACTTTCTCCAACATTTTTCATCTTCTCCATTGATCTTTTTATATTTTGCAATTCTGCTGTTTTCTTATTTATTTTTTTAAAGATTTATTTATTTACGCATACAAAAACGGGGGCACAGGCCAGAAATGTGGGGGGGTGAGAGGATTCACCAGAGACAGATTGGGGAACAGAACAGGCATATTGACTGAAATACACTGCTGAGGGGAGCAGGGGGCAAGTCAGGAGATGTCTGCTGTGCCATGTGTATTGCTGCCTGGCCAGGGATCGAACTCGTGCTGCAGTGGCTGTGGCTAGTTTCATAGGTTGCGTCTTAATCCCTTGCGCCAGCAGGGAGGGCCCTGTTTTCTTTTTTTTTAAAAAGAAGACAATTTTAGTCCTCTGTTCATTGATTGTGTTTCTCATGACATGTCTCTGAAATTTTTATTCCTAAGTTATCCTGACTTGCTCCAAGTCTTTGATTTTCTTAATTATGGCAATTTTGATTTCATATCTGATAGAAAGAAAAATTCTTCCTTGTCTTCGTGATCGAGTTCTAGAGATTTGTTTTCTCTGAGGACTTGCTTGGCCATTTTCATATTTCTTTTCCCTAATTGTTTGCTTTCAGTTTTGTTCTGTTGTAGTTGGGGCTTCTTTTGTGTGTAAGCCCTCCTCTTCCACTATTCTAGCATTACCAGGTGGTGGATACAGTAGCTAGGGCCTCATAGGATTGAAGCTCTTCCTGACTGGGATCCAATTGCTTTGGTACTGATCAGGTAGAGGGCGTAGAAGGGCAGGTCCCTGGAACCTCACTCTCAAGTTCTTCTGGCAGAGCCTGGTCTCCCGGGCAGATAGCTTTCTAGACTTGATTTTAAGATACATCCTTTATGACTCATGTAGCCAACAATATATTTAAAAAAAATAAAATAGAATATATACCAATATGAAGGTTAATGTTTCACTCTAAAAATAAAGTCCTGAAAATTAAGTCAGGGAAAAAATAAAAACAGAAGCAATGAGAACAAGACAGTAGAAGAAAATAATAACCAAAGACACCACTGAAGTACTGGTAAAAAAAACCTGTCAATCTAGAGAAATTCACTTTAAGAACAGATAAAGACTGAAAAACAGACATTCACTAAAGTGAAATATGAAAAGTGTTCTTTAAATAGGAATATGAACTCAGTTAGATAATATGACCAAGAAGAAGAATTGAGTGAAAACATGTTAGGTGAATCTAATCTATGTGACAAAATAATAATAATGACACCAACATTTAATTTTAGGGACTAGATAAAGCAGAATTCACCTAAAATACTGAACCAAAAACAATAGCAGTTCTTTGTTCATTATTCTTTTAAAAATATGTAAGATAGTCACTGAAAAGTAGAAATAGAGCACATAATTTTTGAAAGAACAGAAGGAAGAAAAAGAATGAGAAATTTAAAATTTCAATACATTTGAAAGAGGGCAAGGAAGTAATGAAGAAAAGGGAGAGATTAAAAGCACAAAATAAGTAATAGAAACATGTACAACTCTATTAGAATAAAATAAACATAAATGTACTAATGTCAGGCCCCCCAGGAAGTCTAGAGATTTAACTGCAAGAAATTTACTATAAGTACCTTTTATGCCTGTTTCTTGCCCAATTGCTCTAAGACTTCCAACACTATGTTGAATAGTAGAGGTGAAATTAGACATTCTTGTCTTTTTTTTAAAGATTTATTTTATTTATACAAGAACCAGGGTACAGGCCAGATGCACAGGAGGGTGAGAGGATTCACCAGAGACAGAGTGGGGAACAGAACAGGGAGACTGATGAAATACACTGCTGAGGGGAGCGGCAGGCCAGACAGGAGAGGTCTGCTCACCATGTGGGTTGCTCCAAGGCCAGCAGGGATCTAACTGGTACTGCAGAGGCTGCGGACAGCTTCCCAGAGCCATGCTCAACCACCTGTGCTACCAGGAAGGCCTATCTTTTTTTTTTTTTTTTTTTGAGGTAACATTGGTTTATAAATATTTTTTGTGATTTAGAGGTATAGGATCTTTCCCTTCAGGTGTTACTTCCACACCACATCCACCACCAGTGCACACATAATCTTCCATCATAGTCCATTGTACCCACTCCCCATTCTGCTCCCTTCTCTCCCAGTTCGTACCTAGTAGCCTCAGTTCTACAGTCAGATTTATGTGGTTTGTTATTGCCTTGAATTTATCTAATTCTTTGTTTTGTTTCTCTATAGTCGAAATATAAGTGAAACTATCCACTACTTACCTTTCTCCTTCTGATACACTGTCTTATTCCTGATCTAAGCAGCAATGCTTTCATTTTTTCATGATTCAGTACGAGACTGGCTTTGGGTTTGTCATATATGGCCTTTAGTACTTTGAGATAAGTTTCATTTTTTTCCCATTTTATTGAAAGTTGTTACTACAAATGGATGTAAAATCATGCTGATTTTTTTTTGCATCTATTAAAACTTTCATGTGATTTTTATCTTCTTTTTTGTTGATCTAGTGAGTGCTGGTAATTGTTTTTTGTATGTTAAATTAGTCTTGCATCCTTATATAAATGAAGAAAAATGGATGTATCACACTCCTTGATTTCAAATTATACTAAACAGTAGCATTCATGAAGGCAGTATAGTATTATAATAAAAGCAGGAACAAAGATCAATATAATATAATAGAAATACCTGAAATAACTACATACAAACATCTTTGACAAAGGAGTCATGAAAAAGAAAGAGTCCTTAATAAATGGCACTGGGTAACAGCATGCAAAAAATGAGCTAGATCCAAATTTGACGCGTATACAAAAATCAGTTCCAAATGGATTAAAGGTTTGGATATAAGACTGAAATTAAAAAAAAAAAAAAAACATAGGGATACACTACTGGACATCAGCTGAAAGATGTATTTGAGGATAGAACACCAACTTTAAGGAAAACAAAAGCAAAAGTAAACAAGAGAGTCTACATCAAACTAAAATCTTTTGTACCTCAAAAGAAACAATTACAAAACAAAAGGCACAAACTGGAAGAAAATATTTGCATACCCCAAATCTGATAAGGGGTTAATTTCCAAAAAAAATTTATAAAGTTCTTATACAATACAACAGCAAAAAACCTAGATGTGCAAAAGATATAAAGACACTTTCCTAAAGACATTCAGATTGATGGCCATTAGACATGTAAGAAATTGTTCAACATTACTTATTCCAAAACATATCTAAGTGTATATCCACAAGATATACACAATGAGATATCACTTCACCTCTGTCATAATGGCCTTTATCAAAAAAAAAAGAAAAGAAAAGAACCAAATGTTGGTGAAGATATGGAAAAAAGGATCACTCATCCTCTGTTAATAAGAACGCAATATGTTTTTGTGTCCTTTGGGTAGATTCCTAGGAGTGGAATTGCTGAGCCATGTGGAAGCTCCATTTTTAGTAGTTTGAGGAAACTCCACAGAGCCTTCCATAGTGGTTGGACAGGTTTGCATTCAAAAGGACACCTGCACCCCTATGTTTATTGCAGCACTATTTACAAGAGGTAAAATAGGGAAACAAGCCAAATGCCCAAAAATAGATGATTGGATCAAGAAGAAGTGGTATATATATTCACAATGGACTATTAGTCAGCAATCAAAAAAGAAAAATTCATGCCAGTTGTAGCAACATGGGTAGAGCTAGAGGGGATTATACTCAGTGAAATAAGCCAAAAAGAAAAAGAAAAATATCAGATGGTTTCACCTCTGGGAGGAATGTATGGGAAACAAATCAGGGATCAGGAAAAATAATAATTACAATAAATTAAAAATAAAAATTAACAGGCAACTATAAATCAGAAACATTCCACAGGGGAGGGTAAGGGAGAGGGAGAGGGATCAAAACAGGTAAGGGAAGAGCACAAGGGACTATGGTGATGATGCACAGGTGAATTGGTGACGGGAACTCTATGGGGACTATATCTGAGAAGAGAAAGCTTACATTGTACAAAAAGAAAGAATGATGTGTATATATATATATATATATATATATATATATATATATAAAATTATTAAAAGAAATGCAATATAGAGCAGACTCTATGGAAAACAGTATGGAGGTAACTTAGAAGATAAATATGGAAATCCCATATGATCCAACAATACCTCTGCTGAGTATTTACCCAGAGAATATGAAAACACTACCATGAAAAGATTTATGTACTGCTATGTTCAAAGCAGTTCTCTCAACAATTCACAATTACCAAGTCTTTAAACCAACCTAAGTGCCCAATGACAGGTGATTAGATGAAGAAAATGTGAAATACAGACTTAATGGAATACTACTCAGCTATTTAAAAAGGGCAAAACTGATGGACTTTGAGGTGATTATGCTAAGTGAAATAACTCAGAATGTGAAAGACAGATATGGGGTGGTTTCATTTATGTGTGGTACATAAATAACCAAAAAATATATACTGGCAAAGTACAAAAAATTCTTAAACTTTGTGAAAAACATACAGGTTACCAATGGAATAGGACAGATGGGAGAAGGGATAGGTTAAGGAAAGGGATAAGGTATTGGCATGGAAGATTTGGTGAGGGTGAATGAAACATGTATACCTATGGGGGATAAAAATGTACACCCAAAATTACATACATGTAAACGACTGCCAACCAAAAAATGTGCTTTCACAATACAGTCCTGGGTGGGAATGAAAAAATCAGTCCTGGACAGAAGATATTTAGCTATGAGATAGTCACAACAAAGATTTAGCAAACCCACAGTGTTCCCTGAAACTGTACTGACCTTGAGAAGCCTTCTTTGGAAAAAGGAGATTGGGATTTTATAGCCTTGTATTAATCAGGCATTGGCTGTGGGTTACCTTAGAAAGGTGTGGCCTCGGGTAAGATGCTTTTCAGTTCCTGAGAACAAAGCTTATGCAAGAATAGAACTGAAACTGGAAGCCACCTGCATGCCCAGCAGCATTAGGAAGAGTACTTCCATGCCAGGATTTTGTGTATACCAATGATCCTCTAAAGTTAAGTTTTCATTAAAATGTGAAAGATTACCAGAATATATAATGAAAATAAATCCATATGTTACATGGTACAGTATTACTTCAAACATAAGGAAACAAAAAAATAAAAGAATGAAATGCAAATATAGGTCAATACTCAAACAGTCCTAGCTATATTCAATGAAAAAAATTCAGCCTATTAATAACAATGTAGAGACTAAGTTAACAAAAAAAGTATCAATAAGAACAAAGAGATGGGACTCCCTGGTAGCACAGGCGGTTGCTCACCGCGGCACTGTGAAGCTGTCCGCAGCCTCTGCAGTGCGGGTTCGATCCTGGCCTGCCAGCGGGAATCCCACATGATGAAGCAGACCTCTCTTGTCTAGCCCACTGTTCCCCTCAGCAGTATATTTCTTCAGTCTGCCTGTTCTGTTCCCACTCTGTTTCCAGTGAATCCTCTCACCCTCCTGCGCATCTGGCCTGTACCCTGGTTCTTGTATTTTAAAAAAAGTTTAAAAAATAAGAACAAATAGAGTCAATAGAAAAGCTCTAACAACTATCATCATAGAGGCATCCAATCCCATGAAATCAAATATACAAAGTTAAATTTGGCATAAAATCAAGGAGAAAATGTTAAATTGATCACCACAATAGTGATATATTTTAACACAATTCAATAATTGGTAGATCAGTTCAAAATATTTATGAAAATGTAGATTTCTGTAACCTAATTAACAACTTGACTAAGCATGTGAAACAGTTTCCAACAATTAGAGAATTCTTATTATTTTCAGCCACAAAGGAAATTTTACAAAAAGTGCCTAACCCTCATAAGTAAAAACATTACTGAGAAAGAAGAACATGCATGGCAATATCACACTCTCTACCTTCAAAGTATAGTACAAATCTACAGTAATTAAAACAGGTTGGTATTGAACAAAAACAGACACACAGATCAATGAAATGGAATTGAGAGCCCAATAAAAATCACACACATGTGAGCAGCTGATTTACGACAGAGGCATCAAGAGGTTATAATGGAACAAGGAAAGTCTCCAGTAAATAGTGTTGAGAAAACTGGACAACCACATGCAAAAGAATAAAATTAGGCCATTATCTAACACCATACAAATGAGGCTACATCAACCTGAAAAGCTGAACTATGCCTTTAAAACTTGTTAATGCTGTAAATTCAGTGCTATCTTTATTTTACCACAATTAAAAAAAAAAATAAGTCACTTAACATACACCTAACATGGTAGATTTTTTTTTATATAAACTTTAAAAGCTGAAGAAAAATGAAATAATCATCCTATTTCAGATAGGGAAAAACCAAGAGAACAAACTTTAAGAAAGTATTAGCAAAAACTTTAAGAAAGTACATCAGAAAACAATTTGGTGAAATAGAAAACTTCATATGGTAGACAAGAACAATAAAGCATTAGGTTGAGTGTGTGTGTGTGTGTTCTTTTTTAATTGAAGTCTCCTTACTAGTCCTGCTTCCAAGCGTTGCCATGACCAGAGGGAGTGCCAGGGGAAACAGACCTCGCTGGGAGGAATCCGCTCCGCAACATTCCATGTACACACAAAACTATAGACATGCGGAGCATCACTATTGCGGCTAGAAGTTGGCAGCGCACGAAAGGGGAGGTATAGGTGGGAGGTTGGGGTGTCATTAAAAAAAAATGCAGAACCCTGCAACAGGGATGCCTGTGGGGAAGCACTTGGTCTGCTTCAACCAAGAGGAATGAGATCAAAAGTGGTTTGAGAAGGCCGAATCTATCAGGGATGGATGGAGGAGGAAGATCCAGGGCTGGAGGTGCTGTTAGGCGAATGGATAAATGGATTGCCTTCCCCCTGCTGGGGTCCCCGGGCAGGAATGGGGCAGCCAGATACTCCAAGCAGGGGAGGGAGGTCTGGAGGGAACTCACAAAGGCTTGCCCTCCAAGGAGACGAAGGTGCTATCCCCTATCTTTTCTGCCAGGGTGTAGTGGTGCTTGGCTTCCTCATAGCAGTTTGCTTGTAATTCATGCTTGATTCCTGTCAGGTTCTTGATGGAATCCTTGTAGCTAACAAAGATCATTTTGCTCTTTAAGGGTGCACACTCAGAGACCCAGAAGAAAAACACCAGGTCCTCCTTTCTCTCTTTGTTCTCCAGGTTGCATCACGGAGAGTGCAAGAGCAGTCCTTGTCTGGCAGCATCTTGACAAAGGTAGCTCAGTGGCTGCCCAGGGTCTGGCCGCATCACCTGCCAGTATTTCTTGTCCTCCAGGATGATATTCTTTTCGTCCTCACTCAGGCAGAAGAGCACTGCTTTCTTGCACTTTTTCACCTCCTCTGGTGTCTGACCTAGGCACTTTCATATTGTTGAACACTGTGATGGCACCATTGGAGACAGCCACACTGGAAGCCACATTTCCAGAAGCAAAAAGGAGAGAACACAGATAATCAAAAAAGGGCTGGCTGCTGCAGCTGCTGCTGCTGGAATCTGACTGAACCCAGTGCATAAATTTTTATTTTTTTTAAGATTTTCAACTTTTTTTTTAAAGATTTATTTATTTATTTATACAGGCACTGGGTACAGTCAGAGTGCTAGAGGGTGAGAGAATTCACCAGAGCCAGAGCGGGGAGCAGAGCAGGCAGAAGGACCGAAGTACACTGCTGAGGGGAGCAGCGGGCGGCAGGAGAGGTCTGCGCGCCATGCGGGACCCTCCTCCGGTGGCCGGGGAGCAGCTGGGGATCGAACGGGCGCCTCAGAGGCTGCGGGCAGCTTCGCAACCCAGAGCTCAACCGCTGCGCCACCGGGGATGCCAAAGTTCGTGAATTTTTTTAAGTTGCATGAATTTAAAAAAAAAAATCTCATGAACTTTTTCACAAAAAAAAAGAGCATGCAAAATAGCACTTTTTGAAAAAGAAAATGAATCCAACTATAGGTGCTATTAACAACAAAAAGATGTATTATGTTAAGTACAATTTGCTTCCAATTTAGTATGTAAAACAAAAAGTATGCGGTCAGCTGTTATTGGAGTGTAGACTGGCCCGGCAGCGGTGCAGGTGTGAAAAAAATTACCAGAGATAGTGGAGAACAGAAAAGGCAGATTTATTGAAATACACTGCTAAGAAAAGCAGCGGTAGAGACTGGAGAAGTCTGCTTGAGAAGGAATTGGGGCTCCCTTTTATAACTTGTTTTTGTGGGCATTACGTTGACTGAGGAAGTTGGTTTTGGCCAGTTATTTGCCAGTTTGTCTGGTCTCGGGTGTTGACCTTTGACACAAAAAGTGTCCTGGCCCTGCTTCTGTATTAGTGGTGAAAGTGATGAGTCTTATGATCTGGTTCCCATAGCAATCTTGCCAATTCCTTTTATCTATTCACTCTTCCCAAATCTTCATGCTGGACAAGGAGAGAGGGCTTAGTTTTGAAACTTATTAAATGATACCCTGAAATGACTCAAGAAAAAAACCTAAAAATATTGAACAATCCCCAAACTATTAAATAGATTTAATCAATCAATCAATCAACCAATTAAAATATTTTGTAGGGCCTCCCCTGGTGGCACAGGTGGTTGAGTGCCGCGCTGTGAATCTGTCCGAAGCCTCTGTAGTGCAGGTTGGATCCCTGCTGGTGGGCGAGGGTCCCACAAGTCGCTGCAGACCTCTCCTGTCTCGCCTGCTGCTCCCCTCAGCAGTGTATTTCGTCAGTCTGCCTGTTCTGCTCCCTGCTCTGTCTCTGGTGAATCCTCACACCCTTCTGCACATCTGGCCTGTGCCCCCATTCTTATATAAATAAATAAAATCTTTAAAAAAATAATAAAAAATAAAAAATAAATAGAATAAAATAAAATGTTTTGTAAAAGAACGTATTATACTTGAAAATTATGCAAATGAATTCTGACATAAAAAATAATTCTAATCTTACACAAACTCTTTTGGAGTATAGAAAATAATAGTATTTGACTTGTACCTGTGAAGTTAACATTTACTCCCAAAATAAAAGACAAAAAGGGAAAAGAAAAGGCCAATCTCATTCATCTATATAGATTCAACAATCCCAAAAAAGAAAGATAAAGTAAAATAACCAAATTTAACAATGTTTTAAGTGTTATTATGTTATAACTAAATAGGACTCAATATTATCAAAATAAGGTTTAGCAACAGAAAATTTATTGGTTACAAAAAGCTTTAATAAATGCTTGGAAATTAGGGCCTCCCCTGGTGGCTCAGTGATTGAGCACTGGGCTGCGAAGCTGCCCTCAGCCTGTGCAGCGCAGGTTTGATCCCCAGCAGCCGGCCAGGGTCCCACATGGCGTGACAGACCTCTCCTGCCGTGCCCGCTGCTCCCCTCAGCAGTGTATTTCGTCAGTCTGCCTGTTCTGTTCCCCGCTCTGGCTCTGGTGAATTCTCTCACCCTCCTATGCTTCTGACTGTACCCAGTGCTTGAATAAATAAATAAATACTTAAAAAATTCATTAATAAATGCTTGGAAATGATGTAATGAAATTTAACATTCATGAAAATATTGGTTGGAATAAATAGTAAGTTTTGAAGAACACCTAAACTGACAAAAGGTGGTTATTAAGAATCTAAAAAAACTTTATATTTAATTGTGGACTGTTAAAAGCCTTTCCTTTAAAATGAATAAAAAGGCCATGATTCCTAATATCACACTGCCCATCAGCAGTATACTTGAAGCTGCAGCTAGCTATGAAAAACAAAAGAAATGGAAACATAGAGAAATTTAGTGAGCAGAACAAAACCATTATTATTTGTAGATAATGTAAGGTATGTTGAAAACCCAACGAACTTAGAAATCTAACTGTAGAACTGAGACTACCATATGGGAAGGAGTTGGAAGGAGACCAAAGTTAATTGCATTTGTATATACCAGCCAAAGTATTATGTACTTTTGTGTAAATTTATAATGTCAAATAATGTGTCAAAATGTAGTGTCAAATTGTAGGTAAATATATTTCTATTCACAGTAGAAACAAAAAATGTAAAATATCTAAGGATAAATACAAATGAAGAAGAACAAATTTAGAAGGCCTGAACAAAAAAACAAAAACAAAAACTGGACACCTGTATAGGAAGAGTTGATATAATAAATATGTTAATTCTCTTTAGATTGATCTTTCTGTTCAATACAAATGCAAACAAATTTCCAATAGGTTATTTTCTGCATCAAGTTGGCTCTACAATATATATATATATGTCCAATAGTAAAAAAGAGCATTGTTGAAGAAAACAAATCAAAAGGATATACCTTATTATGTATCAAGATATTATAAAAAATATGGCTAAGACATACTTCATTGGTATGGAGATCAGCAAATAGACTTACACAACAGAAGAGAGGACCCGCAGAGAGGCTTACACAAAGATAGAAACCTGATTATGATGGAACTGGCATCAGAGATTGAGGGGAAATGTTGAGAAAACAATTGCTTTATATGGGAAGAAAATACCTAATACCTCTACCTCCCATAATACACTAAAATTGTTTTAAGGTAAATGTATGACATGATATGAAAAAAAAAATTATAAAACTTTAGGAAGACAATTTTGGAGACCATCATTTAGCGAAGAACGACTTCCTTAAAGATGCTGTTTCATGAAGAAAATGATTGGTCAATTGAACTCGGGATTATCCTGTTACTGAACGGTGAAAAATTCATAAACCCAGCTAGATTTGAACAAGAGAGGCATCCACAAAACAGTGTAGTACTGTATTTTCTGTACCAAAAAGCTCAGAAAGATAGTCATGTGCCCACCACCCCATCTTAGAGATGTTGAACAGTGGAGTGAAGAAGGCAAGTGCCCCTAAGCCAATGAATCCCCCATGTCAAAGCAAAACCAGCCACACTTACTGCACTTTCAATTAATTCATTCAATGTCTGAAATTATTATGTCTAAAGTAAAGTAACAATATTACAAAATCCCAAGAAATCACAAACTAGCCACCACCTCTTTTTGTGGCCAGAGATGAATTTTAGATTATAAATATTGTCCCCAATATAATTATAAAAATTATTAAACTGATGTTTAAAAAAATACCAGTATTGGGCCTCCCTGGTGACACAAGGGGTTAAGATGCAACCTATGAAACTATCCTCAGCCACTGCAGCATGAGTTCAATCCCTGGCCAGGGAGATAGCCACATGGATAGGCAGACCTCTACTGACTCGCCCGCTGCTTCACTCAGCAGTTCCTTTAGGGCCTCCCCAGTGGCACAGTGGGTTGAGCACAGTACTGTGAAGCTGTCCACACCCTCTGCCTCGCGGGTTCACTTCTCATCTGGCCGGGGAGATGCCCACATGACGCAGCAGACCTCTCCTGTCTGGCACCCGTTGCTCCCCTCAGCAGTGTTTCAGGTCCATCTGCCTGTTCTGTTCCCTGCTCTGTCTCTAATGAATTCTGTAACCCTCTTGCACCTCTGGCCTTTACCCCAGTTCTTTTATAAATAAATAAATCTTAAAAAAAATTATTTCTTGGGCCTCCCCTTGTGGCGCAGTGGTTGAGCGCTGGGCTGTGAGGCTGCCCGCAGCCTCTGCAGAGCCGGTTGGACCCCAGGCCGCTAGCAAGGGTCCCACATGACTCACAGACCTCTCCTGCCACTATCGCTGCTCCTCTCAGCAGTGTGTTTCGTTAGTCTGCCTATTCAGTTCCCCACTCTGTCTCTGATGAATCCTTTCCCTCCTGAACTTCTGACTATGCCAGTGTTTTTATAAATAAATAAATAAATATTTTAAAAAAATTCCTTTAACCATTGTTAAGCATGTGTCTTTATATGATGCATTCTTCTTTTTTTAATATTTATTTATTTATTCATAGAAGAACTGGGGTACAGCCCAGAAATGTGGGGGGAGAGGATTTGCTAGAGAAAGTGGGGAACAGAACAGGCAGATTGACTAAAATACACTGCTAAGGGGAGCAGCAGGCAAGACAGGAGAGGTCTGCTGCGCCATGTGGGTAGCTCCCTGGCCAGGGATCAAACTCGTGCTGCAGTGGCTGTGAACAGCTTCATTGGCTGCATCTTAACCCCTTCTGCCACCAGGGAGGCCGTATATTGCAGTCCTTAAGTTTTCCTTCACTTAAGAATGTCTTCCTTTCCCCTTCATTCCTGAAAGATTATCTTCCTAAATATAAAATTCACAATCAACAGTTTTTGTTTTTTTTTTTCCTTTCAGTATTTGGCAAAAAAGGTCTCTATTTTGCCTGCATATTTCTGGGTGAGAAATCTAGCGCCCTTCAAACTGATGTCCTTTATCTATTCTACTAATTGAGTCCATCCACAGAGGATGGTGATTTTTGTTTGTTTGTTGTTGTTATTGAAATATTCAGTTCTATAGATTTTATTTGATTCTTCTTTATAGCATTTATTTCTTTTCTAACAAGTTCTAATTCTTTATTTCTTTCAAAATAATTGCAATTTGTTTGTTGAAGGATCATTATGACTGCTGCTTTAAAATCTTTGCCAGATTATTTCAATGTCTGCTTCATCTCAGTATTGCCAACAGTTGACTATTTTTTTCATCAAATTGTTAATTTCCTGGTTTTTGGTATAATGGGTGATTTTCAAGTATACCCTGGACATTTGGGTTCCTATGTTAGGAAACTCGGGGTCCTACTTAAAGGAATTTTTAAGCATGAAATCACCCTAGTTGGTTTTAGCACTGGTACTGGCCTAATTTTGTGGACTATGGTCTCAATGATAATTTGGTTTCTAGAGCTTTGTCTATTTTCATCGTTTGGTCTTCTGGCACTCCATGGGCTAATGGCACAAGATGACATATGGGACACACACACACACACCTGCCACTCAGAAGCAAGTAACCGAACCCAGAAAGTTTCTATGTTTCACTGATCAGAGATTGTATTCCTGACACAGGAATCCCAGGCACCTTTGAAATTAGGCTGTTAGTCTCCCTTCTAACTGTTCCCAAGTTTTTCTCATGATCTTTTGGTCCCAGTAGCCTGATTGTGATGTGTTCTTTATTGTTACTATTTTGCCTTCTCTCTGATTCTTTACTCTGTGGGTTGATGCCTTTTTTCAAGTTTGAAAAATATTGGCCATAATCACTTTATTTTTTTAATATTCAAAATATATAAAAAGGGACGGGAAGTAAAATATGATTGCACAGACAAAAGCGGGCAGCCAGAGTTGCCCCTGAAAGGGACAGTTTGTTAAAAGAGGCCTGCAGTGTCACAGTTGGTCAGCCTTGGGAGGAGAGCTGCCTCTGCAGCTTTACAAAGGGAGAAGGGTGGTGAGAAGAAACATCTGCATAGTCACAGCAGGGCAGGAGAGCTACTACTGGCCATGATCTCTTTAAGAATGCTTTGCTCCATTATCTCTTTTCTCCTGAAAATCTGATTACATATATGTGTGATCTTTACACCATGTCCCAAATGCTTCCTGATGTAGACTTTGAGTCGAAAAATTTGAGATGGAGGCTTCACAAGGCCAGAAACTGAAGATGTGGGGGTAAAAATGGTTAACATTGTCATTGCCCTTCACCGTGCTCTGTAAAAAAATTTAGTGACACTCTAAAAGTCATTAATTTTACAATAAATAAATCCACAAAGGAATGAACCCTTCCCCCAAAGAAAAACACTATATCAGTACAATATCTGCACTGGAAAAGGTAGCTTTTCTGCAGCCTTGTGTCTGTGAATCTTTTCCCTTCCTTTCTTCTATAAACCTAACAATTTTTGATATAACCAAAGGCCTTTGTCTCTTAGGCAAACTCACTGTGTCACTAAAAGGGGAACTCTGCTCAAACTTTTCTAGGAGATAGCCCAAGTATCCCATTCAATGAACCCAACATCTCATCAAAACAACATCATTGGCTGGTTTTTCTCCTAAATTTTCTACCCACTTCATTCTGAGTTTTAATCTGTCTGTTTTAGTCCAGCTCATTATCTCTTTACTTCTGTCTATTTCCCATTGCATGCTTGTCTATAATTTAAATTATAATTTTCACTTATAAAATTTTCCCTTTCATTCCTTATTGTGCTGCTCTTCTTCTTGTCAATTATTTTATTAAAAGTATCAATTACTGTTAAAACCAGTGTCCAAGGGCCTCCCTGGTGGCACAGCAGTTGAGCGCTGGGCTGCAAAGCTGCCCGCAGCCTCTGCAGTGCCGGTTCAACCCCCAGCCACCGGATGAGGGTCCCGCATGGCGGGCAGACCTCTCCTGCTGCCCGCTGCTCCCCTCAGCAGTGGACTTCATCAGTCTGCCTGCTCTCCACTCTGGCTCTGGTGAATTTTCTTACCCTCCAGCGCTTCTGACTGTACCCTGTGCTTGTATAAATAAATAAATAAATCTTTAAAAAAAAAAAAAAAACCAGTATCCAATAACTCCATTCTTGGATATTTTATGATTTTCTATTACACTGTATATTAACCCTACTAATCTTTGGTCTTGTTTCCAATCACAAAGTATTCCTGGTAATGTCCGGAGCCGCCTGGAGCATGCGCCGTGTTGCGCAACACACGTGCCATTAATTAGTTTTCGCTTTACCATTTTGCCTGCTGAGAAACCACAGGTGTTTCCTATTAATCAAATGAGACTGGGAGGTACGATGGGAGGAGCTACCAGGATATAAGAAGAGAACCACGAGAAGGTCAGGAGGTTATTGCCAGAGAGGTTATTGCGAGAGGAGCAGAGAGAAGGTCAGGGAAGGTAGAAAGACAGGGAAAAGTAAAAGAAAGGAAAAGGAAAAATAAAGAAGTAACCGCTAGCGTCAAGTTGTCTCAAGCCCCTCATTTCAATCCTCAGCCCTTCTCTTTTCGTGCCTACGAATCCCGCGGGTCGGGACATGGTAATTTTATATTTTATCCTGGGCATTACATATGAAAAAATTTCAGTTGTTAAGTGCTTGTATATTCTTCTTTGTATACAAGAAGAACGCACTTAATGTAAAGTAGCTCAACTTAATCTCACCAAGGATTGAGTTATGATCATTCTTTGTGATGGTTCTATTTCTGGTATTGTCTTTGATAGTCTTAACTGAAAAGTGATGTTTAGGACACTTCATTCAAGTTTCCTAAATTGTAATTTTGGTCCATTCTCCACCATAAGATTAGAGGAAGATCACCTTGACTTTCAGCTTTGCAGCAGCAGCAAAATTCAATAAATGCTTTGAGAGGAAATGCAACAACAAATACAGAGCTCACCTATCTGAAATTTTCTTGTTTTCAAAAATCTTGTACCATAAATGTCTACTGTCTTGATAGGCTTCCAGTGACTTTTTTTTTTTTTTAACCCAGCACTTCTAGTTTTAATATGTAGGGGAATTTGTCTCTAATAAAATACTTGACCGTTATCTGAAGAAATTGATCTTGTTACCAGACAATTTTAATACTAAAAAGTACTACTTTTACAAAATCTCTGTTCTGTTCATTTTTTTAGCTAGGCTTACCTTCTAGTGCTTTCACACAAATGTTGATAAAATTATTCAGTTTACTAGAATAACTTTGTTAAGTTTTGAGATGAGTTTTGTCAAGATATGACATTACTTTTTTCAGTTTTTCCCATCTAGAAATATGGTATAACATACCATTAAATCTTCCTATAGTACTGCATCAGGGCTGTGGGGATGCTATAGTCATCCATGCACAGTGCCTAATAGGTCACTGTCTGTGGATTTCCACCCGGGTGCACAATTGCAAGACCACCCAGGTTAAGGGGATGCAAAGAGTTAACAAAGGTCAAAATGATTGCCTGTCACACCATACCATAGTGTCCACAAGTCTCAAACAAAAGGCTGTTCATTCAAGATGGTGTCGTCCTCCATCCAGGATCCAATTCATGGTCACAACTGGAGACACTCACAGGCAGGGTCTCCAAGACGCTGCTGGAGCAGCCCACAGCAACAGTCTGAAGGTCTGATGATCAGCGCCTGACAATGGACCAGACAGCTACGAAGGCAGCACCAGAGTTGTTGCCAGATGATCCAATCAATAGCTCTTGGAGACACCAGCCCCAGGGCTTTTTGTGCCCCTTTGAGGCAATGGCAGCAGCAGGATTGAGGGCCGGTTCAGCCACCCAGTTGCTGCAAGTCTCTTTGGCTTCTCACTTTGGAGGCCAGAAACAGAGTGCAAGGAGTCTGGGTGAGTCAGTGTCTGGAATTCTAGGAGAGTCCCAAGATGGCCCCAGCCTATATTCTCTTCCAGAATCACCAACATAGTTGGTATCTCCTGATTGGACCATTTAACCTGGCTGGCACCTGAGGGAGGGGTTGCCCACAAGCAGCAACTTTTGGCATAAGCAGGGAAAGCAACCATTTTTTCCAGTGGGGGCCACTGCTTAGGCAGTGGTGGGAAATGCCATTCTTGCCCTGCAGTCCACACTGCTGGCCCGGTTTCAATACTTCTCATAAACTTTCTCACATATAAATGCCATAGGGTTTATTAATAAACACTTTACTTGTATTTTACTCATAAATAGATTTTATTATTATTTAACTAGTTGCTTCTGGTATCCAAACTTACTATCTTTTTTTTTTTTTTTGTGGGACCCTCACCGGTGGCCGGGCAACGAACCAGTGCTGCAGAGGCTGCAGGCAGCCTCACAGCCCAGAGCTCAACCGCTGCGCCACTAGGGGAGGCCCCTTTTATCAGTTTTATATCTGGTAAATTTAGTTAAGAATTATAATTACTTTTTATGAATTGTTTTCAGTGTTGAATTTCTTAGAGGTATTAGTAGTTTAATATGTACTATCAATATCAATGGTGTTGATTTAATGTCTAATTCTTCCAAGGTTATTTGCTTTGGCAAACCTCTATTTTTAACATACCAATTAAGATTAATATCTTATGGAACTTGTACTCCATAGACACTATTCAGAAAATTATTCCAAGGACTTTGCCATAATAATTTATAACTCTGGCTTTAACCTTGAAAATTCATTACATATTATATATTATAATCATATCTATTATAATCATATCTATGATATATAACCTGATACATATATAATACCATGTATACATATATTATACATACATCTAGCATGTTCATTCTGTTGCCTCATATTTAAGTCTATACTTTTTTTTTAAGATTTATTTTTATACAAGAGCTGGAGTACAGGCCAGAGGCACAGGAGGGTGAGAGGATTCACTAGAGACAGAGCGGGGAGGAGAACAGTCAGATGACAGAAATACACTGCTGAGGGGAGCAGCGGGCACGACAGGAGAGGTCTGCCACACCATGTGGGATTCTCGCCAGCTGGCGGGGATCGAACCAGAACTGCAGAGGCTGCGGACAGCTTCACAGCACAGTGCTCAACCTGCTGAGCCACCAGGGAGGCCCAAAGTCTATAAATTTTTGATATTAGTTTTAATCTAGCTTATGAATTATGCTGATGTTCACTCTTTCTAAATTATGGAAATGCAAGGATGCAATGAGTGTTGCACATGAGCCTTCACACCCACTTGTATATTTAAGGAAGTTATCACATACTGATTGCAAGCAATACCTAAATCAGTCACTGAACCCTTTTTCAGTTGAGTGAAGACTAGGTCAGAATTGACATACAATTAAAAATTGCATTATCACTGCAATACTGTTAGATGGTTCTCATTAAATTATTTTATTTTCTATTTCTTTTTTAAAAAAGATTTATTTATTTTATTTATATAAACACTGGGTATAGTCAGAAGCGTGGGAGGGTGAGAGAATTCACCAGAGCTAGAGCGGGGAGCAGAACAGGCAGAAGGACCGAAGCACACAGCTGAGGGGAGCGGCGGGCGTGGCAGGAGAGGTCTGCGCGCCATGTGGGACCCTCACCAGCGGCCAGGGATCGAACAGGCACTGCAGAGGCTGTGGGCAGCTTTGCAGCCCAGCACTCAACTGCTGCGCCACCAGGGAGGCCCCTATTTTCTATTTCTTAAATAACAGTAATATTTTGATTTAATTTCAATCAATTTTGCAATAATTGAATTAAATGCTTACCTCTAGTCTCTTGGTATTTTAGATTGATTAATTTTGATTAATTCCTGATTGACTAAAACAAAGTTTTATTTCATTATAAAAAGAAGGTCATATGAATAGTACATTTTCTTTGAAAATCTGGAAATGTTGTTTTAAGGCTTTAATACATGAATAAAAAGTAAGTTGAATACCACATTCTTGAATCATATATTTTGCACCAAAAATTTTATTGATATTGCATGCTTTTTCTTCTTATAAATTTTCAGAGGCAGCACTCCATCTGCCCACCTGTGACTATGCAAGTGCTTCTTTCACCAACTCTCTCCTCTGCAGGGCAGCAGCCTTCCTGTCTGCCCGTGACCTGTGACATGCCTGGACTTCTCCTCACTGACCTCCCTCAGCAGAGGCAGCTCTCCTCAACCATGCAGGCCTCTCTTAGCAAACGTGTCCCTTTGGGGTAGCTCTTCCTGCCCACTTTTGTCTATGCAAGTGTACTTTACTTTTCTGTCCCTCTCCTAATAAACCTGTTCTTTAAAAAAAAAAAAAGTTGGGCCTCCCCTGTTGGCGCAGCGGTTGAGCACTGGGCTGCAAAATTGCCTGCAAACTCTGCAGGGCCAGTTCAATCACTGGCCGCTGGTGAGGGTCTCACATGGAGCAGCAGACCTCTCCTGCCCTGCCAGCTGCTCCCCTCAGCAGTGTATTTTGTCAGTCTGCCTGTTCTATTTCCTGCTCTGGCTCTGGTGAATTCTCTCACCCTCCCACACTTCTGACTGTACCCAGTGCTTGTATAAATAAATAAATCTTAAAAAAAAAAAAAAAACTTTCAGAGAATTTTATGATATAATAAAGATATTTATTAAATATGTGTGGTACACAATTTCTTCACTTTTTTCTTGAAACTTAACAAGAGTTTTTATTTTACTGCTATCATTCTGATTTAAATGTAAACAAGGCAGATTTCATTAATTTTGTCTGGATATCAGTGCACTCCTTTATTAGTTCAGGGAAATCTTAATCTATTTTTATGTCTTACTTCTATTCTAATGGCTTTGTTTTCTTCTAAGACATCTATAAGGCTTGACTATCCATTTCTCTCTTTCATAACTGCCTTATTCTCTTTCACTTTTTTCATTTCTTTGCCCTTCCCTAGGAAAAAAAAAACAAACAAACAGACAAACAAAAACAACAACAAAAAAAAAAAACTAGCACGACTTCTCATGGGTTTCTATTCTCATCGTTGATTTGATTTTTAATTGTATGAAACTTTTTTTTAAAACTGATAAAGCTGATTTTTATATGTTTGTGAAAATAATTTGGTATAAAACTCAATGGGCCTAACCCCTTTATTCAAGATATTGGTAGAAATATACATGCAACTTAACAAACAGAGAATTTCAATAAAGATATACAAACTTTCTTTAAAATTAAAATTCCAAAATAATAACAACTGACATGAAATATTTTCCTAAAGGGCTCAACAACAGATCTGAAATGGAAGAAGGAATATTCAATAACCTTCAACATAGAATAGAAATTGTTCAATATGAATAATGAAGATAAAAGTTTGAATAAAATGAATGATTTGTCAGAGATCTATCTATCATACAACATCAATTATATCAATGCATGGACAACTGGAGTCTAGAGAAATAAGAGAGAAAAGAGCATAAAGATTTTGAATAAATACAACAAAAAATTACTTTCAGATGTGAGAAGCTCAGTAACTCTCATGTTAAACAAATGCTAAGAGATATGTACTTAGACATCTCATTTAAATTTTAAAATAGAAAGATCAAGAGAAAAATCTTGAAAAAGAAAAGAGGGCTTATCACACACCAGGAAAAAAGAATGATACAACTAATGTTTTCTTTGTATCAGAAAAAGCTGAATCCAGAGGGCAATAAATTTGCATTTCCACATTGCTAAAAGAGAAAGTGTCAACTAAGGAGTACGCAGCCAGTAAAACTACCCCTCGAAAATGAGTGTGAAATAAAAATATTCCTGGCTAAGCAAATACGAAGATGTCTGTCTTATAAGAACTATTAAATGAAGTCCTTTCAGTTGAAAAGAAGTAGTACCAGAAGGTAACTCAAACCCATAGAATGAAATAATGAGTGGGAATAGGAAATATATAGATCAACATTTAGCACATTTTCTCAACATTTTACTTAACTAACAGATTATAAAGCAACACTTTATAATACTGTGATTTTTATTTAGTAACCTATTTAGACATAATTATATAGCAATGGTAGCTATAGGGAGGGTGATGAAAAGGGATGGTGAATTTGATTGGAATTAGACATATTTCTAATAACTAGGGTAACCACTAAGAATGTAGAATTTTTTAAATATTGTTGGAAAAAATCAAAGAAATTAAAATAGCATACTAAAGATATTTAACAAGAAAAAAAGAGGTATAGAACAGACAGAAGAACAAAATTTTAAACAGGCACGATAAATTCATTCATATCGGGCCTCTGCTAGTGATGCAGCTGGGCTGCGAAGCTGCCTGCAGCCTCTGCAGTGCCGGTTCGATCCTCGGCCACTGGCGAGGGTCCCACATGGCACGACAGACCTCTCCTGCCGCACCTGCTGCTCCCCTCAGCAGTGTATTTCGTCAGTCTGCCTATTCTGTTCCCCGCTCTGGCTCTGGTGAATTCTCTCACCCTCCTCTGCGTCTGACTGTACCCAGTGCTTGTATAAATAAATACATAAATCTTTAAAAAAATTAAAAAAAGATTCATTCATATCAATAATTACATTAAATATAAATAGATGAAACATCCTACACAAAAAGTACAGATTGTCATACTGGAAATAAAATCAAAACCCAATTGTACGCTGTCTACAAAAAAATACATCTTAGGGTTAGGAGTGGACATACTATAATGAGTAAGGGATACATCAGGAAGACATAGGCTTGTGTGTGTGTGTGCACATGCGCGCCACACACATGCACACACACGCACACACATATGCACACCAATTTATATAAGACAAGTATTAACAGATGTAAAAACATATATTGACAACAAAACAATAGTGAAGGGGACTGAAACACTCTACTTTCATCAATGGATAAATCAATCATAAAGAAGGACAGCAATGAGGAAACACTACTTTTTTTTTTAGTAATTATTATTATCACTACAATTATTATTTAATATTGCTTTGGAGGTACCAGCCACTACAGTTAAATAAGAGAAATAAATAATTAGAAAAATTGGGGTGAGAACTATCGCTATTTGCAAATGATATAATTATATCCCTGAAAAATCCAAGATAATGAAAAAATATAACAAGTAATATGAACACTCACTAAAGTAGCAAAGAATAAGAATTTTACACCATAATCTATAGCTTTTCACATGTAAAAGTAATAGTCAAGTAGATAATATGAATTACCAAACCATTAACAAAATAAAAAATAACCTAATTATTTTTCAAATAGGTTAGATATGGATATACAGGTCAGACATGGAGATTAGATATAGATATAGAGATAGATAGATAGATAGATAGATAGATAGATAGATAGATAGATAGATATTTGAAGAAGATGTACAAATGGACAATTAACATGTAAAAAGATGTTCAACATAATTAGTCATTGGGGAAACAAATCAAAATCACAATGAAACACCACTTCACAGTCTTTAAAATGGCTATAATAAAAAAATAAGACAGATAATAAAAGAACTTAAAACTTAAGGTTGTATAAGAGGTTCAATTATTTTATTTTATTTTAATTTTAGTTTTTTATATCCTTTTTCATTTTTAGGTGAAGTACTTTTTTCCTTGCATTGCTAATTTTAGGCAGTATTTGATTTGTTGCCTCAGGTATAGTCCCCCTAGTTCTCCCACTACCATAGGCCCCATGATCCACCATTATAGTCCCTTGTGCTCTTCCCTTCCCTACTTGTCCCCCTCCCCCAAAACCCCCTCTTGATGCCTCAGAAGGATGGTCACCTTGCAAGTTTTATCTTTTTTCTGATGCTTTGTTTGGTTTCTCTTTCCACATATAAGTGAAACCATCTTTATTTATTTCCTGACTTATCTTGCTTAACAAAATCCCTTCCAGTTCCAGCCATATTGCCACAAACAGCATGAGTTTATCTTTTTGATCTCTGAGTAGTATTCCATGATGTATATATACAGCAGCTCTTGATTCATTCATCTGTTCTGGGAATTTGAGTTTCCATTTCTTGGCTATTGTAAATACTGCTGTGATAAACTTAAGAGTACAAGGAAAACACTAGCCTTAAATGAGGAATTATAGACATTTATAGGGCTCGCAAATGAGTACAAATTCTTCTCAAGTACACATGGAGCTCTCTCTAGTATGGAACACATGTTGGTTCACAAAATAAGGGTCATTAAATTCATGAAGCTTGATCTCATATCAAGAATCTTCTCTGGTCACAACGGTATTAAGTCAGAAATCAATCACAAATAGAAAGCTATGAAAAGTGGGCCTGCCCTGGTGGCACAGCGGTTGAGCGCTGGTCTGCGAAGCTGCCCTCAGCCTCTGCAGCACCGGTTCAATACCCTGCCACCGGCAAGGGTCCCACATAGCTCAGCAGACCTCTCCTGCCATGCCCGCTGCTCCCCTCAGCAGTGTATTTCATCGGTCTGCCTGTTCTGTTCCCCACTCTGGCTCTGGTGAATTCTCTCACCCTCCCATGCTTCTGACTGCACCCACTGCTTGTATAAATAAATAAATAAATAAATCTTACAAAAAAAAAAAACAAAACTATGTAAACTTCTAACATGTTCCAACTAAACAATACACAAGTGAATAACTACTGGGTTAATGAAGAAATAAAAGAAGAAATTGAAAAAATACCTTGAGGCTAATGAAAATGAAAACATGGCCTACCAGAATTTATGGTATGTAGCAAAACAGAATCAAAAAGGACATACATAGTAATAAAGGCCTACATCAAGATAAAAGAAAGAGGACAAATAAATAATCTAACATTGCTTCCTAAATAACTAGATAAAAAAAGAAAAGCAAAATCCAGTCTAATAAAGGAAATTATAAAAATTTGAGCAAAAGAAAATGAAACAAAAGTCAAAAAGGCAACTCAAAAGATAAATGAAATTAAAAGTTGGTTCTTTGAAAAAAAAATAGACAAATCTTAGCTAGGCTCAAAAGGAAATAAAAGGTTAAAACTTAAATACTATCAGAATTGAAAGAAGTTACAATAGACATTGCAGAAAGTTGGAGGATAATAAGAGTTTACTATGAATATTTGTATGTTAATAAGTGTAATAACATAAAAGATGGATAAATTCATAGAATTATATAAGCATCAAGACTAAATGGGAAGAAACAGAAAACCCAAATGGACCAATTACAGGAAAGTAAATTAAAAGAGTAATCAAAGTTGTCCCTAAAAGCAAAATCCCAGAAAAAGATGGTTCACACATGAATTCAACCAAATTTTCACAGATGAACTAATACCTATTCTACTCAAATTCTTGCAAAATATTGAAAAATATATACTATTTCCAAACATACTATATGGGGTCAAAATTACTCTAGTATCAAGACTAGACAAAGGTAGCACCAAAAAAAAAAAGAAGGAAGGAAGGACAGAAGGAAGGAAGGAAGGATTTAATTTCCATAATGATCACAGATACAAAACTCATCCACGAAATCTATTCAAACTGAATCCAACAATACTTTAAATAAGATTATACATCATGTCCTAGTGGGATATATATCAGAGACAAAAGAATGGGTCAACATCCAAAAATCAATCAATGTAATTCACCATTTCAATAAAAGGAAAGATAATGAACAATAAAGACTTAGAAAGCATTTGATAAGATTCAACATCTATTTATGATGAAAATCTTTGAAAATCTGTGTCTAATTAGAAAATACTTCAATATAGTAAAGGCCACATAAGACAAACTGACAGTTAACATCATATTCAATAAAATAACTGGAATTTTCCCCACTAAGATCTGGTACAAGACAAGGCTGTCCGTTCTCCCCCACTACTATTTGACATAATATTTGAAATCACAGCTAGAGCTATTAGTCAAGAGAAGGATATAAAAGATATCCAAACTGGTAAAGAAGAAGTAAGCTATCATTATTTAAAGACATGCTAAACACGTAGAGAACCCTAAAGACTCCTCTGAAAAGCTGACTGAAACAATAAACCAGTTCAGCAAAGTGGCTGGTATGAAAATCAGTACACAAAAATCAGTTACCTTACTATATGAAAACAATGAGCTAGAAGAGGAAGAAACTAAGAAAAAATCCCATTTAAAATTACACCAAAAAATTTAAATACTTAGGAGTAAACTTTAAAAAAAGAAATGGGACCTCCCTTGGTGGCACAGGCGGTTGAGCTCAGTGCTGTGAAGCTGTCTGCGGCCTCCGCAGTGCAGGTTCTATCCCCGCCGGCCTCGGAGCAACCCATATGGTGAGCAGAACTCTCCTGTCTCTCCCACTGCTCCCCTCAGCAGTGTATTTTGTCAGTCTGCCTGTTCTGTTCCCCGCTCTGTCTCTGGTGAATCCTCTCACCCTCCTACACATCGGGCCTGTACCCCGGTTCTTCTATAAATAAATAAATAAATAAATAAATAAATAAATAAATAAATAATAAATAAATAAATAAATAAGTCTTAAAAAAAAAAAAGCCAAAGATCTAAACAGGCACTTCTCCAAAGAACACATACACATAAAAAATTTCATCATATATCTTTAGAGAAATTCATATTCAACCACCTCACACATGTGAGAATCACCATTATCAAATGACCAAAAGTGCTGGTGAGGATTTGGAGAAAATGCAACACTCTCACACTGTTGATTGGAAACTAGACTGATCCAGTCCCTATGGAAATAATTACGAAGGTTTTTCAAAAGATTAAAAATGGGTCTACCATTCCACACAGCAATTCCACTGCTAGGTATTTACTTGAAGAATACAAAAACACAAATTTGAAGGGAAACATGCATTCCCAGGTTTATCACAGCACTATTTACAATAGCCAAGCTAAGGAAACAACCTAAGTGCCTAAACAGATGAGTAGATCAGGAGGATGGAATATTACTCAAATATGTTTTTTACATATGGTAAATACCAGATGGTGTGACTTATATGTGGAACGTAGAGAAACCAAAGGGTCTGATAAAGCCAAACTAAGAACTAATTCTAGAAATATGACCTTATCACTGCCGTTACGAAAGGGGATGGAGAGGGGTGGAGCAGAAGCAAGGTGGAGAGACCACAATAGACTATGGTTATAGACTGTGGGTGTCCTGAAGGAGGACATACTATGCTTCTAATACATAAACACTGATATAAACCAATATTACCTCAATAAATAGAGAGGGAAAGGAGAAAATTTTAGTAAATAGATTCAGAAAAGAAAGCAAAAGAAATATAGACACTGCAGAAATACAGAATGCCATAGAGTTCATGACTACTATAAAAATTTTTGCACCAACAACTTGGAAAATATGGAAGAAATGAGCAAAGCAATTAAAATCAAGGAAATTGAAACTTTTTTTTTTTTTTTTTTTTTGGTGGGACCCTCGCTGGTGGCCAGGGATCGAACCTGAGCTGCAGAGGTTGCGGGCAGCCTTGCAACCCAGCATTCAACCGCTGAGCCACCAGGGGAGGCCCTGGAAATTGAAACTTTAATCAAATATCTCAAAAAAGAATAAAAATTATTTCACAACAAAACAAAAACAAACAGACAATTATAAATCAGAGCTATCCTGCAGGGGAGGGTGAGGGATTAGAGGGAGGGAGGGAGAAGCACAGGGGACTGTGGTGATGGTGAATGGGTGCATTGGTGAAAGAAATTCTATGGGGACTATACCTGAGGCAGGGGGCAAATATTGTTTAAAAATGAACGATGATGATGGGCCTCCCCGGTGGCGCAGCGGTTGAGCGCTGGGTTGCGAAGCTGCCCGCGGCCTCTGTGGCGCCGGTTCGATCCCCGGCTGCTCCCCGGCCACCGGAGGAGGATCCCACATGGTGCGCAGACCTCTCCTGCCACCCGCTGCTCCCCTCAGCAGTGTACTTCGGTCCTTCTGCCTGCTCTGCTCCCCGCTCTGGCTCTGGTGAATTCTCTCACCCTCCCGCGCTTCTGACTGTACCCAGTGCATGTATAAACAAAACAAACAAATATAATAAATAAATAAATAAAAACATGCCTCTATTAAAAAAAAAAAATAAATAAATAAAAATATTTCTTTAAAAAAAAAAAAATGAACGATGATGTAAAAAATAAATAAAAATGAATAAATACATAAAAGAATAAAAATCAGAGACCAGGTAGTTTTACTAGTGAGTTCTATTGAACCTTTAAAGATGAATGAATACCTAGATTTCTCAAACTCTTCCCAAAATTTAAGGAAGAGAAAATGCTCCCAAACACATTTTATGAGGCTAACATTACTCTGATACCAAAAGCAGATGAGGACATCACAACAACAGACAAATACAGACCAATTATTTCTGATCACCAAAGATGAAAAAATCCTAAATAAAATCTTAGTCAACTAATTTCAACAATATATTAAAAGGATCATACGTCATAACAAAGTGGAACTTATCCCAAGGATGCAAGTATGGTTCATCTTATGCAAATAAATCAATGTAATTCACCATATCAACAAAAGGAAAAACTCAAATGATATGATCATATAAATAGAAGCAGAAAAGACCTTTGAAAAGAGTCAAAATCCTTTTATAAAAGTACTCTTAATAAAATGAAGATATAAGGAACAAATTTCAAAATAATAAAGGCCATATAGGCCAAACCCAAAACTAGCATCACACATACACACTCAATGTTGAGAAACTGGAAGCTTTTCCTCTAAGTTCAGACACATAACAATAATGTCTACTTCACCACTACCATTCAGCAGAGTGCTCAAAATTCTAGCTAGACCAATTAGGCAAGAAAAAGGCATAAATGAATCCAAATTGTAAAAGAAGTAAAATTATAATTATTTACTAATGACATGTAGTATAGAGAGAAAACCCTAAAGACCCCACTAAAAAAAAAAAATACTAGGGCCTCTGCAGTGGTGCAGTGGTTGAGCGCTGGGTTGTGAAGCTGCCTATAGCATCTGCAGCGCCAGTTCGATCCCCGGCCACCCGGGAGAGGGTCCGACATGGCTTGCAGATCTCTCCTGCCACACCCGCTGCTCCCCTCAGCAGTGTATCATCAGTCTGCCTGTTCTGTTTCCTGCTCTGGCTCTGGTGAATTCTCTCACCCTCCCGCGCTTCTGACTATACCCAGTGCTTGTATAAATAAATAAAATAAATCTTTAAAAAATTAATTATCTAATTAAAAAAATACTAGAAACAATAAATCACTACAATGAAGTGGAAGATTGTAAAATCAGTATACAAAACTCTGTTGCTTTTCCATATGCAAATGAGGAACTAGTAGAGAAAGAAATAAGGAAAAATAATTTTATTTATAATAGCATCAAAAAGTGTTGGCATCTAGGAATACACCAACAAAGGAGGTGAAAGGTTTTTTCAACAATAACTATAAGATATTGCTAAAATAGAAGACACAAGGAAATGGAGAATAATTCTATGCTCATGAATTGGTAGAACTAACATTTTTAAGATGTCCATTTTACCCAAAGCAATATGCAGATTCAACCCCTATCAAATTTCAATGTAATTATTAAAAAAAAAAGCAAACATCATTGAAATTTATATGTGACTAGAAAAGACCCTGAATAACCAAAGCAAACTTGACATAAGAGAAGAGGAATGAAAGTATCATACGTCCAGATTTCAGACTACATGACAAGTTGATACTAATCAAAAAGTATGATAGTAGAAAAAAATGTACAGACAAATGGAATAGAATTGAGATTCCAGAAATAAAGCCACACTAATATGGACAGTTAATCTATGACAAAGGAGCCAAGACTATACAATGGAGAAAGGAAATTCTCTTCAATGAATAATTGAAAACTGGAAAAACAGGACAGTCACGGTCATGTGCAGAAAAGTGAAACTAGACCACTTTCCCACACCACACACAAAAAATAACTCGAAATGGATTAAGGACTTGAATGTAAGACCAAAAACTATAAAATACATAAAAGAAAACATAAGGAACGCTGACTTTAGTCATGGCTTTGGGGACTGGACTCCAAAAACAGAGGAACCAACAAAATAAATAAACAAATAGGACTGCATCAAACCTCTGGACAGTGAAAGAAAGTTTTGTTAAAACAAAAAGGCACCGCACTGAATGAGAGAAAAAAATTGCACATCATAAATCCAACAAGGGGCAATATCCATGATCTACAAAGAATTCATTACAATTCAACAAAAAGAAAACATATAACCCAATCAAAAAGTGGGCAAAAGACCCAAACGGACATTTCTTCCAAGAAGACAAACAAATACCTGACAGGAACATGAAAAATGTTCAGCATCACTTATCATCAGGGAAATGCAAAGCAAAACCACAATGATATAAAACCTCATACCATGAGAGTGGTCGTTATATATATAACAGAAACAACAAATGTGTGCAAGGATGTGGAGATGAAGAATCCCTCATATACTGTTATTTCATTTAATCTTCACATATACTGAAGCTAAGAGTCAGAGAAGATAAGTAATCTGCCCAAGAGCACATAAATAGTAAGAGGCCAAAGCAGTAATGGAAGAGGTTTGTGGCTCCAAAGTTTGAGTTTTTTTTTTTTTTTTTTTTCATAAAACCATCCATGTCTGCATTGCTGACCATGATCTTATACTTTGCTGTTTCCATCACTACTGTTCTTAGAACAGTAAGTTATTAATACATAGAGATTACAACCTCCTCTTAGGGTATCATAAGTATGGATTCTATCAACAACTCTGGGTTATTTCCTGTAAGTCCTTGTAGGTCAGTCAGCATGTCTGAATCTCAAAGTTTCCCAGGTATACATGGTCATAAGCTCCTCCCTATCTCAGCAGATGATTAGGAAAATCTAATGTTGGAAATTTTGATCACTCTTAGTTAATTTTGGCCTTATTATTTCCTTTCTAGAAATGGAGATACCCCTTTGAATAAATCACTGTGCTTTATAGGCATATGCAGACAATATTTCTACATGTGATGCGTGACTAAATGAGCCTCCTTTCTGTACCGGCCTCAGTGTGGGAGAGATCTGTATCTGTGGGTGTTCAGATATCTAGGACAACCTGTTCTGTTAATAAGCCAATCTTTCACTGGTTGTATTTTAACTTTGTTTTGATTTTCCTAGTAGTTCCTTCTGGACAATATTTGTTCCTGGAAAACTGAGTATATAATATAGCACTCATCACCCTCCTCCTACATCTCAGCAGACTAGGTGGTAAAAACTCTCATGAAAGGAGATATTGTGACTCTCCTGTTTAGAATATGATAAACCTCAGAACACTTAAACTTTTATGTTAGATAAGCATCAAAAAGTCAAAGCGTTAGCTGGAAATTATGAACTTTCAGTGACTATTTCAATAGGAAATATGAGATTAAGTTTTGTTGCCTGATTTCGAGAACTTCCTGACTTTTCAATGGGTCAGATATTCTTTTTAAGAAAGAGAGAAAAAGCCACTGGGGTGTCCAGCTACTTCTGATGAAGGACAGTGTGCAGAGAACTGGAAGGAAATGTTTAGGAACCACCTTTTTTCTCCAAAGCTTGCCTCAGAGACACCTTGGGGGAGGCACATACTAGTAAACAATGATTAGATTTACCTGCTGTTAGGGAATTTATGCTTTTCATTGTATTTGATGGTTAGATCTTCTGTTGGAGAAAAGGTAGTACAGTAGGCAGCCCAGATCTTGCACTCTTTGAGTTTCAAACTCCTAGATATAGCTTCTTCATGAGGTTCTCATGGAAACAAAAGTCAATGCACTGGGCCTCCCCTGGTGGCTCAGCGGTTGAGCGCTGGGCTGCGAAGCTGCCCGCAGCCTCTGCAGCGTCGGTTCGATCCCTGGCCACTGGCGAGGGTCCCACATGGCACGACAGACCTCTCCTGCAGCCCGCTGATCCCCTTAGCAGTGTATTTCGTCCGACTCCCTGTTCTGTTCCCCGCTCTGGCTCTGGTGAATTCTCTCACCCTCCCACGATTCTGACTGTACCCAGTGCTTGTATAAATAAATAAATAAATAAATAAATAAATAAATAAATAAATAAATAAATAAATAAATAAATCTTAAAAAAAAGAGAGAGAGAAATCTGAGCAATATATTTAAAAAAAAAAAGTCAATGCACTGTTCTGGGTACCCCTTTAGTACTGAGCCTGCCCATCTCTTTCCCCTTCCTCTCCCATTTCTCCATCAGGAGACTTTTTCTGATATGGGGGTTGCCCCAAATCGCATTGTTATGTAATCTACTATGTGTGTTAGCACTCACTGTGGTGAATGATTGAATGGGTCAGGGAATTCTCTGGGCCATGGTTGGAGCCTGCATACCAGAATGGTGTGAAGAGTTGAGGGAGTGAGTTGCAGGAGAAGAAAGTATCCACACATCACTTCTCTGTAGAATAGGTCTTCAGACTTCAAAGAAGTATCTAAAGTTTTCTTGATCAACTTTGATTTTTAGCTTTTTCTTCTGGACATTTCTCTTTCTTTCTTTCTTTCTTTCTTTCTTTCTTTCTTTCTTTCTTTCTTTCTTTCTTTCTTTCTTTCCTTCTTCCTTCCTTCCTTCCTTCTTCCTTCCTTCCTTCCTTCCTTCCTTCCTTCTTCCTTCCTTCCTTCCTTCCTTCCTTCCTTCCTTCCTTCCTTCCTTCCTTCCTTCCTTCCTTCCTTCCTTCCTTCCTTTACCAGGCTATAGGCCTGATGTGTGGGGGCGGGCAGGATTCACCAGAGACAGAGCTGGGAACAGAACAGGCAGACTGATGAAATACACTGCTTGAGGGGAGCAGCGGGTGAGACGGAAGAGGTCTGCTGCTCCATGTGGGACCCTCGCGGGCTGGCAGGGATCGAACCGGATGCGGACAGATTCACAGTGTGGCGCTCAGCTGCCTGCACCACCAGGGAAGGCCCTCGTCTGGACATTTCAATTAGCTTTTTCTTCTGGACATTTCAAGCAATAATTGGGGTTACTCTGGGCTGCAATGCAGTGATTCAAAAAGCAGAATGGTGGTAGGGGAGAAAAGAGGTTCCTTTGGCTGACACCTGTCTCTCCTCAATTAGGTAAATGAAGCAACGATTCATCACTAGATTCAATTCTCATTCAACAGCTACAAATCTACCCAAAATTGGACAAACAGGAAGTTAACATAAACTGGTCTCTACAGACACCAGTAGGAAATGGCAGCATGCTTTTAGAACAGATTTTTTTTTTCCTATTAAGTGTTCAGAAACATATTCTAATTCATGATATATCATCATGTCACCATCTTCGTTCTCTCATTTTTCCCTATACTAACTCCCATAAAATTAGACAGTCTCCATTTGGCACTGTTTTTCTCTTACTGTGTGTAAATACCATATAATATATAGACTTATATAGATTATGTAAGACAGACATTTATGTAAGACTATTATGTAAGACAGACTATTATGTAAGACAGAAACCATGAGCATTTTTTTTAAAGATTTATTTTATTTATTTATTTATTTATTTATTTATTTATTTATACAAGCACTGGGTACAGTCAAAAGCGCGGGAGGGTGAGAGAATTCACCAGAGCCAGAGCAGGGAGCAGAGCAGGCAGAAGGACCGAAGTACACTGCTGAGGGGAGCAGCGGGCGGCAGGAGAGGTCTGCGCGCCATGTGGGACCCTCCTCTGGTGGCTGGGGAGCAGCTGGGGATCGAACCGGCGCTGCAGAGGCTGCGGGCAGCTTTGCAACCCAGCGCTCAACCGCTGCGCCACTGGGGAGGCCCACCATGAGCATTTTTGCACACTACTCCATCATTAACACTGCCATATTATAAACAACCAGCAATGTTATTTTTACGGTGGATTATAGCCCTATAGATGTTAGTACTATAAACAGATGTGTCTTTCTGCCTTGGATCCCCCACTACAGGTTTCAGCTTCTTGCCTTCCACATAGTACCATGTTCAATAAATAGGAAAGGATAAATTGATAAACCATTAAACATTTGTCACGTACCTTCTGAGGAGCAAGCTGAAATAAGAAAAGTTCCCTGCATTCATGAGGGTAAAATACAGTTGAGAAGGAATGATATGGATAACAGCGTCAGATAATTTTGAACTCTGTACAAAGTGTGTAAAGAGCAAATCCTGAAAAAGCTACACAAAAACAAATGATGATAATGGATTAGGGACACCTTTGTGAGGGGCAGTGTTAAGACTAGTACAGCCTTCACAGAAAAGCCAGTAGAAAATCAAAGACATATGTAAAGAATTTAAGATATTGCTATATTGCATGTTTTTCTTAGGCAATTTTTTCAAAAACATTTCATTACTAAGGGGGAAAATGATGCTATGTGTGGTAAATGGTGGGAAAGAATTTTATATTCCAAAGTTATCTGACTACCCAAAGAATATTTTTATTCCACCTGGAATACCTTTTATTGGAAACAGGAAAAAAGAATGAAATGAATGAGGTTGACATGAGAGAGGGCCTAGAGCTAGGATACACAACTCATGGAATAAAAGTTGAACTTGCTTCCAGAGGGACACTGCTGGAAACAAGGGTAAATGCCAAGTGAATGGAGCTTGTAAAAGGCCTACAGTTGGAAGTTGTTCTGGGCTTAGAAGAGGAAGCTTTGAAGGGATATTAAAATGGAAGCAGTATTATAGGAAAATTAGCCAGATTCTTAGATAAAATAAATTAAAAATGAGAATTCAGAAGCAGAAAACAACGATTATTTCAAGGACTTAGAGGAATGTGATACTGAAAGTCCTGTTGAAGAGTTAATTATTCCTTTATTCATTCATTCTCTTAAGGGCTTATTCTCAGGGATTCATTCTCTTCAGTCATTCTTTTAAATGTTCTCTTAATATCTCATGAGAACATCTTCTTGGTACTAGAAATACAGCAAAGGAATAAGACAGACATGATGTTCTATCAAACAGCACACACACTCTGGTAGGAGAGATGGACAGTTAACAGGAGAGAAGGAAAGAACCTCAGAAAGTGGCAAACAATGTGAAGAACAGACAAGATAATGGGGTCAGCTGGAGGGGTTGGTGACAAGTGTGAGTCGGATGGGTTGTAAAGACCTCTCTAAGAGACATGATATCTGAGTAGATGGCAAGAAGCAGCCATGTGAGAAACTGTAGGAAGCCCTGTTGGAGCAGAGCAATAGCAAGGCCCCAAGGAGCAGAAGGGCCAAAATGCTGGAGCACAGTAGGTAAGGAATCTGGCTCATCAAGAATGGAAAGAGGATAGAGATCTGAGCAGGCAGGACTAAAGTCGAATGTGAGAGCAAAGTGTGAATGATAAAGCTCAGGAAGGAATCCATTGCAGTTCTGTGCCACTTCTGAACATGGAGGAGTGAGGAAGAGATGCAAGAGTGACTTCACATTGGTGAGTATCTAAGATTGGGAGGTGACAATAAGAGGTAAGGGCTTTGGGTGGGGAAAGGGAAGTTTAGGTTTTGTGAAGAAGCATGGGAGGAGAGAAAGGCAGTCTGACTCATTTGTGGCTTGAGGCCTCTTTCTTTGAAGAGCAAAACTAATTTCTTTCATATCATGTGGAATTTCCAAGGCTGGAATTGCTGACTCTGCCGTGCAATTGATAGGCTAGCTGTGTGTCTTGGAAGAGGTGGTCACACCTATCTCACAGAAAAAAATGTGTATTTGTAAAGTTGTCAGCATTGGCAAAGGGACTTGACTCCAGTATTTTCCTGTGAGAACACACTTCACCAGTTTCCAAGTTCAGTTTCAATTAGCTCTCCTAATTTCAATATTGTTTTAAAGTTGGCTCACAATTAAACAAGCAAATAGACAAGACAACCAGATACATGAAATTAAACTCAGTTGAGCATGAAATATAAAGGAAAAAGTAGTGGGGGGTATGGGAAAATCCTTTGTGGAGAATGCTTGAATGAAAGATAAAACGCACAGGAACACTGGTTAACTAAGTTATACATTGGTTAGCTAAGCTGCTCAGTTTTCTTGTCTTGACAGAGTCAGAATGAGGATAGAAAATGTGAGATTTAGTTTGTCTGCTCAGAACAGATCTAGGGGCATAGCTGGTGAAATAACCCAAAACTTCAAAAGGGTTTATTTGTATAAGGAGCAAAGTTATTAATAGCATCCCTAATTAAAAATTTACCAAAAAGACTTATTTCAGTATCAGTTTCTTTCCAGAACCCTTTGAGAGATAAAGTATTCTGCCAAAGCCTTAAAGTCTTAAAAACTTTATGGGGTCTTTGAGGGAGAAAGAATGGGGTCAGGGGTTTTCCATGGACTGAAGATTGGATAACCTGTTCCTGAGGCAGAGCCACAACCCTGCCTTCCAGCTGTGTGGGGGTGGGGAAAGGGCATGGCCTTTGTGGGCTCCTTCCACCTCCTCTCTCCAGCAGACCCCATGGTCTCCTCTTGCTAAACCCACTAAGATCTGCACAGAACCACAATGACTTTCTTGCCATCCTTTGCCCTTTGTGCAATGGTGCAAATTTCCCTTCCTCCTGTGAACCCTGACTTTTTACAGGGAGATCCTCACAGCTGTGTTCCCAGAAAAAGAGATACTTTTGCCACTTATCTTGATTTCCCTATCATAGCAGTTTGGGTAAATGTTTCTGACTGGGGGGTTTCACTTTATATCTTGCAATCAGGTTTTTTCTCTCTGAAATCTTTTCCAGCCGTCTTGCATCTGTCCACTTCCTTCATGGCAGGGTGCTTGTCAGTTGCATTTCCCTAGACACTGGCTCTTCCATTTTCATTGCTTCAGCTTGTCCTATTTGAAATTTGTAATGAAAAAAAAAATTCAGAAGCTGATAATCACAAGCCTTCCCTGTATAAAATAGCACAGCTTGTTTCTATCACCAGCAACCTGTGCTACAACAGAGCCCTGACACTTACATCTCAGGATAGATTAGGAATCGCTGGCTGCATTTACATAACATTAAAATCACTGTCTACATGCACCAAATAAAATGAATCTCTTTCTATTCCTCCCACAGGGGCTTGGCTGATCTAGATTTTTGCCTTGCTTTCACTTTTTTAGCCCCTTTGATTTATTTGCTCTGTCTGTTCTATCTGTTCCTGGTAATGGTGCTCCTGGTAACGGTGCATTCCCAGCCAGGAGCCCAGTCAGGAGCAGCAGGCTAGGCCCGCCCAAGCTAAACCACCCTGAAAACACAGGCGAGGTGGGGCCAAGACCTATCTCATCTCCTTCCCAGCATGCCTTGCAGCTGCAGGAAGCCACCCACCAGTATTTCAGAAACCACAAACTCCTGTGGGTTCTGTGATCCCTGTTGTATATGTCCTTTAAAACATGCACCCATTTAATATCTTTTTAGATACCTTCTTTTACTTTACTCAACTGGAACTAGAGAAGAATCCTGTTTGCTCTGAAGCACATGTGATTTGGTCTTTAATCTCCCTATGCCAGAATGGAGGTCTTTTGCAATCTCTCACAAGCAACTATTTTGGTAGAAATGTCCTATTGCCACGCACTAGAATCCTATCTCATTTGTTGCTCAGAAAGGAAGGACCTGTTTTCTGTTATGGGCTCTAAACTAAATAGTGATGTGTTTTCGGCTAGTGTTTGTCAATTTGGGAGCACCATGACTCCCCTGCAGTAATGAAGAAATACCAGCCACTTTGGATTTGAATCATGGTTGAGAGCGGCTATCCCCCATTTCTGTGCTTTTGACCTCTCTCTCCTCTGCCCAGAGTGCCCATTTCCTGCTCAGTCCAGGGCCTGGATGGCATACTTTCCCCTGGCTCTGACCCTGCCCCAAATCTCCTTCTGTAACTCCTCTGACTCCCAAGGCTTCACAATGGGTTGCAGTGCCTGTGGACCTGAGCTACCCGGGCATTCAGCCCTGTCATTCTCTCTCTCTGGCCCAGCAAGGGGTCCAGCCCATTGGAGGCACTCAGGGCCAGCTAACATCTGCCACCAGGTTACAGAGCAGCCAAAGCAAGGATGTTGCAATCAGGACAGCTGGCTAGGCCTGATGCAAATCATACAAGGCCTGGCAGAACGCTGATGTGAGTCCCTCCACTGGCCAGCTCAGCCTCCACTGACCACAGTCCCTGAAAAGGCCCCACCCCACTAGGATAGCTACTACTCCAAGCCAACCATCTACTGAAGCGAGTATTGTTCCCATGGCAGAACTCCACATTTATGAGGCCTGTGCACTCTGACTTCTCCATCCTCACAGTGCCCTGATCAACCACAATATGTAAAAGAGAAAACTGAGGCTCAAAAACGTAACACTACTCATTTAAAGTCACACAGTTCATAAAGATCAGATGCATGAAAATGCAAATATATGAGAACTCTACTTTATTTTATCATTTTCTGTTGCCTGACCCACCCACTAAGCATGACAGCAAGACTGGCTCCACAAGTCTGCAAACAGTATGGTCACTTAGAGCTTGGGTATAAAAAGCTCAAAATAAATGTTCTGTAGCTGTGATCCTGAAATTGTTAATTTTATATTAAATTTGTGTTTATATGAATTCAGGAGCACTGATGGCGTATATGCAGGGGGTATCTTGGCTCACTCATAGCCACTTCCAGCTGCTTCCCCCTTTCTTGGATGGACTCTCAGCCACCAACACTACTGCCTTCACTTGGCAACCACTACCAGTCTCTATTCCGAGCTGGGCTTGGGTCTGAGCATAGACATGAGGGTCTGTGGATGATGGGAAGTAGGGACTAGGGAATGTGGAGATGTGGGGACATGGAATGTGGGTTCTGGGGGTGTGGGAGAGTTATACACACACACACACACACACACACACAGAGTCCTGAGTCAGGTCCCAGGTACTATGAGGGTCTGCAAGTACCTGTGAGTATTCTCATATCCAAGGGAGATCAAATTAATTAGCAACTAAAATTCATCACGACAAATTAGGCACCAACGAAGAAAGAAAACATTTTCTCTCTTTTTTGAACAGTTTCCTTGGGATCTGCATGTTCTATAGTCCTCCCCCCACCACCCAGCCCTACCTGACAGACACATGCCAGGCAGTCTTGTTATGTAACTTCAGGTCTTTGATGGAACACACTGGCTCTGAAAGTCCCCACAGCTTAGTATTGTAGCTTACTTCTTCTTAAGGATTCCAGTATACAAGCAGCAGAAGCAAAACAAAACCAAGATTCAGAAGAGACAGACACACATTTCACCTCCCTCTTGCATTTTTTGCTCATCGTAAGTCAAGTGCCTCAGGGGTCAAGCTACCTCCTACTCAAAAATAAAAGTTCTTCTCGAGTATTTAAGAACTGCTTTGTCTACTCTTGGGTCTATAATAAGTCTGCAATTTTGCATCTGCAATTATTTGTGCTTGGAAATAAGGAAGTGAAATTCCCACCTACTGGAAAGACAGTTACAGGGTCGCTCTGTGAGGCAAGTGTGGCTTAGAACTGTGCAAACAGTGAGTCGCACGTGCAGAGGAAACTCAGGAGTGGCGAACAGGCAGCTGCCTAGGTGTGATTGCTGGGCAAGATAGGGATCAATCTTCATTTCCTCCTGTGAGATGGAAAGGGGCACCACAGGCTTCACAAGAAAGCGCTGAGGACTGGCCTAGACAACGCAGAAGCAGGACCATCTGTGTGAGCTTCCACACAGGAAGAGTCAGCAGTGACCTGTGCCCATCCAGCAGGGGCCTCTCTAACCATCAGGATGCTTATGATTCTTCCTTTTGAAGGCCTTCTTCTATATCTGGGAGCTCTGTGAGTCTCTGAGTCATTTTGTGGAATACTTTTCTCTCTTGTCTATGCTGGTTTCCTGTGTAGGATGTGGGCCTTTTGCTTTTGCATTTCTTTCCACAACGTCCTATGAGCTGACATGTGAGTGGCACTGGTTCCATGGCTAACTGTAAGACAGGCCTGCAAAACTGACCCCTCTTGTTTATAACCCTACAATCACAATAATCAATTACAGGTCAGGTGCATGATACAATCGGAGCCAGGAATATTGCCTGGGGCCCCTGGAAAGAGAAACATGTTCTTTTTTTTTTTTTTAATGCTTTTATTTATTTATTTATACCGGGGTACAGGCCAAAGCGCAGGACGGTAAGAGGATTCACCAGCGACAGAGCAGGGAACAGAACAGGCAGACTGACGAAGTACACTGCTGAGGGGAGCAGCGGGCACAACAGGAGAGGTCTGCCAGGCCATGTGGGATTCTCACCAGCTGGCCAGATCGAACCCGCACAGCAGAGACTGCTGACAGCTTCACACAGCCCTGCGCTCAACCGCCTGTGCCACCAGGGGAGGCCTGAGAAACAAACTCTTATGCAAGAACTTTCAGAGCAGTTTTTTTTTCCCCCCTTTTTCCTAATGGCATAGCTGAGAACACAAGTTAGAAATTGAGGGTGGCAAGGCGGACCTCTCCTGTCTTGCCCGCTGCTCCCCTCAGCAGTGTATTTTGGTCCTTCTGCCTGGTCTGCTCCCTGCTCTGTCTCTGGTGAATTATCTCACCGTCCCGCACCTGTGGCCTATACCCCAGTGCTTGTATAAATAAATAATAAAAATGTTAAAAAAAAATTGAGGGTGAAGCTTATTTGAGGGAAAGCAACATTGTGAATTCCAAAGAGAAACTGTCACTATTGCGTTCGGACCACAAAAATGGAGTCCTTGATTTTTTGCTGATCTCCTGGGTCTAGCTCTTCTTGCATCTGCTGTTAACTTTTTATTTGAGCTTATATGTTTCAAATATTATTTATATATGCTTCCACTTTTTATTTCAAAATTTCTACTGACTTAATAGTATTAATTTATATCTCAGTGTTAATGTACACTTTGATTAAACCATAAGGTTATCTGTTGATTTGATCTCTGCTTGATTACAGTTGGAAGGAGAACATCTTAAAATCCTTATCTGGATAATTCCATGGATCATGCAGTTGATGCATCCAGACCTGCAAGAGAAGAACCCTTCTTGAAAGTGGTTACACAACTTGGAAATGTGAGGCTGGTGCTTACATTTTACCCACTTGATGGAAAGATAATCAGTATAAACAATGAGGCAGATGGGAGAGCAAAAGGCTGAGGTGACCCCCTTATATAATTGCCTCCTCTTGACTGTGGGCAGCACCGATGACTAGATGAGACATCTATTCCCATAATTATGCTACATTATATAATAAAAGGGACTTTCCAGCTGTATTAAGGTTTCTAATCAGTATACTTTGAGGTCATCGAGAGAGGACTCATTGGTTGGACTTAAGCACATTCAGTCTGTTTCTAACAGTTAGAAGGCAGCAAGTGAGTGACTGCAAGCCTGAGAGGTTTAACACTGGAGTTTGAAATGTCGAGGTCCATGTGGTAAGGAATTTGGCAGCTTATAAGAGGTGATAGCATTTTCTGGATAGCAATCACTAGGGAACATGCACCTCAGCATGTCAAAAACCTTAGTGAGCTGGGAAGCCAGTTCATCTTCAGAGCCGCCAACAAGAATTCAACCTCAGAAGAAGCTAAGAAAATGATCCAGACTTAAGTTCGACAGAACTGTAAACTAAAGGTTTAAGAATTTTCTAGGGCCTCCCCGGTGGCACAGCGGTTGAGTGCTGGGCTGGGAAGCTGCCCGCAGCCTCTGCAGCGCCGGTTCGATCCCCGGCAAACGGTGAGGGTCCCACATGGCGCGCAGACCTCTCCTGCTTTACCCGCTGCTCCCCTCAGCAGTGTACCTCGGTCCTTCTGCCTGTTCTGCTCCCCGCTCTGGCTCTGGTGAATTATTTCACCCTCCTGTGCTTCTGACTGTACCCAGTGCTTGTATAAATAAATAAATCTTAAAAAAAAAAAGAATTTTTTAAAACCCATATTTTTATAACAATTTACTATAGCAATAGAAGAACAATACAGAGTATCTGACTTAAGAACACAATTTAAAAGCCTCCATTCAGAGGCTGACAAAGACATTTGTACCAGGCCTTTGCAGTTAATGGGAAAATAGTCTTTTATTTGCTTATGTTTTTGAAGTTGGATTTCCATTTTTAGTGATCAAAGTCTCCTACTACAGCCCTTATGTTCTCTTAGTTTTTTATCTTATGATGCACCTCAAGAAATAGTAATATAAATTGCCTAGAACAAGGCACGTTAACATTTTAGAAAGTTTAATGAGAACTTTTCATTGATTTCTAAAAGGTTTGTTAATATATCCTGCAAAAAAAAATGCCATAAATACGCCAAAATTAGAATACCATTATTGATCCTTTCATGTTAAATAGTTGCATACAGCACGGTATTAATTTGTACCTCTGGTTTTTGTTTCAACTTTAAAATTAAATATGTATAATCAATTTGTATTAATTATCTGTTCATCAAATTTATCCAACTTCTATTAGAGTCCTAATATTTTTCTTAACATTTTATGATAAAAAATAAATAACATTTTATGAAGATCCATACTAAATATGTCATATTTAATGAAAGTATTTTGTACTTTGTTTCCCTTGTATTTTATTTTTATTAGGTACTTATTTCATAGAAGATTTCTACTTTTATGTTCATATCTGTTGTTTCCTTCATGATTTTTTTTAAAGATTTATTTATTTATTTATTTATTTATTTATTTATGTATGTATGTATGTATTTATACAAGCACTGGGTACAGTCAGAAGTACGGGAGGGTGAGAGAATTCACCAGAGCCAGAGCGGGGAGCAGAGCAGGCAGAAGGACCGAAGTACACTGCTGAGGGGCGCAGCGGGAGGCAGGAGAGGTTTGCGCGCCATGTGGGACCCTCCTCTGGTAGCCAGGGAGCAGCCGGGATCGAACTAGTGCTGCAGAGGCTGCGGGCAGCTTCGCAACCCAGCACTCAACCGCTGCGCCACCAGGGAGGTCCTCCTTCATAATTTTTTATATTGGCTCAAAATTTTGATATTATGAAATATTTTAATAGGTGTTACTTCTATATTCATTTCTGGCACTTGTCAATATCATTAGCTTTTCCAAAACTCATATCTTAGATTTATTTTTTTAACCATTTTATTTTTGTGTGTTTTCTATGGTGTCTTTTATCTTATTTCTCAGGGGTCTTTCAGTTGCCAGTCATCCAATTCAAGTAAGTCTAGATGGCTTATTAAAAAGATGTTGAGTAGTTAACACATGTGAAGAATAGCTGGACCACAGAGCAAGGACAGGATGAAGAGTGAGCATGGAACACCCTCCACTTCCCTCTCTCTTTCCTTGCCAGACCTTTGTCAATGCTGAAGAGAAATTGGGAGTAGTGTACTGATGCCTTATAGTGGTTGCATCACCAAAGCATGGACGACTTTATTCTCTAGCAGTAGCTGTGAATGTCCAGGGAATGACCAGCTGACCCAGTCTGGGTCATCTGCTAACCTGCTACACAGAATCAAACAATTTTTTAAAAAGATGTATTTATTTATTTATTTATTTATTTATTTATTTATACAAGAACTGGGGTACAGGTCAGAGGTGTTGGGGGGTGGTGAGAGGATTCACCAGAGACAGAGAGGAGAACAAAACAGGCAGATCGACTGAAATACACTGCTGAGGGGAGCAGCGGGCCAAGTCAGGAGAGATCTGTTGCAACATGAGGGTAGCTTCCTGGTTGGAGATTGAACTCATTCTGCAGTGACTGCGGATAGCTTCATAGGTTGTGTCTTAACCCTTTGTGCCACCGGGGAGGCCCCAGAATCAAATAATTTGGTAAGTATTTCCTAAAGAAGAAATTGCTTGGTTTTTGATAATCACATGATTTTAAAACTTATCAATTTAAATCTGAATCCTTGGTTGCTGGGCTGGGAAGCTGCCTGCAGCCTCTGCAGCACCGGTTCTATCCCAGGCCACCGGGCAAGGGTCCCATATGGCACGCAGACCTCTCCTGCAGCCCGCTGCTCCCCTCAGCAGTGTGTTTCATAGGTCTGCCTTCATGACCCAAACATTCCTCGAAATCTGAACCAGGATACAGACCAACTTAAAAGCCAAAAGCAAAGATTACATCACTGAGTAGCTTTGAGGGGAGGGAGAGGGGAGGGAGGGGGTTTGTGGAGGCAGGAGGGGTTTCGTGGTACACCCCTGCCACACCCCACAATTTTCCCAGCCACTACAGAGTTCTGTGAGTCCCAAGGCTTCCAGAGACTTCACACATCTATCATTTGCTCTTGGAACCAGATTTTAGTGTCTACATCTAGACTCCCTTGTATTTACATAAGGAGTAGGGTACAAGTTTTGTTTCACCAAATCCACTGTTTTTGATTTTTTTTTAGGATTTATTTATTTATTTTTGCATAGAAGAACTGGGGTGTAGGCCAGAGGTGTGGGGAGTGAGAGGATTCACCAGAGACAGAGTGGGGAGAACAGGTGAATTTACTGAAATACAATGCTAAGAGGAGCAACAGGCAAGACAGGAGAGGTTTGCTACGCCATCTGGGTTAGCTCCCTGGCCAGGGATCAAACTCAGGCCACAGCAGTGATAGTGTGATAGCGCTGAGACTTAACCCCTACGCCACCAGGGAGGTCCCAAATCCAGTGTTTTGGATCAAGATTTTCTTTATTATTTTAAGAAGAGTAGTGAGACAGGAAAACAGAATTCTTTATAGGACATCACTATCTGTTCATACTAGTGGCTACATAGTTTAAGCAAATTTCCTAGGCTCTATTCTTAAGAAGTCAACCCTGCATGGTGGGATGCTACATTGCTATACCTAATGATTACTTTCAAGACACATTTTTGGGGAAACAAGATTTCCTCTGCTGTCTTCAATACTTCTATTTTCCCAGAGTATGTTGGTTAACTTTATTTGCATCTTTTGGGGCTTTGATTTTAGTCAGCACTATTAATAATTTACTCTTTGACTTAATGGGGTTGTCGAGGGGATCCGGGAGCTTTGGTTCAAATGGTGTGAGCTCCCTGTTATAGACAGCTATGGGCATCTCTTATGAGTTGCCAAGTGCATTACAGAGTAATAAATGTATAACGAGCTGGGCTGCCAGTGTATGTACTAAAAATGAACTCTGAGTTAAGTAAGGGAAGCATTTTCATTGTGCTGCCTCGGCGATCTGTGAATCTTCATGAGCTGTGGAATTATTCAGACTCTACTTCTCAGGATGCTTAGTGTGTATGTCAACAGCCAGCCCCAGCACCTGGAAGCCCTATATTATTTTAGAAGAACTCTTCTAAATGAGTTATTGTAATAAGGAGAGACCTTTAGCCATGTTCCAATTATGCATCATGTGACAGAGTTTTGTGTTTACTCAAAAATCTTCTCATTTCACTCATTTAGTTAGACAAGGCCCAAGCTTTTCCAGTGTAACTTGTGGGTGTGAAACGGTTAAACAGTAAAACCTCAAAAAGCTGCAGCTGTGGGGGAAGGGCATTTGCCGACTGGACACAGTCAATGTGGGGGCAAAGGGAGAGAGCTCATGTCCAAGAAGCAAAAACATTGCTAGAACATTCTACAGAGACTAAATTAGAGGAAAGACTCTCCCTTAGATTCAGCAAGTGTCAAAACTATCTAAATACAGGAGTATGTGACTATACTACAAATGTGAATATTGATTGATTGCAAACAGAAGAACTAAGAGCTTTTTTTAGTTAGGGAAAAATATCTTTGCCTAAGGAAGAGGCCCTAGTGATGAAGTTGGATCCGGGCAAGGGGCTCTCTGAAGAGCACCCATGATGACATGGAACTGGTAATTCAAAAGCATCACCAAAACACTCCTTCAATTGTACCCAAATGGGAGCTCCACCAATGCTTTAATGAAGAAGGATTAACTATCATAGACTCTCTGCACATTAGCTACTTAGTTTTATACATACCATCAAAGAAACCGCTTTGTTTACGGTCTTCAACAGGCATCCAAATGACCTCAACTAGAATTCATTCCTCATGGAATGCCATATTACAATACTTAATCATAACTGTGAGGGCATGTAAGCTTTTTGCTCTTAGTCTAGCAAAAGTGGGGATTTCAAGAAAGTAGCATTGTTTACAGAACTTGTGCTTGAATATCACTACTTGTGATATTTGTTTTATAGATATCTTCCTGGGTTTCCAATTTTTTTAAATGGTAAAGCAAAAGAATTGTTTGGTTATGGGCCTCCCTGTTGTCACAAGGGGTTAAGTCTCAGCATTATGAAGCTATCAGCAGCCTCTGCAGCACAAGTTCGATCCCTGGCCAGGGAGCTGACCCATATGGCACAGCAGACCTCTCCTGGCTCGACCCACTGCTTCCCTCAACAGTGTATTTCAGTACATCCACCTGTTCTGTTCCCCACTCTATCTCTAGTGAATTCTTTCACCCTCCACACCTCTGGACTGTACCCCAGTTCTTGTATGCATAAATAAATAAATCTTTAAAAATAAAAGATTTGCTTGGTTAAATTGTCTGCTACTTTAATGTACTTCTGCCATTCATTATATTAACACAGCCTTTCTCACTTAGGCAGGAATCAAAGGGACATCAGGCTCACCTCTTGACTGGGAAGTTAACTTGTCAGTTAGGGAAGGGATGGGTTGTTTTGCAGGCCGTGTTGTGGTGTGTGCTCAGGAGGAAGTGGGAGGGAAATTAATCAGTCACCCTCCAGCCATCTCCTCAGAGGCTATGCACAAGTTGTCAGGCCACAAGCTCTAGTTATGTTCAAGAATGACAGACTGAGAATAACAGGGTCCCTCCTGCCCACACACTCACAAAAAGAGTAGACATGCCAGCCTCTGTCAGTCTCCAGAGTTGGAATTAGTGCCATTTTTGAATAAGGACCCAAGTTGGGCTTATTCATCCAATAAGTATATATGGAGCACCTCAGTATATGTAACAGATCCTGTCCTAGAAAATTCATAATGTGAAGGAGATCAGAACTGATTTCACCTACCAGGAAACATGGGGTGTGCCTCCAAATAGTTCCATCCTGGAAGGAACACCTGTCACAAAGGGGGGTTTCTGACATTCTTCCCACCTCCAGAGCAAAGTTTATTAAACACCTGTCTCTGAAGACAGACAAAACACAAGAACCACCATGCAGAAATGAACACATTATGTTCTTACAGAAGAATATGCTTAATTAAGTGGCTTCCATGCACCAGGCACCCTTTAAGTCACTTTATATATCTATTTGTCATGACTACTTTAATTTAAACCAGATTGTGTGCCAGGCACACTCATAAGTGCTTTACAAATACTAATTACATGATACTCTAAGCAATGCTATAGAAAGTTACTATTATCATCCCTGTTTCCCAGATGAGGAAACTGAGACACAGACAGGTTGAGTAATTTGCCCAAGGACACAGAGCAAGACAGTACCTCATCGCAGGCAGGGAAGCAATGAGCATGGAACATAAAACCAAGAGGAGTTAGCAGTAGCATGTCTCTCTTTCTCTGAGACCCCATCCCCATTACCAGATACACAAGCAGGGATGCAGTTATAGTACATTCCACTGTGCTGTGAGGTGAGGAGAGGACAAGAAATAGAAAAAGGAAAAAGAAATTCAATCCAGACAGGTGAGTTCATGTCCTAGCTTCATAATTGACCGGCTGCCCTGAACCTCAATTTTACTCATCTGCAAGGTGGAGTCATGTTTGTTTCCTTGGGGGTGTTACAGGAATTCAATGATGCAGAAAAACTTCTTGTACAGTGGCTAGCACATAACTGGTGAGCAAAAATATACTATCACATCTCATACCAAGTTCCCTCCTTCACAAATGGCGATATAATTTGAGGTACCTAGAAGACTCCTCCCTAAAATGCCTTGGCTTTTTGATGTATTTATGGTGCTTGTAGAGGTGCTGCTAACAGCTTCTGATGAAAGCATGCAGGCCATTCAGACATCAGTATGTCACCAGGCAATGCCAGAGATCTCTCTGGTACAGAGTATGTTCTGGGGTCGAGATTATCATAATTACATTCACTGCCAATAAGCTAATCAATACTTGTGGAATGAAAATACATTTGCATTGGGAAATTAAATGAAGACTATCCTTGGGCAGACTTTCTTTGCATTATACATAGCATATTGGGAAGAAATTAATATGCTGTATCTAATATATATATCTGTTTAAAATTACTAAACTTGATTATTCCTCAAATACATAATGGGTCAGAAATAATTTGGGGGGGGGGGAAATGGATAGTGATATTGAAGGAAAATGGCAAATCCCCTTTGTGTTTAGTTGAAATTTCCATAAGATTAAAGAGATGATTTGATACATTTTTCAAATTGTCTAAATGGAATGTTTTCCATTTTAAACATAAAATTAGAAGATAACCATCCATACATTGCTGATGTCCAAATAGTGATGAATAACATCAGATGATAACACCAAATAGGTATTTGTCTTTAAGGATATACTGCTTTAATTGTCAAAATCGAAGATTACATATAAGTGAAATATTTGCAAGGGTGGGGAAAGGAGAAAGAAAAGGTGAGTCAAAAGGTGATACATTTTTCTAATCTGATTTTACAATGGCTCAATTACTCTCTTTTACACTTCATTTACCTTGTGCCTCTAAATTTATACAGTTCATGAATGGGTTCCTCCTCCCTTGGAATATTGCCTATCAGACTCCATATCTTAAAACCCAACACCTCTGGCAGAGCTCCCTAACCCTCTTTAATGGTTGGGCTGATTGATCTCATTAATTGGCAAAAGCTATTTATTTTTTCTCTAATAAATACTCCTTAATTCAATTAATCTCCTTCCCAGAGCATATGCTAAATTTAGAGATGGCACTTCAGCTGCAGAGGTACCATGATGCAGGAAGATTGCTATAATAGCAAATTCATTCTTTCCAGAACATTAGCCCAGAATTTTTAATAACCTCACAGGAGCAATCAGGTTTGCACAGCCTTACAATGGCCAAATCTCTAGCCCAATTTATTCTCTTACTCACATACCCACTCTAATTCACAAACTTGAAATGTATCAGTTTAAATTGGGAATTTAGAGGTCTTCTTGATAGAAAGCAGTGAAACATTACGCTCCAATTCCAGGCATGTCTAATGGAAATCTTATTCCTAACTGTTATTAAATTACTTGGATATTGTGTTCTTGGTTTCTGTGACCCATTACATACTATAATATTTTTATTTAAGTGGCATCTTGGCCATCTTTTCAATAACCTGTTTTAAAAAATAACTGTTATCTACAACAAAGGTTTAATAACATTTCTAAATTGAATAAATTTTTCTTAACTTTCAGATGGTCAATATAATTAATAATCAGCAAATGCTCATCAGGCATCATAGAGGTGGGAGGGCCAATTCCATGCCCAGAGTGACTTGCCTTGAGCATCCTTAAAAAAAAAAAAAAAAAAAAAGATTGGAAAGAACTTTATACCTCCTATGCTTTCATCTCTTTAAAATATCCAAATCATGGTTTCTACATTTCTTAAATATTCCAATACTCATGCTGAAATGCAATTCCTGGAGTTTGCAAGGAAAAAATAAAGCACATTTTATTTGCAGATAAAAGAACCCCATGCAAGAGAAATTCACATTTGTATGGCAAGTGAGTACAAAGTTTCAGTAAAAGGAATTATCCTTTTACTGTAGTAGTAAACTACTATATAATAAAAGGCAGATAAAAGTATTTGGTTGTCTTGGGATAGCCCAGGATTAGAGAGGAAGATTCATCTTCACAATGAGAGTCCACAATGAGTGACCCACTCTCCTCTCCTATCTCCCATTCTGCCTTCTTCCTCTCTCCCTCTCCAATGTCTTTGATAGTATATGTCTTACAGGGAGGAGTTAGAAAGCATAGATGTATTTGTTTTGTCAAATAAAAACACTTCCTTTCCTACATAATTTCTAATATTCCTTTTTACAAAATTGGGAAACAAAATCATTAAATTTATATCAATAAGGAAATGATTAAGTTGAAAATGTTACATCCCTATTATAAAATATAAAATATGTGCACTTTAAAAAGAATGAAGTAGAACTGTATGTTTGAAAATTGTTCATGACATTTTCAATTTTTCTGGAACTATTGACTACAAATAATATCAGAAATATACATAAAATAATAATAACAGTTATGAACTCACTTAACACTTTAGGAAAACCAACAGTCCTTATTACTTTGAGGTTCTCAGGGTCCCCCTTTCTAATATCATCTCCTTCTGTCCCTGCTCAGAGTTACCCTAAATTCTGAATTAATTTCCCTGTGTTCTTGGAAAAATTATTCTCATTTGTCAACATCCAAAAATAATTTAGGGCTTCCCTGGTGGTGCAGCAGTTGAGTGCTGGGTTGCGAAGCTGCCTGCAGCCTCTGCAGTACCGGTTTGATCCCCGGCCCCTGGGTGAGGGTCCCACATGGCACACAGACCTCTCCTGCCTCCTGCTGCTCCCCTCAGCAGTGTACTTCATCCATCCATCTGCCTGCTCTGCTCTCTGCTCTGACTCTGGTGAATTCTCTCACCTTCCCGCACTTCTGACTGTACCCAGTGCTTGTATAAATAAATAAATAAATCTTTAAAAAAAAATTACTATTTGGTTATTATGTCTTTGGACTTTGCAGGAATGGAAGAACAGGCTTTATAATTCTTTTCCTACTTGCTTTGCTCACAAAACATTAAGTTCATGACATTCACCAGAATGATGTGTAATATAGATTTAGCTCATTTTAACTGTTGTATGGTATCCTGTTGTAAGCCCCCGTCACAGTTTTTAAAAGTATTTGCCTGCCAGGGGATTGACTGGTTTCTTGCAGTTTTGGTTACTGCCAAAAGTGCTGTTATTTTTATTTTCTTGAACACAATAATTTTTCCAATAAAGTGAGATAATATTGTGGTTTTAATTTGCATTTACCTAATTATGAATAAGATTAAACATCTTTTCACTTGTTCATAAGTCATTGTGCTTTCTCTTGTAAGTGCCTATTCAAGTGTTACTTTGCTACTGCTTTATTATCTATTTAAAAAAATCTAATTTGTAGGGGCTTGTATATTTCCTGAAAATGAGTAGTGAATATTCTTTATTTATTATGGAAATGACACACAATTTTATGTATTTATGAATAATCTCCCAGTTTGGTGTTTGTCATTTAACTCTCTTTACAGAAGTTTTTCATCATTTCCTTTTTAGTGTCATTTTTGTGTCAAAACTTTCCTCACCTTGAGGTCATGAATAGATTTTTCTATATTTTCTTCTAAAATAAAGATTTAGTTGTTCACAATTTAGTCTCTGATGATTTGGTTTTGGAGAAACGGATTAAGGAAAGGGCTAATTTTCTTTTTTTTTCATTTTATGGTTAAAAAATTATTTTCCAATTATGACTTATTGAAAAACTTCCTTATTTGCTATTTGCAACTCGAGCTCTATTATAAATTAAGTTTCCACATAAGTATGAGTCTGCTCTGATCTCCTTATTCTGTTCAATTAATCAATTTGTGTATTCCCGTACCAGAACTGGACCATCTTAGTTACTATGACTCATAATAATTCTTGTTAACTGATAAGGCACATGATTCTATTTTTGCTCAGAACTTTCTTACCTACTCTTAACCTTGGGATATCATTCACATAAAAAGTGTAAATTATCTTCTGAAGTTTCTTTGTTTTTTTTTTTTAAGATTTATTTATTTATACAAGAACCTGGGTACAGGCCAGATGTGCGGAAGTTTGAAAGGATTCACCAGAGACAGAGCGGGGAACAGAATAGGCAGACTGACGAAATACACTACTGAGCGGAGCAGCGGGAGAGACAGGAGAGGTCTGCTCACCATTTGGGACCCTAGCAGGCCGGGAGGGATCGAACCGGCACTGCAGAGGCTGAGGACAGCTTCACAGTGCAGCACTCAACTGCCTGTGCCTCCAGGGAGGCCCATCTTCTGAAGTTCTGTACAAACGTGGAGTTTTGAATGGGGTTGAAATTAATTCCTAAGTCAATCTAGAAAATTGACATATTTTATATATATATATATATAATTAGTATTATGATGGTAGATTTATCTGTTTTTCCTCTAGTCCTGTGTGTATATTTGTTTTATTCTATTACGAGGTTTAATATGCCAGTTTAGATTTATTGTATTTTTCTGATAATGATATAACAAATCTCTGATTCTATCATGATTCTCTTTTGTTTGATGGAAATATAGCTGCAACTGTTTGTTTTGTGTTACTATATCTTCCCACCATTTTGTTTTCAATCCTTCTGAAATCTTCTGTGCTATATGTCATCAGTGGAAAGCATATTGCTTGGTTTATTTATAAAATCCATTCTCGGGCCTTCCTGGTGGCACAGCGGTTGAGCGCTGGGTTGCAAACCTGTCCACAGCCTCTGCAGTGCCGGTTCAATCCCCAACTGCTGGCGAGGGTCCCACAGGGTGCTCAGACCTCTCCTGCTGCCCACTGCTTCCCTCAGCAGTGTATTTCGTCAGTCTGCCTGTTCTGTTCCCTGCAGTGGCTCTGGTGAATTCTCTCGCCCTCCCGCGCTTCTGACTGTATCCAGTGCTTGTATAAATAAATAAATCTTTAAAAAAATTATAAAAAAAATAAAATCCATTTTCAAATTCTGGCTCAATCTCAGCTAGGGAATTTAGTCTATAAGTAAGAACATATTTCAATTTATTTCTATCATCTTGTTATATGATTTTCTGTTCATTTTTATTATTTTTTCTTCTTGTTGTATTCATTGCCTTTTTTTTCTTTACAAATAGTTTAGACATTACATTCCTTATTCCAATTATTTTGGTAATCACCATAGGAGTTCCAATAAGCATAATTAATGTATAAATTTAATAAATATTTTCCTTAACCCCATCTCCATCCTCCCATGATCTTCCATTGCCAGCTTTGTATGGAATCAGAAAGAGTTCATCCACGTTGCTGAGAATGGCATGAGTTTATCTTTTTTGATTGCTGAATAATATTCCATCGTGTATATATGCCATATCTTCTTGATCCAGTCATCTGGATTTTTGGGCATTCTGGTTGTTTCCAGGTTTTACCTATTGTAAATAGTGCTGCAGTAAACATAGGGGTACATGGTATTCTTTTGAATCAATGTTTCTGTGTCCTTTGGGTAGACCCCTAGTAGTAGAATTGCCAGGTGATAAGGTATCTCCATTTTTAGTAGACTGAGGAACCTCCTGACAGCTTTCCATAGTGTTTGGACCAGTCTGCACTCCCACCAGCAATGCAGGAGAGTTCCTTTTTCACTGTGGATGAAACTAGAAGGAATTATGCTCAATGAAATAAGGCAGAAGGAAAAAGAAAAATATCGGGTGGTTTCACTTGTAGCAGGAATATAGGGAAACCAAATAAGACATTAGTGTAAAAAATTAATAACAGTAAAAAACACAACAAAGCAATAATGGAAAATTATAAATCAGAGACATACTGCAGGGGAGGAGGAGGGAGAGGGATCAGAGGGAGGGAGAAGCACAGGGGACTGAGGTGATGGTGCACGGGTGCATTGGTGAAGGAAACTCTATGGGGACTACACCTGAGTAGGTGGGGGGAAGCAAATATTGTTTAAAAATGAACAATAATGTAAAAAATAAAAATAATTTAAAAAAAGAAAGAGTTCATCCATAGATTTTTGTGTAGTGGAAGTGATAGGAGAAAACCACTTAACTTGGATGCATCTTTACTATATGAAAACAACTCAGGATTATTCTCCTTCTGCCTAACCTGACCCTGGCTACATCAGATCTACACTGGTTCAGACTGTAGCAATCTAAAACTATGTCTATTAGCATCTGCCACATTTGAGGTTATATCTAGCTAAAAGAATATTCTAAAGTCCTTTTAGACAGGGAAACTCTGAGGTTCTAAGAGAGGAAGTGACTGAGGTCACCCAGGAGTCAGTTGGCAGGACCAGAAATAGACTTCAGGTCTCACTCTTAGTTCAAACAAAGCAGTATGTTCTGCTTTGATGCTGCCAGAGAGATAGTTAAGGGGGAGAGAGAGGAAAGGGAGAAGGAGATTCAACGGACACCACATTTGTGAAGTGCAAGCAAGAGACTTATTTACCTAAGAACATTTTTTTTCTTCTATCCTTCTACTCAAGCCCCCTGAAAATCTTCTGCTAACTGGTTTTAGGATTAGGAATATTGCAATTATAAGAAATCCTTAATTTCAAGAATGCACTGCTCTGCCCCCGGCTTGCAGACCATGTCTTGTGATTTCCGCAGTGCTCAGCCTCTGCGTCTTGGTTTCTCCTTGCCCTCTGTGCGGTGTGGGAAAATTTTTTCGTGGGAGACTTCTTTCTTTAACACTTTGGGAGTTTGCCACAGCAGTTCTTTTCCTCTCAGAACACCATCCTGCATATATATTTGCATGAGGACAGTTCTGAAATGGTGTCAAGACAAATTTTGGAAGCCACAGTGAGGAGACACAGTTTAACTTGCCTTTCACTTAACTAAAATCTTAAAATGTAGGGTCTCAAAGAACAGAGTATGGAGTATTCAACTTCTTTGGTTTAATTGGTTCTGTAAATTTATTCCCCTGCTCAATGCCTTACAGTCTCCCCATAAAGACACCAAGACCTATGCAATGTAGTAGGAGAGAAATCAGTATACGCGTCGTCCTATCTGGTAGTCTGTCTTTCCCAGAAACAAGAGGTTACAGAGAAAACACAAATGGAATCTAAATCTGGTAAGATTTGCAGAACCTCAAGGTTTCGCTGGGTCAGGAACAGGGTAAAAATAGTCTCTGAGGATGAATCCTGGCCAGGAAAATAGAGACAAGTAAAGGGCAGGAAAATGCATTGTACAATTTCACTTTTTTCAGCTTCCTATTCGGTTTCTCTGTTTTTCTCTGGGTATTTACTTATTTTATCACCTTCATGACATTATAGATAAGCTAACTGGAATACCAGAATCTAGACAACTATAAAGTAGGAAATTTTCAAAAGTCTACTTATAAACAACGGTGTGGTAAAGATAGATCCTGAAAGCAGACCATGTGCTCATGGAACCAGCCAGACAAAATTCCTGTAATTCAGAACCTCACCTCTCATCATAAAATACAGCCACAGAGAACAGCTTAAGGGACACAAAGAAGAGGAACAACCAAAGGTCACTTTTCATCCAAATGCTTCTAATTATCTCAGCAAGCAACTGGTTCTCTTATTTCTCTGAAAATCTCCAGGATGGGACATTCCTGCTTCCCCTGCTATAAGAACATCTAGCTTCATTATCTTGGTGAAGCCATGTAAACCCTGGGGATGCCACAGTTCGTGGGTTCTCATCCATGCTCTTACAACTGAAAGACACAATCCAGGCTCAGAGGACAACAAAAAAGGGGAAATTGGAAAAAAGGAGTTTGTAAGTTCATAAATTCCTGCTGTCCTACCCTAGATAGTATCCACATTATTCAGACACTATCCAAAAGATGCTTGTGCAAGATGGCACTGTCCTTTCAATGAGAGCCTAGAACTGGTGGCATACTGAAAAGTGGTGGCCCAGCACCCAAACTCATGGTCTCATTTGGAGATCTCATGGTCTCATTTGGAGGTAATCACAGGTGTCATTGCTGAGGCAGCACCACAGCAGCCAGCAGCAGTGATCCAAAGTCTAGGCTGAGGAGGGCCTGTCACAATAGCACCAGGAGGTGGTACTGGACATGCTGTAGGCAGAAGTGGTTGGTAGTCAAGTGGTGGTGCTGGAGGATGAGAAGTGGTAACCAGACAACTCACAGAGGTAACAGGGAACAGGTCAGCAGTGCCAGTAGTGCTGGTCATCAGGCAGCAATGTGGAAGATCAGGCACCAATGTTATAGCTTTTCACAGCTGCAGAACACAGGCCAGCAGCAGACAGTTCTTTTAGAGGGAGTGCCAGAGGATCAGCCACCTTTTTACAGCTCTTTCAGATATGATAGGCAGAGTCCAGTGGCACCTATCAGCAGGCAATGTGGAAGCAGAGCTGGAGGGAAGTGCAGCATTCAGATGGCAGTATTGGAGAATCATTCACCAGAAGTAACAAGGCTATGGTCAAGTGGCAATTCAAAGAGGAGATCAGATAAGAACGCCTGATGCATAAATATCTCTGAAGTGAAGGTCTTAATGAATGAATGCCTGAAGCTGTCTAAAGCTGCTTATTTACCCTTCAAGTTGCCTGTATTTCAAATCTGATTGGCTTGTCATCAAAACTAGTGACATTTTCAAATTCTGAATGGTACTGGTATGAGCTCAAATATGATTGGTCTGTTTTCAAAATCATAGAGTTCTTAAAACCTGAGTAGTGGCAGCCACATTTTATTAACCTGACCAGCATATCTTCAAAACCACATTGGCTTCTAAACTTGAGTGCTACCAGTCTGAATTGAATCTGACTGGTATGTCTCCCAAATCGGCACACTGGGCCTCCCTGGTGGTGTAAGGGTTAAAGATACAGTGCTATCAAACTACTGCCAGCCACTGCAACACGAGTTCAATCCCCAGATCGGCCAGGGAGCAACACACATGGCATAGCAGACCTCTCGTCTCACCCCCTGCTCCCCTCAGCAGTGCATTTCAGCATATCTGCCTGTTCTGCTCCTCACCCTCTCTGGTGAATCCTCTCACCACCACCCCCCATTTCTGGTCTACACCCCAGTTCTTGAATGCATAAATGAATAAATCTTAAAAAAAAAAAAAAAACAGCACATAGCCAAAAGCAGCATGGGTTCCAAACCTCAAACCCAAAAAGAAATTCTGCCCTATATTGGGTTTGCCCATCTCAAGCAGGGGAGACTGTACCCTTGACACAGGAGCCATGGATCTCCTTTTACATTGGGAGTAACCTAACCCTGTTTCATCCAGTTCCACCTCTTCCCCAGTAAACTTATTATAACAAGAAGATGGACTTGGAGATTCCATTCATCTGTCATTACAGTCATAATGATTTCTTTCTAAAGTGCTATTTAAAAAAATTCAACTGCCTATATTCAATAATGAGAATTACTGACTTTTTCTAAAAAAGATTTATTTTTATTTATTTATACAAGCACTGGGTACAGTCAGAAGTGCGGGAGGGTTAGAGAATTCACCAGAGCCAGAGCGGGGAGCAGAGGTACACTGCTGAGGGGAGCAGCCGGCGTCAGGAGAGGTCTGCGCGCCATGTGGGACCCTCGCCCGTGGCCAGGGAGCAGCCGGGGATCGAACCGGCGCTGCAGAGGCTGCGGGCAGCTTCACAACCCAGCGCTCAACCACTGCGCCACCAGGGAGGCCTGAGAATTACTGGCATTTTTAAGAAATTTTCTCTTAGAACAATTAGTCAAGTTGTTTTAGGTTACAAGTAATAGAGACCCACATTTGTTGCTTTAAGTTAAAAAAAAAAAAAAAGCCTCCATTTTATTCCTGTTTCTTTCCTAGTAAATGACAGCTGCCTTCTTTCTAGTGCTAAATAATTTTGCATTGTGTCATGTACCACAATTTATCCATTTACCTACTGAAGGACATCTAGGTTGCTTCCAACTTTTGGTAAATATGAATAAAGCTGCTATAATTACCCATGTGAACGTTTTTATGTAGCCATAAGTTTTCAGTGCATTTAGTAAATACCAAGAGGTGGATCATACAATAAAACTATGTGCCTTTTTGCAAGAAACTTCCAAACTGTTTTCCAAACTGACTGCAGTGATTTTCCACCAGCACAGAATTAGAGTCCCCACCAGCAAAGAATTAGAATCCCACCAGCATCCCCACCAGCAAAGAATTAGAGTCCCTGCCACTCCCAACCAGAGCATTTGATGTTGTCAATATTTTGGATTTTGCTTATTCTGTCATGGTATTTCATTGCTGTTCTAAATTTTAAGTTCTTAATGACTTATGAAGTTGAGTTTCATATGCTTATTTTTTTTTTATTTTTCATATGTATCACTTTGTTGGTAAGGTGTCTATACTTCTATGCCTTTTATTTTCTTGGTAAGGAGGTTTCTACCAGAAAACTATCTAAGGATGTTTCTGTGTGAAATTATTGCAATGCTTCCTTGTTAGTTTTTAGATTAGATTACATTTATCCCAAAACTAAAAGTATATCCCCATTTTATAAAAATAAAAGAAAAATGAGCTCAAGTATTTGTCTTGTCACTAGTAATCCAGTTCATTGCTCTTCTTCTAGTCAATGAATTATACCGTTACTTAATCTCATTTTCATTTTTGGAATCAGATCAATTCCTTTTATTTCTTTGTTTCAATGAGTAAGCAACCCCCTCTAATTTCTTTTTAAAAAACTGTAGATCCTTTTTATTGTTAAATCATAAAGATGTACCAAATTAAAAGCACAAATACAGGGTAAGACAACATAACTACTAAAACCATCAAAGGAGGTGAAATCTGGGCTAGGCACAGAGCCATGGCAATTAATGAGTGTGGGATGGACATGGTAGGGAACACAGAGAGCATGGAGAGAGTAAGAATGAGATGCTGGTGAAAATTTTGAGCTCAAACACTCACCTAAGTAAAGAAATAGTAGGACAAAAATTCTGAAACCCAGTGAATACATAAGGATCATTCTTACCATTGGTGCTCTCTCTGTCATCCTCTCCCTCAGCCACCTTTTCACCATCCTTGATCCACTCTAGCTGGTTTTCCCATCCCATCTTCATTATAATCATTATCCAGTAGGTCCCCCTTCTCACCAGAGTCATCTGCACCCTCTTCAGATTCCATCTTCACATTAGTCACATCTTTCCTCAGGGATCAACTGCTGTGCTCTTCCCTGTCCTTGTTTGCTCTGTTCCTTTCTTTTTTAAGATTTATTTATTTACACAAGCACTGGGTACAGTCAGAAGCATGGGAAGGTGAGAAAATTCACCAGAGCCAGAGTGGAGAGTAGAACAGGCAGAGTGACGAAGTACACTGCTGAGGGGAGCAGCAGGCGGCAGGAGAGGCCTGCGTGCCATGTGAGACCCTCGCCTGGCAGCTGGGGATCCACCCAGCGCTGCAGAGGCTGCAGGCAGCTTCGCAACCCAGCGCTCAACCGCTGCGCCACCGGGGAGGTCCTCATTTTTTTTCCTAATAGATAATCCACTTTTTATTTTATCAGGGTCAATTAGTTCTTAATGCCCTGAAGGTCATCTTTCAACTTTCCAGACTTGGAATAAGATCCTCACTGTTCACTCTAAGAACTGAAGCCACTTTTGACAATTTTTGAGGTGTGTTCTGGCATTCGAAAGGCACTACAACCAGAGCAATAAGAGGAACACATGCTATGTAACTGCACATCCTGTCATATAATCCAGTTAAAAGGCCAAGTCAAAAGAGAAATTGTACATCTCCACTGTAGACCATTTCATACCTGCCTTTCCTTAGTTCCCTTTTGGCTCTGCAGCCAGATTAATATCTAAAACCTGACCAGCAGTCATTGCCATCCTCTCATGCCACAGCAGTCAGGGATTTCTCTCATTCACATATACTGAACGAAGGTAAAATCCTTACGAACACAACAATTCATGATTTTGCGGTATTTTGAGAAGATCGTGTCCATATCAGATTCTTGTCCTTAAGAGTACAGAGATTCCCATTGAACATGGATCTGTCTTACTGATAACTTTGTTGGCCATTGTCTTTGATGATAAGTTTCCTCACAAAGCTCAAAAACTGGAGTGGAAAGGAACTGAATAGATAGAGATACTTGACTTGACAGAACAGTTATTACTCATTCTGACCATGTCAGGAACATAAATAGACATATTTACTGTACAGTGGAGACATGGCAGTCACCACTTAAATCAAGCTATCTGATGTTTTGTGCCTCTGTAGATGAAGATCAAAAAAAATCACTGTAAGTTTGTTGTAGTACACACCAAGTTACATCATTGTGTCTAAAATGTCTTCATCTTTCTACCATAAGCAAAATTCCACTAACTTATGTATGTCAAGTGGTTTGGAAGCAGGCAGTGGGGAGGGAATGGCTGGTTGGAGAAGAGATTCAATTCTGAATCTCCTCCTACAGGGATCCAAGTGGAGAATCTTACTTCTGCTTGATGCTGGTAAGTGCCTATAACTGCTCAGTCTGTATCTTCACAAAATCTCATCTAATTTCTTAAGAATCAGAAAATACAATTCATTAGATCTAGTTGCACTTAATAAAATCATCTTTCAGTTTCAAAAGTATTTCTTAGTCACTTTCTTTCCAACTCTAACATAAGTTTCATCTTCCCAATATAGAAGTCTCTGGCTTTAGGTTATGTCTTTTAAACAAATCAAATAAAACCCAAGAAAATTTCCCAATTTCCTAATTTTACACTAAGTTTCCAATTTCATCAAAAAGGTGGGGAGCATACATTAAAAAAAAAAAAAAGAAAATAGAAGCAGACATTTCTTTATGAAATCTTTAGGGGAAAGAAAGCAACTTTAATACTCATAGATTATAAAATACACTAGTATTCCTCTTATCTATAAATGTCAATATCTCAAAATGCAGTGAAAATGACATTATGATATGGCAAAAACAACAAATACACAATCAACAAAAGACATAATAGATAAGACATTTTTATCTGATTTGATTTTAATTTTAAGTAAAAGCTTTTGTATGCCAATAACACTACCAAAAGAATGAAAAGACAACCCACAGAATCAAAATATTTGAAAACTGTGTGTTATATGATTCTGGAAACTAGAATGCATAAAGTCTCATATATATTGACACTATTAATAAAAAGTACAACTCAACAGCAAAGAGACACAAGCCAAATTTAAAAATAAGCCAAGAATTTAAACAGACATTTCTTCCAGAAAGATGTACAAATAGCCAAGAAGCATATGAAAAGATAGGAAGCATCACTAATCATCAGGAAAATGCAAAATATAGTAACAATAAGAGATATTATTCATTAGTCACTAGACCACTATCTAAAAAAATGGAAAATATTGAGTATTAGTGAAGATGTGGAGAAATTGAAACAGTTATAGATTGCTGGTAGAATTTAAAGTGATGCTATTGCTTTGGAAATTTGTTTAGCAGTTCCTAAATAAGTTAAACATGAAAATATGCAGTAGTTTCCCCCACTTTTCTGCAGGGGAAATATTCCATGACCTACAGTGGCTTCCTGAAAGTGAATTACTGAACTCTACATATACTATGTTTTTCCTATACATAATACGCTTATGATAAAGTTCAATTTAGAAATAAGCACAGTAGGACATTAACAAAATAATTAATAATAAAATAGAATGATTATAACAATATATGTAATAATAAAAAGTATGTGGATGTTCTCTCTCCCTTCCATACTTCCCCCACTTCCATCCACTCTCCCTCTCAAAATATTTTCAGATCAAGATTCACTGTGAAAACAGAAATAAGGAAAGTAAAATAGAAGACAAAATAGGACTACAGTACACCCAAAATACCAATTCAAAACATTTATTCAAACAAAAACTTGTACACAATGTTCATAGTTGTTCTACTCATATTAACTGAAAGATAGAAACAACCTATATACTCATTAATATATGAAGAAATAAGCAAAATCTCCATTCAAAAGAATATTGTTCAGTTTTAAAAAGGAATGAAATACTGATACAACCTGGATGAACTTTATGGTCAAAAACACTGTGCTAAGTGAAAGAAAGCAGACACAAAAGGCTATGTGTTTCTAATTCTATTTACATGAAACATTTAGAAAAGGCAAATCAATGGAGATAGAAAGCAAATTACTAGCTGCTATTTTTTTTAAGAATTTTTTTAAAGATTTATTTATTCATGCATATAAAAACCGGGGTACAGGTCAGATGTGCGGGAGCATGAGAGGATTCACCAGAGACAGAGCAGGGAACAGAACAGGCAGATCTACTGAAATACACTGCTGAGGGGAGCAGAGGGTGAGACAGGAGAGGTCTGCTGCGTCATGTGGGTTTCTCCCTGGCCAGCAGGGACTTGAACCTGCACTGCAGAGGCCTCCCTTTGTTGTGCAGGTGGTTGAGTGCTGTGCTGCAGAGGCTGTGGACGGTGTCACAGTGCAGCAGTGCTCAATTGGCTGTGCCACCAGGGGAGGCCCATTAGTAGCTGCTAATGTTATAGGGAGGAGTGAAGGGAAGTGACTGCTTAAAGGCGAAGGGGTTTCTGTTGGGATATGAAATAGTTCTGGAAATAAATAGTAGTGACGGTTGCACAAAACTGTGAATGTACTTAATACCACTGAATTTTTATAATGTAAGTTTTATGTTATGGGGACATTACCATAATAAAATAAAGGAATAAATCTTTCAGAAGCTTTCTTTGAGTTTATTTCACTTGTCAATTTTATTTCAGAAACAAGTGCTTCAACTGTATAAAAATAAAATTTTTCTGTGTTTTAAGGTTTTCTATGGGAGCAGGGAATGAAATGACTTACTTGCATCAAAGCCTTTTTAAAAAGATTTTGCTATAGTAGTCTAAGGAGTACAGCTACTTTTCTTTTTTTTTCTTACCCAGTTAATTTGCCTCCACAGTTGTATATTAAATCTTGTAGTTCAAGATATATGATTGACTCATCACAAATGCTTTTGGAAATGTGTCTTTCTAAACTCCATAGGCCTGGATTATTTTTTAAAATATTTATTTATTTATGTATACAAGAACTGGGGGACAGGCCAGAGGTGGGTTGGGGGCAAAGAAGGGGGGCCGTGGGGGGAAAGTGGGGGGGTGGGGAGAGGATTCACCAGAGACAGGGTGGGAACAGAGCAGGCAGATTACTGAAATACACTGCTGAGGGGAGCAGTGGGAGAGAGGCCTGCTGTGCCATGTGGGTCAGCTCCTGGGCCAGCCAGGGATTGAACTCATGGCACAGTAGCTGTAGACAGCCCCATAGGCTGCGTCTCAACCCCTTAGAACACCAGGGAGGCCTTCCATAAGCCTGGATTTTATTACCATTATGCAATAACTCAGTTTTTCACTTCCCCATAAATTCAAAAATTAGGCTATCAAAATGTCTGTATCTAATACTCTTGTATCATTCATCTATTAGACTTTCAAAATGGTTTTTGCTTATTGTATACTTTACCTTTAAGAATGAATCAATTGGGGGTCTCCTGGGTGGCGCAGCAGTTGAGCGCTGGGTTGCAAAGCTGCCTGCAGCCTCTGCAGCACCAGTTTGATCAGCCTCCCGCAAGGGTCCCACATGGCACACAGACCACTCCTGCCACCCGCTGCTCCCCTCAGCAGTGTACTTTGGTCCTTCTGCCTGTTCTGTTCCCTGCTCTGGCTCTGGTGAATTCTCTCACCCTCCCGCCCTTCTGACTGTATAAATAAACAAATAAATAAAATAAACAAATAAATCTTTAAAAAAATAATAATAATGAATCAATTGTCATATGATAGTTTCTAACACAATTTTACCCAACTCAGGCTCCGTTAGCACTTTTTTAATTTCATGAAACACATAAATTGAGTTATCTCAATTATAATTTTAAAATGTATATAACTTTATTGATAATATTAAGTATTGTTAATAAATGTTAGCTTCGTACAAAGAACATAGAAAATTATCAAGAAGAAAGCAGAAATCACTCAACAATTTTTCACCTACAAGTAATGTTTACATTTTAATGAATAGCATTCTAGATATTTAATGAAATACCTATAATATGCTTAAAATTATCCTATAGCTTGCATTTTCACTGAACTAGGCACAGTGGATATACTTTTGTCTCAGAAAATAGGCACATATCATCTACATTGACAGCTTCAAACTTAATTATATGGGCATGTAAAAAATTATTTTATCTTACCATGAGCATTTAATTCATTTTGAAATATGATTTCTAATAGCCTCATTCTAATGAATGATGTTAAATATATACATGCCCTTATTTTTTAAGCAGCAGTTTGAAGTAAAAAGTAAAATGTTTTATACATTTCATATTTTGATTCATATTAACAACTATGAATAATTTTGTATCTGTCCTATAAATGTCACCAATGAGCCAGTTTCAAGCCATTTAAGAGCAATCTCTGAGGTGTTATATCTCACAATTTATGTTAATTTTCAGTTTTTACCTCTACTAAAGCTTAATTTTTCTCACATCCAGTGATCCTGTTATTTCTTTTTTAAATTGTATAATTAGGTCCTTTACCAATTGAGTTAGTTCTTGTTATTTTTTATTAATTTGTAAGAGCTCTTTATATATTAGTAAATGCTCATTACACACATCTCTAAATATAATTTGTATTGAAACAATGGTCTTCTCATCTTTTTTTCTTTCATTCTAAAAAAACCTATCACAGAAAATGTCAAATATATGTAAAATAGAGATAATCATGATTCCCCATGTAACCATCACCCAACATCACCAATTATCAATGACATTACCAACCTATTCCATTTTTTAACTATTCTCTTACTTTATTGCATTTATTGCTTGGACTATTTTAAGGTCAAGCTAATTTTACTTATGAAAATATCAATATTCATCTCTAATAACACATTTTGATAAATAACTAAATGCCATTTTCCAAATTTATCCACCTTTAATACTAAGAACACTTTAACTACCTTGCCAAACCCCTCTGTATAACATTTCAAAATTTCCCCAGATCATTTTCCTTACATTATTATGCCTACTAAACCAGATATAATTGTAATCTATTTACTTTGCATAAATCACATCTCGGTAATTTTTATCAGATTCTCTTTTCTATAAAGGACTTTTGCTTCACTCAGATGTTCTATAAATGTTTACCACCTTTTCCTTTCTAAGCACTAGAAGATTGTAGGCCTTTGAATCTAAGGGCAGTTGTGATTCCTATTTCACTGCCTCTTTTTGGTTGCAATTCAGTATTTCCAATTTCAGTGATAGTATTGTTGAAATCTCAGCTCTTCCTACTAATTTTCCATGTTGTAGGCATTTACATAGGCATTTGGGGAAGTTTTGGGTTTTCCCCAAAGCATTTCCCACTCACCATGACTGCCTAAATCACAGCAGAGTTCAGGATTTCCCCCAGATCAATATATTTATTTTAGTCCTATATTATCTCATCTTCCTGAAATCCTCCCCATGCTTATACAGCAATAGTGTTTCCTGGGAGCTCTGATCTTCACCAGGTGTCTTTCTTCTCTTACTCAGAAGGGCTTTCTGAAGAAAATTCTACTAGTAGCATGAAATATCTAACTTCTTTGTGAAGGCAATACACAGACAAAAGGCAGCTGGATCTTTATCTCTAGTGCAAATCTGTTTTACTACACTTAACATTGGGAGACCTCTTAACTTCTTGACTCTTACTCACACAGTACTCAAGTCAAACCATCCATTTGGCAATTGTAAGTTAGCAAGTGACATATTAGTGGTTGTGCATGTGTATGTTAGAGGGTTTATAAGTTTGACGCTTTTTTTAAAAATAGGTTATCCCTGATGCTTGGGATTCTAGCATGGAATGCTATTGAAAGGAGAGGTAGGATGGACTTTGAGACAATGGGGCAAGCATCAGCAGAGTCTATCTGCAACTGAGCAGAGCTCTTCTCATTTCCATGCCAGCCAATAGAAGTGCATTGCCAAAGCCCAAATCAAGCCATGGAACACCAGTTCAAGATATCATCTTGTCAATCACTATCATTTGATGAATGAAGTGCCCAAAGCTTAGGACTGTGAACTTAATGGCTTGCCCAAGATTGGAGAGAGAAACAAGACTAAAATCAGGCCTTGTTCATCTTACTAGTGACATTCTCCATCTACAACTAAACCAAATCATTCACTGGTAAGAGAAATTCTTCATCTATCCAATCTCTACGGAAGTTTAGAAGGCTGGTAATGCCTCTTTAAAGCAACTCATGTTATGGCAGAGACTAAAATCACTTCAGTAGTGTTAACTGTTATTAACAAACTAATTTCAATATAACTTGTTCAATCTGGGGTCTTATCAATTGCTATCCCAGAATCCCTTATCATGGACATCAGGAAACTGGAATTAGATATGGCCTTGTTGGTTGAACTAGAGTCTACTGAAACAAAAGGGAAAGAAATGTATATGATTAAGATGAAGAATATATTTCAAAAGAGAATAGATTGTTAACCTTGGTATCCTCAAGAGGCCCCAATACAAAGCTTCAAACCTATCCTACCCTTGACCTGCCTCAGTCCTTAAAGTACTTGGCCTTTTGTCTGTGAAAAGACAGCAGGATTAGGTCTTTAAGAGAAAAAATAAATAGTAAGTAGTTCTCTGGGTTTTCTGCAGCTATGTCTCATATTTGACAATCTTACATTCACCAATTTGACAGTCTGCTTTCACTAATCCATATGCATATAAGGTGTATATTACCCCCATGTCTACGAGATTCTCACTTAGCCAACGACATCTGTCTTTGAACTGTCATGAAATGCTAGAATGATTCTTTTTCTTTTGTGGTGTCAATTCCTCTTTCTGTCATTATTAACCTTGTTAAATACCCTCTTCCCTCCCCTCATGAAAGGCATGAACTGAGTGCTAAGTTTCAAACATACCCCCTTAACACATCCAGATGGGGAGAAAAAAGCACATCTAGCTATCTACTTAATCAAACATCTACTTTTACTCCATCAACGGGGAGTAGGCCCTTTTGTACATTTAACAAATTCAAGCAATTTAGCAACTGGGTTAAAGTCTATGTAAAGTACTTCAACAACATGGGAAATAAAGACACTGGTCTTCTGTCTTAGAATTGGTTAATGGAAGACATGAAGTCTCAAAACGCGCACAACAGTGGGTTCTTACAGAGCTGCCTAATGCACTGCTGGGAAAACCTTGAGAAGTTTTCCATCACAGGGGGGGAGGTGGGTTGACAGTTTTTGCCTTTGCTGTCAGTTCCACTGTGGGAGGCTCCTAAATTTATTATACCTAGGAAATGATTCTAGTGCAAACCTATCCTGGAAGAAGCAAAGATGCAAGACATACAGTACATTCTTCTATATGTACTGTTGGCTATGGAGGCTAAATTTGGTAATTCCAGTGACCATAGCCACTACTATAAATCAGTCCCATTTGCCTTTCTACATCAATTGGCTTGCCAGGCCTTAATGACAACACCACCAAAAACTCACAACGCAAGATAGAATTATCACACTGGAGTGGCAGCGTATTTTACCTGCATGAGAGTCTCCATAAAATACCATTTCTACTGAGTAATCAGAATGCTCAGTGCTACTTGTTAGCAGGTCAGATGCCAAACATTACTTCTGAGTTACCAAGAAGCAGCTGTAATTCTCTTTTCAATCTCCTCACTTTAGAGGCCCCTTTACCTCAGTTTCCTCATCCACAAAATCAGAACAATAATGTGGTCCAATTTCCTGGAGAGAAGATTAATGAGCATTATTTGCTGATGAGCTCAAAAGTCATGCAAATATAAATCATTGAGTACTACACATGCCCTACACTGCTGCACGGGGCGCCTGGAGCTCTTGCTGAAATCAACAGGAGATCCAGGAATGGACAAGAAATATGTGCTGGGAGAGTTGGTCCAGAGTCTTTGGTGATGATTACTGAAGCACTGTTGTAGCGGAGTGGCAACTGATAAATGTATGATTATCGACCGCTGCACTTGGATTTGCTCTGAGAACACTGCTACATCGGGTAGTCCAGCTTAGAGGCATCAATCACTTGGTGCAACACTCTGTCTTACTGGCTTAATGGCTTTGGAATCCAAGGGGCCAAAAGCTGCCCTCGAAAGTGAAAAAAAGGCTCTTCACAGGCTGGAGGAGTAAGGGCAAGATACAACTGACTTCTGCTTCACAAATAGTAATGTAATAATTAAGTAATTAAATTAGCATGCAGTTTCAATTAATCTATTATAATGATTAAAAGATCAATAGATGCACATCTGCAATCTGCAGCTTAAACAATGGAGTCAAATATCTTGGCTCTTCTTCCCTCAGGTTAGTTACTTGACTTGTCATCTTTTAATAGTCATGGAGAGTGTCCCTGACTGTCATCAATTCTCTTATAAATATATGCATATCCCCTTTCTCAACTGGCACCAAAGAATGGGATCTTGACTCTGAAGCTTCTCTTTTCAATCGTAGCCTTTTTTTTCACCTATAAATCAAGACATTATCCCTTCTCCCAAAATGCAGGGTCATTAAAAACAATGAATTGGAAGCATGTTATTTGGCAGAAAGTGTTTATGAGGTATAATCATATAAAAGAAAGGCCTATTATAATGGGAAGTCAATCCTTCCATTTAATTGCAAAAATTGTTTAAGCTAAAGTAAATTGTGTATTTGAGCTCTGAGGTGGAATTAAAGTTGCTAACTTCTGAGATGTATATTATAGAAAATTAGTTGTTTTTTTATTAGAAAAAATGGATCTGCAAGTAATAAGAATATTATTAGTAAATAATAAGCAATTAACTACTGGACTGTGTGAACTAAATCATTAATTCCATGGACCCAAGAAGGAAAGAACATAGAAAGTTCCATGCTGAAGTTATCATTGCTAAGAGAGCATCAAATAGGTGAAGAAGAAACAATGGAATATACATGAACTTGGCTCCAGATTGACTGAGGGCAGAAAAGGAAGGTAGCTCCCTTCTAGGTCTAAGGTTAAGGAAACCGTTCCTATGTAGATGGAAAACCAAATATGTCAACTCTTTGTCATATGATTTAAATAAAGTTGTTTTTCCCAACTAAGAAAAGTCAGGTAAATAGTGCAAAAGCAATACCAATAAATGGAAATCTATTGAGTGTCCTTGTCATTGTTCCAGACACTGAGGAAACCAAATAGACAAAAAGAACTTTCTCTCTTCATGGAGAGTAAACAAAATAAATGATAGTTATACAATACATTAGACGATGATAGAGCTGTGGAAAATGTACAGAAAGGGAGAAAGGTGGGGGGTGCTTGGGTAGGAGTAGGAGAGTTGCACTTTACAGAGAACAGACAGTAACAGTCTCAGAGTCAAGATGACATTTGAGCAGACTTGATGCAGGCAAGGGGCAGGCAGGCAGGAATTCAGGGAAAAGTAAGGGCAGCCTGCCACTCCAAAGAGCTTGAGGAACAGCAAAGTAGAGCAATGTGGCTGGAGACAGGTAACCAAGAGGGAGTAACTGGGAAAAAGTCAGGCAAGAGTCATCAGGAGAGTGGTGAAGACTCTTATCTCTTATCTGGAGAGAACTGGAAGACCCTCCAGCAAAGAAGCACACAATCTGACTTAGATTTTATCCAGCTGACTCCACCTGAAAACTGTGAGAGATGAGGAAAGAAGTGGGAAATTTGGCAACCCTGAAAGTTGAAGATGAAATGGGGTGGTAGTTTAGGTGAGTGTCTTTATAGGAGTAGAGATAAGAGAAAGCTGAATTATGGAGATCCTGATGCATTTGGGTAGAAACAAAATAAGCATCTAAAATATCTCCAAAGTTTTGGCCTCGGCAATTTCCAGTTGCTATTTGATGAGATGAAGAGGGGTTTGATGAAGCCGACTTGAGGAGAAAGTCAAGATTTAGTTTGGGGACTAGATTTCAATTAGGAAAAAAAAATTAAAGAATAATAGACAGACAATGGAATACAACACAACCATAAAAAATAGATGAAATGTTCCCAATTGCAACAACATGGATGGACCTTGAGGGGATTGTGCAAAGTAAAATAAATCAGAAGAAAGACAAATGGAAAAAAAAAAAAAAAAGAACTCCTCCCATAAGTATTGAGGAAGTAAGAAGTATTGTTTTCAGAAGATTTGAGTTACAGATGTCAGTATAGCCACAACACTGAAAACACATCCAGGGCCACCGCTGGAGAGCTCTAGCATCAGATTGAAATGAAATGTTAGTGGAAGTTTTTGTAAATTTCAAAGTACTAGATGAATGTTCACTCACATCTAGAAGTAGCTAGACCTTGCACCAACCACTTTGGAATCATCCTTCCCAGCTCTTCTAATATAAATACATGATCTATTTGCAACTTAGTCAAGAGTAGTTCAAATTATGAATCTATGAACATCTCAGGCCCTTTGACTTCTTAGCTGCTTTCTGCATCTATCACCATCTAAAAATCTTTGTGAACTCCTCAAATCAGGTGAAAAGAAGATGTGATTACCAGCTACCCCAGGCAATTACCAGATGTTACAACAGATGATTTGTAATCATTCTCTCGTTCAATTTTTACACCAGTTCCATGAAGTAGGATTGAGAACGTGAAGAAGAGAGGCTATCACTATATTCCTACAGTGACCATCAGACTGGAAGAGATGCTACAATTTTTAGGACATTTTTCACTGTAGTCTCACAGCCCAACAATGCACTCCAAAACTTTCCCAGGTCCTTTGAAGAGTAGAAAGGAAAAATTTATTAACAAAGAGAACAGAAAGTTGCCAAAACAATACAAAAATCACTAGACTGCATTTCTATGTATTATACAGATTGGATAAACCTACAACTTTCCTGGAAATACCCTCCTGATCACTTAACTAACACTACTGTTCCCGAAGTCAGAAATTTGGCCTCAGGGGAAATAAAAAATGGAAAGAAAAGGCTTTCCACCAATTAGAGAAAGGTGTCCTATAGGAATTAGTGTTGAAAGGCTCTCAGTTGTCTCCTGGAAAACATGACATAGGAAGGGGGCAGAGCTGAAAGAACTAACGAGATTAATCCCAGGCCAACCACCTAGAAACAGGATACTTCAAAATATCCAACACTTATTCAATGTGTAGTATCTGCCAGAGAGCTCTCTGAGTATGCTTAATGTACACTAATTCAATCAGACCATGGCCATTCTGAGGAAAGCATTGTTGTTATTACTGCTGCTGCTTTGCTCTCACTGGCATTCCCATTTTACAGAAATGAAACTAAGTGACAGACAAGCCTAGTAACTTGCCAAGCTACCAAAACCACATAGCTTGTTTCAGAGTTCAACATTTAATCTGCGAGCTGGGACCAAAACCAAAGAGTCTCTCTAAGTTTTAGTGTCCCATGTGACTTTGGGACAGCAGCGTGCTGGCCTGGTTGTATCTTTATATGGAAATAATATCTGTAACTGTCCTTCACAGGATTGGGAGCAATAGGTGTGGTTCTTAGAATATTGCTGTCAGTCTTTGGTTAATTCTCTCTTTTGCAAAAGTTCTTTTTATTTTATTTTTTTAGATTAAAACTTACAAGCATTTTTTATTTTTAATTATATATATATATATATATATTACATGCATTTTCATCTTGGTTATAATCCCTGTAAAATTCCCACCACCTATTCACCTGTAAACTATCACCGTGGTCCCTTGTGCTCTCCCAACCCTTGTTTTGATCCTACTCCCTCCCCCCCCCACACACAATATGTCTCTGGTTTATAGTTGTCTGTTGATTTTGATTTTTACTTTATTCAGGAATGTAGAGGATCCAAAAAGGGATCAGGGAAAAAAAACTAATTATGATAAAGCAAAAGTTCTTTTTAAATGCCACCACCACCTTTGTGGAGATATAAGCATTTTCTTTTACTACTTCTATGTTTTCCCTCCCCTCTTCCCTTAGTATATCCACAAAGCCTTTCCCCACTTTGAGAACCCATCCAGCTTCCTCCTGAGTCCCACAAGCTTTGTGTCTGAATTGCTGTGACATGTTTTGCACCAAAACCAATGGTCTCCACTTTACTACATGAGGAGCCCCATGAGGGTTAAGACCACGTTTTGTGATTTATTTGGACTACATAGCTCTCAAACTCCACCTGCAATTTTTGACTCTCAATGAATACATGCTGTTGAATAAGTTAATAAACACACATCACTAATTTTTACCCCTCCAGAGCATTCCATTCCAATTCCTACATAGTGGAGTTATTGGAGGAAGAACCTTGCTTTTTCTTCTAATCTGTTCATGTTAAATCAGTACCTACTTTTCCTTTATTCAATCCAAAACATTCCAAAAAATTTTCCTCAGAAAGCTGTTTGGGTAAATCTATCTTCTCCAAATCATGATTTCTGACTCAATTTATTTTTTGATCTCTTTTAACCAAATGATTTTGCTTTAAAAAAAAAAAGTCATAGCTTTGGAGAATCTAAATGCACTCTTCTTACAGTTACTAAAGGTATTATTGTGATGTGGGAAGAATCTGGTTGTTAGTTGCAACCATCCTTGATTTAAAATCTATAGGCAGAATGATCAACAGAGTTCTGAATTTCTGTGGGCTTCCGAACCAGGAACCTCAATGACTCCTGAGAAAAGGCAGTTCCCCCTGGGGTTCATCAGGTATACCTCACCCAGCCCTAATGCCAGAACTGCATCCAGGCTTCCATCAGTCCCCTGCCCCAACTCTGTGCCCTGTTCCTTTACTTCCAGAAGTTGGTGAGAGCCAGGTTCTCTCCTTTAAAAAGCCAAAATCAAGGTTGAGATCCAGGAAAAAATAGTCAAGGGCTGTGCCCTAAGCCAGCAACCACCAGTTTTCAAAAACACTAGAAGCAGAAGCAGGAGATAATGAAAATGGAAAAAGAAACCAAAGAAGTAGAATCTGTAATACAAAAGTTTCATCCAAGTTCAAGGTCTTTCTCTTCATGCACGTGTTCCCTTTCAAAAGGATCTAAATGAGTTCTGTATTTGTTTAATACTATAGTCAGAGAATGGAAATTTTTTTTACAAAAATTTTTTCTTGTTATTTAAAAATATCATTGCTGTCTCTCAACTGCTGGGGGAATAAAGGATGCTCATCTCATTGCTGTTAAACATTTTTAATTGAAGAAAATATAATTATAATAGTAATTATAAATATAGTCTCATTTAAATGTAACCTAATTCTATCAACACATTAGTAGGTATGCTCTGCAGATGGCAAACTGAAACTCAGCGAGGTTAAGTAACTTGTCAAAACTCACATAGCTAATAAGAAGCAAAACAGCCTCATCTCACATCAACTATCTTTTAATTTTATAAAATTCACTTTCCTTTAAAACCCCTCTGGTCTCTGTTAGAACAAAAGTACCAGTATCTGACTCCTTTCCTGGAGTAAGCTCTGAATAAGTAGCCTGCAATTAATTCTACATGTGTTCTTTATTTTTTTATAATATCACCTCAAAAGAAAAAGTGAATAGTAGCAATTATTATCTGAATAAACTTAGTTATAATTTATCATATAGAGAATGGATAATAAAAACCTAAGTGTCTTTAGAACTATACTTTTCTTACAAAGTATCATGTGTTTTAATTTCCCCTGGCATGTTCTTCCCCCCTCGATGTACATTTATTGTTTTTTACTGTTAAGTGTGCCCTATGGCCCCACAGGTTGAAAGCAACAGACCCCAAGTTACAACCTGAGTTCCTTCAGCTCCACCTTTGGGAATGGGGGAGTGAAATATGGAGCCTAACTGCGCTTACTCCGTCTCAAGGGGACAATGGTTAGTTAGCAGGGTTAACAATAAACAATAGTTATTACTTATAGAGACTTCCTCTCTGCTAGTCATATAGCGAGGAATACGTGATCTACATAATTCACAGTCTTGTGGCTTATATTATTGTCACCATTTTGTAGATGAGGAAATGGAGGTTCTGCAGGGTTGAGGACTTCACTCAAGATCACATAGCCCAAACTGTCTGGTGCTCTCAGCCTTGTGCTCTTCTGACTCAGGAAGATTTGCCTTGGCCAGATAAACAAGTCTGAGTCTTTGGATGTACTCCTGGGTCCACAATGTACATTTAAGGAGAGGCATCTGGGGGCTCAGGACACTGCAAATATCTAAGAATTAGCAGTGTCCCGTGACCCCTCTACAACATTTTAACCTCCCTTTGGGTCTTGCACCTGGTGTCTACTGCTTCATTTAATCCTAATAAGGACTCTTTTTCTTTTTTTTTAACAGAAAAGGAAGATGAGGCTAAGGGAGGTTTGGTAAATTGACCTAAGTCAGACAGGTAAGGGAAGGACTAGAAATTAAACCAATGAAACTTAATTTTAAGTGCGGCCTCCTCTGGGTTTTAAGTAGGGCGTTAACAGGTTCAGCTCAGCACAACAGAGTACTTGAATAGTAGGTGTCTTATATATGTGATCCAGGAAGAACTGGGCAGATGCTGTTTATGGTTCATGTTGGGTAGAAGAGACACCCACCAGGGATAGCAACAAACTCAACCAGGCCACAAACTTGCCCTTGTAGCTAACTTTCCCGGCCACACTCTCTTAATGTCTTAAAGTAACATTTCCTGCTTGTTACCTTTGTAGGCTGTTTCCGCCATCTCGACAGCCAAGAGCCTAGCCCTTGCCTGCATTGCCCTGCCTCATTCTCTCCCACCTTCCTCTGAACTGAGCTGCGCTGGGGATCTTTTCCGTCCTGCTCACAAGGGTAATCCTGCCTTTATGCCTACATTCCTGATGTGCCCTCTGCATGTGTTGAGGGCAGAGGCCAGGGCTCTTTCATCCCTGTCCCTCGATTGCCTGTGGAAGCGCGGGATAAATTTGTTGCATTCATGATTCCTCTGCTCAAATTGAATAGTCTTGCCTGGCTCCCTCTCGGGTGGGGCCTGGCTAATCAGCATGATGGGATTTCTCATAAAGTGTGAAGAGGGGCACTGTCAGAGCCCGCATTCCGATTTTAACCGAGACAACACCGCACCTGACACTTGTGCTTGGGGGCGCAGGGTCTGAGGTGCAAAGAGCCTTCCAACCGAGCTGTGGGATTGCCTGCGGCGACACCTCCTCCTGTTGCCGCGCTTTCACACTTGGGTGTGCACACAGGCCAAGATGGAAGGCGCGATCCTAACTTCTGCCATGAGCAGGTGGGAGGGAAGAGACGAGAGGTATTCCATTGGTTGTCTGGGAAAATGAATTGCACGTTCCCCTCACTTGCGGAGGATCAACTTTTCCCACCCCCCTTGGGTGGGCACTCATAACCTGGGGTCGCAGCCAGAGCCCGGGAGCCGAGTGCCCCCAGTTCGAGGGAAGTGGAGCTGGACAGACAGAGACGCCCCCAGACACTCGGGAAAGTGCTGCACGTTGTCCCGAGTCCCCAGAGCAGCCCCGCTGGGGCGAGCGTGCGGGCGTCCGAAGCGGCGCCCCTGGCCTCTGGGCGGCCGGGCGCGGCGGCCGGCGTGGCTCGCGCCGGGCCCCGAGGGGTTAAGCGCGGGTCCCTCGGCGCCCCCGCCAAGGCGGCCGCCGGGCCCGCGGGCTCAGAGCACCGGTGGCCGCGCGGCGCGAGGGGCCGCGGCGCGATGCGGCGCTGGAATGAGGAAGCGCCGCTCCGAGGGGAGGGCCCGGTGGCTCTGCGCGCGGGGGTGGCGGCTGCGCGCCGAGCGGGCCCGGCGCGGGCGAGCGGGCTGCACCCGGCGGCGGCGCCAGCAGGTACGGCCCGCGCCCGCCGCCGCCCCTGCGGTCCCGGGGGGCTGGAGCCCGGCCGGCGCCGCGCAAAAGTTTGTGCGCGCGGCCCGGGAGTTGCAGTCGGGCCAGCGTCTCCCGAGCCGGCCACCCGGCTGCGGGGCGGCGCGCCGTCCTCGGCGCCCCGTCGGAGTCCCGCTCGGCCGCCGACTCCTCTCCACACCGCTGTCCCGCCTCCGCCCGGCTCCGGTCCCGCTCCGCTCCGCGCTCGCGTCCGGCTCCGTGCTCCCGAGCGGCGAGTCGGGGGAGCGCGGGGCGTGCGCGCGGCTGCCGGGCTAGGAAGCCGCGACCCACAGTGTGCGCGACCCTAAAGTTTGCGGCGCGCGGGGCCGTGGGGCGCGCTCGGGCGACAGGGGCGCTCGCGGCCGGCGGCGCGAGGCGCTGTCCGCGGGGGCGGCGGCGCGGAGGGTCCCAGGTGCGCGGCCCGTGGGCGGCGCTGTGCTCGCTGGGCAGCCGACTGGCCGCGAGCGCGAGAGCCGGGTCGGAGCCGCGGGGGGTGGGGAGCGCGTCGGAGAAATGGGGAACAATGCTAGTGAGCAACTTCAGGAAGTCATTGTGAAAGAAAGCTGGGAAGAGCTCGGCGGCCAAGTTAGCAGGGCACTCTAACAAGTGCCCGCGCGGCCCGCGCTCCGGCGGCGACCGCGCCACGGTCCTCGGGCCCCCGCCGAGCGCTGCCGAGCCCGGGCGGGACTCCGGGCTGCTGTTAGGCGTCCGACCCGGGCGAGCCCGTTAGAGCTGAGGGAGCCCCGGTTCCGAGGTTGCTCTTCGTGCCCGAGGATCAGTGTTGGCCCCCAAAGTGCGACGCACATATTCACGTGAGTGTTTCAAATTGAATTTCAATAGAAAAACTTGGGGTGGCTGGAGGATTAAATACGCGAGAGGAAAGGAAAAAAGACAAGGCAGTAGGGTGTGTATCTCCTGATTTCGCTCAGATCTGCTTTTCCTAGCTGGGAACCAAGAGAGCCTTGACTTTTGTCAAAGCCTCGCTCCCTTGAGACTGAGTGCAGGTGCAGGACCGGGCGGGCAGTGGACACTTCTGAGCCGCCGCGCTGTCACCGTAGAGGACATTCTTGCTCCCAGTCATATTTAAATAGATATATACTGACAGAGTGAGATCACGGAAGTCAGCCTTTAGAAAGTCATGCATAAAGAGCTTTTCTTTTCTGATTTCTGAGGCGAGAACTTTTTGCTTACACTGTAAAATACTTACATCGAGCCTGAACTTGCTTTTTTGTAAAACAGGTATTATCCCGCTTTTGAGAAGTTAGTAGTACTTTTGCTGACTGCAATTTTGACTATGGTGTTACAAACCTCCTCATAATAAGGCATCCGGTTATTTGTGACTGTGTTTGAAACGTGTTTTTAAAAATCATCAAGGATCATTGAGGATTCCTAAAGAATCTCGTGAAGACGTGCTTTTTTTTTTTTTCTTTTAATTTGCAAACACAGAATATGGCATCTAGAGAGCAGAAAGTGTAAGGGTTCCATAGGGTCTGATTAGGCACAGCTTTCAAAGGCAGTTTCCTCTCTGTCGGGACCACCAACCCAGAGTGCATGTCAAGGCACTGTTCTGAGCTCTGAGTGCATGCTCAGAATTTCCCACCCTTCTCCACACTGCCCATTTCAACCTTGAGTGACTGTTATAAACTTGGAGAAACAAACTGGTGTTTACGACATATTTCCTCACTAGTCAAATTCACTTCTGTTAAAAGAGATGAAATGTATAAAAGTTGAAAATATTTCATGTTTATAATATTGAATCTCCAATAGAAATTCAAATGATTTGCACTTATTTGGTTATGATTTGAGAGGACAGTGAAACCTCAAGGAAATGATTGGAGCATCTTGAATTTATTTCTTTGTTTGAAGATGTTTGTTTTATGAGGTTAATTGGACTCACCTTTTATATGGGATTCTGCAAGTAACAATTTAAGTATTATTTATACTAAATGTGTCAGAAGCGTTTCGGTAACAAATAAGATAATTTGGAATGCAGCTTAAGGTTCAAACACTGACGAATATCCATGACAGGAAGGTTACCGCCTTACATCATAGAAAATGCAGAACATGTTAAAAAAATAATTTGTACATAAAGATATAAATAGTGATGTCATGTTTTAACATTATATAATTCTGGTTTGTCATAATGTATGTTAGTTCACAAATTTCCACAAATCCACATTCATACCTTTTTCATCTGGGAAAGTATACACATCGTAGTCTGAAGTCCACAAGAGCTGAGGACCAAAAACATTTTACTAGGTTAAATGGTCATGTTTTCTTCCTCTTTTCTGGTGAAAGTTGAAGACAGGAGTTGTAGAAACTCCACCATGTTTGCTTATTTAATTCATCAGTGTTTTAATTAAAGTGCTACATCTTGGAAAACCTACATCCTCTGAAATGTAGGAGCATCATAGCAATAATAGCCCATCATTGTCTTACAGGATAAGCCCACAGATCTGTAAATAAAGTAAGTGTGTGTGTGTTAGTGTGTGTTATACTCGACCATTTGACAAGTTTGCCCAGTGTCCTGAGCAAACTGTGACTGTCTTTGCAGCCATTTCTCTTGCTGAAAAATTGACATCATAGAGAACTTACTTGAAAAGGGGTCTGAAATCCAGCCGTGTCTACAGCTTTGTCATCTTTGTTACTTGTACAGAGATTTAGAGTTTGAGGATGGTGGTCCTTTGGTTTGGGGATTTTTTTACCCCTTTATTTGTAGATTTGAATATGTGTGCTTCACATTTAGTTAGTGTAATAGTATATTGTCAATATAAATGGTAAACTTTTGAAATTTGATACACTATGTATGTATGTATGTGTATATATATATACACACACACACTGACTACATGCCATAAGTATTATATTTATCTCTCAAATTATGTGCATATTAACAGATACAGAAACTGCACGAGTATTTGCACACACAGATACTTAAAGCAAGTGCACATTATGGAGAGAGAGGCATGGCTAGCAGGTGAAAACTGCTTTAACATCAGGTAGACCTGGCATTTTAGTACTAAGTATGAAAGTACTAAGTACTGGCATTTTAGTACTAAGTACTACTTGTCTTTTACATTTTACTGAAACAAAATGATTTTCCTATTTTTAATGCCGAGTTTAGTCACAAATGATGTTAGTACTTTTGAGTGTCAGCCTAGTACTTTATATGCATAATAGAGACACAGTTAACCCAGAATTTTATGGCAAGTTTAGTCTAGTGGTATTTTTTTCTTCCTCCAATCTTTGCCGTTATGAAATATTTTCAGTATAAAATAAGTATTGGGTTTTGTTGCTTTATTCTAAAGGAGAGTCATGTTAGAGGAGTCAGCTCACAAAAAGCAAACCAAGACCCTTGTTGGTTCCCTATCAGTCCTTGCTATTTCTGAGACTGACTGACAGTTTTGGGGACTGTCACTCCTGCTTCTGGCCATGGGACCTTCCTGCACACCCATTATCATCACTCCCTGTCTGGTGTCCAAACCTTCAGCCATGTCTGTATAATTATTCTATTTCATGGGAGAAAATCCGAGATATAAAAACACCAAGTGACGCAGCCTTTGAGGCTTACAGGAAGAGAATCATTGGTCCAGGTTCCACCTTGAGACTGAAGGTTTTAATTTGCTCAAAGCAGGCTCTTGTATATGTGTGATGCATGTCTGAGAAAGGTTGGGTTTCTGTGGATCAGCAATACACACACACACACACACACACACACACATTTAAAATTCAGATGAAAAGAAAGGAATGAGGTTCATCAGGGACTTCGGCACCTCAAACCAGGCTAGAGCAAGAGCAACAAAACTGCTTTTGTTGTGGTGTTGACTAAATGCTCACACTGGTTTCTTCGTGTAGACTCTGGGCATTTTTGTTGTTTTCAGTTTAATAAATGTCTTCACACCTCCAGTTATCTTTCTGCATCTCCCATAATATCTCTTCACATCCTTTAATTTTCAGTGTAGCTGCTTCAGTACCTTTTGTTTAACTTGTTTTTTAATGGTTGATGACATTCTAACAAATACTTTTAAGACACTGTGAAACATGAAGAGTGAAGTGCTGCTTTAGTACAAGTAAAACATAATAGCCAACAAATGAAGCTTTGCAGAAAGTGTCCCAGGGCACAGGTAGGCAGGGCTGCCACACTGTGTGGTGTTGGCAGTCACTCCTGAGAAAAACCTGATGGGAAGGCAGCTAGGCCTAATCTACGGGCCACTGCCTGATAGTTTCAGTTGGCTTTTTTACTGTGATAAACAGGTTGATGGCCTTGGTGCCTTCCATAAGCCACCTGGTGAAAAACTGTTGAAAATGGATCTTCCCTGTTACAGACCTGGCTCTATTTCCCTTCTCCCATGACCATTTTTGCCTTTGGGGAACTCACAATTCCTGTTGACTAAAAGAGTCCCTCTTCCACCACAAGACTGTCAAATCAGACGTCCTAATAATCTCTGAACCCATTTTGGTCAGGACAGGAAACACAGACTCCCTTCCTGCCTGTGTTGTCCTGAGAGAAAACAATCTTCCCTCCTTTTTTGCATATTTGGTGAATGGTTCCACCTTGCTCTCTGCCCTAGTGGAGTGTGAAGGAGGCAGTGTAGTAGACAGCCTGCCACCCAGGGGAGCAGGGTGCCTCCCAAGTGCCTGAGTCAAGGAGACTTAGCACCCAGCATCGGAAGACCCAGAGATCGAGATTTGTGTGGGGAAGGCAGTCCTCTTGGCCTCTGGGAGGTGCAGGCTCGCGGTGAGTGCCACATGATTTCTTCACTACAGGGGAAAAATAGTGGGTTTTACTCCTCCTGGGGGGCCTGTGTTCCAGCACCTGCGGTACCCCTCCTGCTGGCTGTCTTGGGGTGATGGAGAATATCATCATGCTCCATATGCACTCTCTGCTTCAGGTTGTCTCATGCTCCACCTCCTGATGGCTTATGACACAGGGCCACAGCTTAACGAATTGCTTAAAATGGGTCCTAATTAGAGGAAAAGTGCCTTCTTCGTATTTTCTCACTCAAGTGTGCAACGATTCATTTTTCTTCAGCAATCATCTCGCTGTGAAAGCAAATTTGACTCTCTTCCTGCCGTTTCGCGCCAAAAGTTAACTCTGATAAACAGTTGTTCTGGTACTTCTGGGACCTGATGAGGAGGCAGGGAATACAAAGGCAAAACCCAGGTTGTTCCTTCTCTCTCCTCCTCCACTTCTTGTCTTTCCTATCTCTCTCTCTCTCTCTCTCTCTCTCTCTCTCTCTCTCTCTCTCTCTCTCTCTCTCTCTCTCTTTTCAGCTCTCTCCCCCAGCCTGCCTTTTTTTATTTTGTAGTTTTGCAGACACTATCGAAGCAACTAAAAACAATGTAAAATCTTTTTACATGACGTTCTACATATTGAAATAGCTTTTAATGCTTCCTTTTTAACTCACTAAAACAGATAGTCAAGTATTTTGTTTCTGAAGCTGTTTACATTTGAACAGTATGGTTTGGATTCAAGTCATTTTCTAAAGCTAAGAGTTCCCCTGTGAATGTCATTTTTTGTTAAGTTTTTGTTGTGAAATCAGATTTTCACTGGCAAACGTGAAGCAAACAAAATGGCACATAAGATCCGTCCCTGGACCTAATGGGAAATTGTTTAATTTAGAATCTTTAGGAGAAATGAAAATGAGGAATTGATCTTTTATAAAATTACTTCTGAGGCACTCTGAAATTTCCTCCAGGCTTTTAATGGAACTAGAGAGCCAGGGACCCCCTAGTGAAAGCCCCACTTTTAGCCTGAAAAAGTGACCTTTTCCTTCTCCTCTGTGCTGAGCTGGTGTCAGGTAGAAAACTAAAGTGATATTCAAGGGAGTCACAGTAAAAACATTGAAAAACTGTGCAACCCATTTCATTAAAATCACACTGCCTGTTTTTCAGGTTGTTAAAGATGAGGCAATTAATTACCATTTAGAAATGGTTTGGGAATTTCTAGTACTTTTCTACACGTGATTTCCCATTTCCATCTATATGTTTCCCCAGATTTAATGATCGTTCAGTTTAATTAACAGCAAACAATGACTTTGTAAAAAGTAATGTAATTTCCTTTAAAAGAAAAGAAAGTAAAACATTGACAATAAATGATTTGAAAATATTTAAAGGTCATAGAAAAATATGACAATGGTGTTAATAAAATGAGGTTTCCTCTGCTTTGCTTTCTGGTGGACCTGGATATTTTCCACCAGATTATAAATATAGACATGCCGATTTTTTGTAGTCCTACAAATGGGGAAGTTGTGAGCTTCTGTGAAGTTCTATTGATGACGCCCCTGCTGCCTACTGGGTTTGCATCAGGACATTTAGGTTAAAGGTTGTGGATTACAGAATGGTATTCTGCTCCAAGAAATCCTGGTTAGGCCTGATACCCAGGAGATGCCACAGCCATACTGAGCTAGTTACTTGTCCCAGGCACAACTATTTAAGGAACCTAAATTTTGAATCCATATTCTGTATACTGAGATTATAGCTTAAGAAATGTGAAGAGAGATTATTTGTCATTAACTTCTATTAAAGTTACATAATTTTAATTGATTATAATTTTGTGGGTGCTGTAAAAAGAACTGAGCTCAGAACACAAGTCCTTAAGGGAGAATTTCCTGTTAGCCCGGAAACCATGTGGCCTTACTGCGGGGAGTCCGCCAGCCCTCGGGCTGTCTGCACCCCATCCTCTTTGGAGCTAAGCTGAAATACCCCATATTAGGTTGGGCTAAAGCCACAATTTCTATTGCAAAGAGTAAAAGGTAAATAGAACTGGGTAATATGATGTGTTTGCTCTTGAAACATTTTCTCTGTGTGTTTGTATCTGTGCGTATGTATCTACATTTGTAGATCTGATCTCTCCACCAATTACACAGTGAAGACTTCTCTAAATAAAATGAAAAAAAAAAAAGTTTACAGTACTTAGGACAATGTCCTTACTGAGAAAATCAAGAATGACTTTTCTATTACTGTTAATAAACATATATGTGTGGGTTTATAAACAAGTGGACACTACCATTAGGATTTGCATCATTTTACTTGTTTGGGTCTAAGTAAAATACAGTTTTCACCAAAGAAACTGGCTGAAGTCCTTCTTTAAATAGAAACCAAATGGCCTTGTAGAAACCTCAGTATCACAGGTACATTTTTTTTGGAATTTAATAAGTATACAAGTGAGTTTTCTACTGTGTATATTTTAATTTTGAGTTTTAAAATGTCCACATGAAAGAATCTACTCGTTCATTAAGATAACTTTACTGCTAAGAAAGGAAGATAAGATACTGTACTCTTTATAACAGCCTACAGCCTTATTGAGTTAAAAACAGTTAATAGTGTAACTTTGTGTTTATCCACTTTTTAATTAAAAAAACAACTTTGAGATGAATAGGAACACAACATTTTTCCTGGGCAACGCTGTTCACTTTATAGTCATGATAAAGAGTTAGACATCAGTTCTTTTGATAATATGTGTGGAAATCATTATTTGGGGGCAGTTTTTTAAGATGTGGGTCTCATTTTGGTTGTACCTCATTTTGGTGCTGGCCACGCATGAAGTCTTCTAAAATTGGGAAGAGGGTAGAAGAAAATGATTCTAAACTTAGATTATTTAAGTGATGAAGTGTAAAAAAAAAAAAATTATATTTGAGGAAGCTACTTAGGAAGTGGCCTATGATGACAGTCAGAAATCAGGAAAAGTTCTAGAAAAGCATGTGTAAATTCTGAGTATGGGTGTCTTTCCCATGGCTGCTTAATGAACAGTAATAACTGTGAGTCGTTTGAGAACCAAGGGAACAGTGGCCCACAGATCTTTTTGGAAAGTCTCCCCCTTCCAGTGAGTGGTCTACCGTGAGAGAACAGTCACTGCGCCAACCCAGTTCCTGGGTAACTTGGAATTTAGCTCTGGACCAGTTTAGCCAAATATGTGAGCACAGAGAACTCCATTTTCTCTATTTAAAGCCGGTCTAACACAATATCTAACATCTTTTCACATATCTCACTATGAAGGTGTTTACTAATATTCTTGTGGATTCTTCCTTCTGCAGTAAATATCTCTTTGCTAAGATGTTTTCAAACACTATGGCTTTCAGCTGTATTTTGAAAAGACTGCCTTTAGTTCCCTTTGACCCCTTCCTCTTTTGCATATCAGTTCCTGCCCATAGAAAGGTTCCTGCCCATAAAAACAGAATTGTACATCTGAGCTAATTTGCCCTCAAAAAGAAGGTTCCAATAGAACAAATGACTGAAGGCATATTCTATGACCCAGTTAAATATGGGGGTGTGGAGGTGTGGGGCTCTGTGGAAGCCAAATTGGATTCCCTGCTGTCCTGTTCAAATTTTGTTTTTCATTATTATTTGCACCAGAATACCTGGAATAATGATGAAATGTGTAGATTGGCGGCTAATTTTTAAAAAATGAAAAGAACCACAATGCAATGAGAGTGCGCACAACAAGCTGTTATGTTCTTCCAACCTGTTTTGTTAAGCTTTTGGAAATTTAGAAGGTTCTCCTGATCAGACACAAAGACAGAGTTGATTGCCTCAACTTTCCCTTGGAATATTTTTTTAAAAATATAGTCCAATTTATGTGTGATAGACTTGTGAAAATAAAATTATCAATTTTTAAGTGAAAGTACTTAACTCTATGCAGGAATAATGGGATTTATTAAGCAGGTCTGTGACCTAAAACATTTTAAATGATAATAGGCTTGGCTCTGGTTGACCCCATGTACCTGCCACCTTCAAAATCAGTGTCACTGAATATATAAGGAAACCACCCTGAATGTAACTCTAGTGTAACTTCACTAGTCAAGAAAAAATAAAATTGGTAACATATATTTGAATAAATAACCAGAATTTAACTGTATTTTAGGAGTTTTGTGACAAAGTTTCTCCTAATTGCAGAGTATTGCAAAGAACATGAGATTTCTGATAAGATACAAATAACAGCCATTCCTTGTGTATTATACATTTGAAATTAGGGACACCTGCACTGGGCTCTGAAGTCTGAGAGGCAGGAATGATACAGTGACAGCTGCCTTAGTAGAGTGGCCCTGTTTCAAATCTCAGTTCTAGTGTGTGGATATGTGACCTCGGGCAGGCTACTTCTTCCTTAGTCTCAATTTCTCATCCATAAAATGTGGATAATAATATGACTTATGTATAATAATCATAATCGTAACTGTGAGGATTAAAGGTATATAGTTAGCAAACAATTATTGAATACCAACTCTACATGGTACACTGTACCAGGTTTTCAAATGGAACGGTAGACAAAGAGGAGGATGTTCGTGTTCCTGTGAGGTTAGCAATTCACCTGTTAAGTGCCAGGCACAGAGTAGTTACTTAATAAAGCAGACAAAACCAGTCTCCTTTCCTTTACACCTTTTCATGGCCTGTATAAGGTACTTAAGAAATGTTATGAAATATTACTGGAAGAAAATTACTAAGACAGTATCAGGAGAGGAGAAGGACATTTGTCTATCGGGGGGTGGGGAGGACAATGTATATTATTTAAACCTAAAAGAACTAACCATTTTAAAAGCTTTCAGAAGTGCCCTGTGAGCCCAGTGTGTAGATTAATTCTGAATGTCTCTTAGTTGCAAACTGTGTACTTAGTGGTTCTTTAATAGCCATTAATATAGGCGGCTTAAAAAGTAATCAAGTTGAGGTTCTCAGCGGGCATCTGGCTTTTAATTTTGACTTCATTAATCCAGACTCACCTTCTCAAAAATATGGAAGAGTCCCCGTATTTCAGAACAAGTGCTATGAAGAGAAAAGTTCATCACAGAAAAAGGGGGGGCATAAAGAATGGTGTGGGGACTGCCAATAGCTTTTCCCACCTGCCACTGGCCCTGCAGGCTCTGTTGGCTCTGCAGGCTCTGCTCACTGGCAGAACTGGCAGAACTCTGGCAGGACACCACCCGTGGAGACCAAACTCTTCACTTGGAGCCACAACTGCTCCTGGCTTTGGGATGCCTCTCCCAAGGAGACAGGAGGGTCAGCCCCTTGAGGATGCACCAGGGTTTGGCACAGACCAGGCCTGGGCACCAGACCCCACAGGGCTGAGTGCCTGCTCTGCCCCTGTTTCTGTTATTTTACTTGATTTTCATTTTCCCCCCTATTATCTGTGTTAGTGACATGTTAACTCCATTGAACTGAAAATAGGAAAGTCCTCTTGAACCAAATTTGTTTGAGCAACAGATGAGGGAGGGAAGGCAGCAGAGGAAAGGGGGAAGAAGACAAGAAGAGAGGAGGGGAGAGGAAGGAAGGAGGAGAAAGAAAAACTGACAGAGAGGGGGAGGGAGAGGTAAAGGAGGCAGAAGGAAAGACAGAGATTTTAGACTTCCACATCAGTGCCAGTCCAAGTAGGAGAGGAGGATGAGTAGGGGGTTATGGCCACAGACTCTGCTCTCCTAGAGGGGCCGACAGCCCATCACTTTGGCTTTCACTTATCTGTGCATCTCTTTCCCCTTGTGCAAGATTCAGAACTGCTTGCTCCAAAGAGACAATAACAAGAAACAAAAAAAAAGCATTCATGTTTATAAGAACGGCACAGGGGAAAGTTATTTACTGATGGTGTGTTTTTTACTATTGATAGATTGACCTCTGGCCTAAGATTGTCAGGTTTCCCATGCAGAATAGAAGATTTGTCATATGTTTCTGTGAAATAATTATTCCTCTTGGTCTCCCTGGCCTTGGTTTCCATTTAGGTGAAGGTGTGCAAAAAACAAGTCATTAATTCACTTTGGAGATGAACTCTTGTTACTGATTGTCAATTCCTTTATAGGTGAGACTGTACCATACCTGAATTCCATTTTCTTCTTGACACTGGGCACTGCTTCTATGTGGGAGAATAGAGCCCAGAAATTGCTGGCTAAAACTGAACAGAGAATCTGGGTGACGCATGTGGTTAAAGGGGAGGGGTGTTGCCTTACACC